>NW_021703767.1:63516977-63573303 GCF_005190385.1 Monodon monoceros
ATATATAACTATATATATATTTATATATATAGTTATATATATATAGCATTTTTTCCATATACTTAGAAATCCTAAACCCAAAACCAAAATCCTAAGTATTATAATGGTGTCTCCAGGAGTGAACAAATTTCCGTAGCACACTAAAGGTGAGGATTACTGCGAATACCCATTAAACTCAATGTACCACTCAATTGAGTCTGCAATTTGCAGCTTAGGAGGAAATGGTCAGAAATGATGAAGCCCCTGGGCATTGGTACATGAACAGAGTTTCAAAAATAGAATAAAACAGTGTATTTTTTGGTTTCTCCTCGCTGATACATGAACTGTAAGGCAATATCTAACTTCAAAGGACTTTCATGCTTGCCCAACAGGTGTTGAAAACAGAACATAACTAAAAACTTTTTCCCCTGAACACCATGCCTCTTTAAAATGTTGAATGTAAGCTCCAGCCGACATGGAAGCAGGATACAGGTATACTACAGTCTATCATATTGACTTCCAATAGTTTTCCTATTATATAAGCATATCAAAAATACCTGGAGGCTGAGGCAGGGCTGTAAAAATGTTTGGCACATGAAAGGGAATTTGAGAGCTAGCTTTGAGGCACAGTTAATAATAAACGTTAGTTATTTCAGTTACTGCAAAAAGGGTAACCAGTGTCTCATTCTCCCACAGCACCTGTTTTCCTCACTCTAGGAATAATCTCTCAAGAGAATTATTAGCCCTGAAATATTTGAGAAACTCCCTCAGAAATGTAATAACAATATGTTAATGCCTTTCAAATTCCATCATAAAGAGAGAGGTCTACTTTTTTGTTGTTGTTCACGACGAAGTGGACTCCCCTTAATCCCAAATTATTTTGCACTTAGCATTTTAACTGACAGAAGGTAATGTCAAAAAAGACAGACCGCTTAATGGAAAAGAAAAGTTAATGAACTAACAAGGGAATCATAATTAGTCCACAAATCAAGGGAAAGATGGAATGGTTTCCAAGAGGGGAATGGATATATCAAAATGTTTTTCCTAGAAACTCAAAGCAGTATGTTTTAAAGACTAAACTTTGGTGGGGGGGAAGATATAATGGTTGATTATTGCATTACTACCGATAACCTATCACATTGTCTTCCTGAGTAGAGAAGATGCAACTGGAAAAGGAAGATAAGAAAGAACATGTAGTCTCTTCCATCAGGTGAAGGGTTTTTCCGCCATATGGCATTAGGTGACACAAAGGTTATGCCAAGGACTGGGAGGCCACTGTGTGGGCCTCTTAGAGGAAGCACACATGCCTGACGCCTGTCACACAGCTCAAACACTGAGTTGCCATATTTACAACTAAATTAGAATGATTTAACCTTCATTAGCCCCTACCTGTGCTGATGAAGGCACAGAGAGTAATTTACAAAATTTGGGCGGGGGCGGAGGATGGGCCTTGATTTGAGACTCCCTGGAAGTTTTGTGAGTAGACCAAAGAGTGCTGTGTCATACTTCCATGCTGTCAGGCTTTCTGCCGAGAATTCCATTTATTTGGAGACTGTGAAGCTGAAGTCAATGATACCTAATGATCTGGTATTTTCAGTAGATAAATAAAATGAACTGTCAATTGACAGACTTTTTTTTTATATATAAAAATGAACAGTCTAGGATTTATGGGGAGAATAAATATTGTGCCAGAACAGCTGGCAAGCATGAGTAAGAGCACAAACTGCTGGTATGTTATCTGCAACCTCCCACACACATACTGTGAGCTGCAACTCAATAAGTGGATTATTACAGAGGTTGTAAGAGAAGTAGAAATAAATACTGTGAAGTTCAAAGAACACCTGCTACGAAAGATACCTTGGTCTCCAATGCAGACCTCAGTTTCATGGGCGGTGGTTTAAGAGTCGTGGTTACGAGGGCAGTCTCTGAAGATATATGGCCTGGGCTCATAATTTCACATAACCAGTCATGAGCTGCAGGACTGGAAACACTCACTAAACTCCTTTAAGCCTCAGTTTCCTGATCTGTACACTGTTACCTGCTTTGTAGGGTCATAAAGAGAAATAAATGAGTTACTTCTCCTAAAGCACTTATCACAGTGCTTTGCACATGATATATGCTTAATAAACTCTAGATATTAATATTATCATTAATAGTGTCTATGATTTGGGAGATTCTGATTCAGGATGCCACTGATTATTTCCTTGTCCTAAATACTACCCATATCAACTGAAGGGAGAATAGCAGCAGCGCCTTTAGTTGGAGCCCACGGGGAATGGTGATAGAATATACTATGGTTTGAGATTTGTTAACACTCCAGGTGGAAATAAATTTTTGCAAAAGGATAATCATTTCATGGAATGGTTTAAACATTGCCTTATTTCTAGGCACAAATGAAAATAAGGAGATCTTACATATGCTTTTGAATATTGTACAGGCAAAAAAGGGACAGTTGAGTTAACTTGGTTTATTGAGGTTCAGTAAACTTTATGTGTGGTCCCACTGGAGTCATGCTTTGTCCAAGATCTGTGTCAAAATTGCATTGCTGACTTGAGCTTTTAGAAAAGGAGAAAGTGTTCTTTTATGAAAATTCAAGTCATTAACTTAACAAGAGCTCTGAAAAAATTTCACGTAGATTCATATACACATTGTTTAACTTAAGCATATTAAGAAAACCACATGCAATGATCTAGTTTTTAGCAGCAGCTCGAAAGCCCCATGAGTTCAGTGTCCCAAACTATATGCTGCTTACCACCGATGCCTAGCACGCAGCCTGCTACAGAGTAAATGCTCAATAGTAACTGATAAATCAGTGATTTATCTGCGTGTGTGTGCGTGAGCGCACATGTGTGTGACATTTAGACTCCACTTATCGTCATATTTCCGATATGTTCCACTAATTATAACTCCTATTTTGATAAACACCTTATGCCAGACCCTTTAAAGACATCATTCCTAATCCATTTTTACAGAAAAAGAAATTAAAGCTCAAATGTGTGAGAGCTGATTGAGTTCAAGGCTGCATAGCTAGTAAGGTCTAGAATCAGACGTGAACCTCAGCACCCCAATCTCAGTCCATCATCCCATGATGCTTGCCAACTCATTCATGTTTCAGTTCCTCTGTGCCTAGATCTGTGATATGAGTTAAGGTGTGCATCTTCATCTCTTCTGTGTTTTCTTTTTTTTCTCTACGAGAACATTAGTTATGCTACAAGGAGCACTAATTATTCCCTTCACACCCTCCATCAAATAAAGAGTTATGCTTGTATGTCGCAAGGGTAATTCTCCTTTAATGACCCAAGCTTTTTATATTCAACAAGTTCCAAGGAATAAATTTACTATTTCATACACATTTGGTTTCAGTATTTGCATAGCCCTTCACTCAGCTGTGTTAGCTTCACCAAAAGAGTTAACATTACTATTCACCAACTCTGTCCCAACATTGGCCCTGAAAGCCAAGGGTTTTCAGCTGTAATGGATCTCTGTTTTTATAATCTTTTATCACTCTAAGGAATATTATTAATAAATCACTATTTCTCTCTGTTTGAAAAAGGTCACTATTCTTTTGGATGTGCACAGGGAAACATTCTTGGGTTTAAAATGTAGGTAAGGAGGGTTTTACCCACCCTTTTAATTATGAGGAAATGTGAAATTCAGTGGTACAGAAAATCCATCTGCAGACTTGCCCAAAGGGGATTCTTTTAGGTGAGTTTGTTAAACCTGGATCAGACAGTAAGATCTTCATTCATTTTTGGTCACAGAAAAGGCCAAATTGAAGTCCGTTTTCAGAAAATAATCACATGGTTAAAATTCTCACAGTAAGAATCAATAACATCCAATGAAATGACAACTCTTCTGGAAAAGTATCTCTCACCTTAAATATATGAAATATAGCAGCAGTTTCTCAATTATAAGAATTAATGAAACTAGGTATCCAAGGGACTGGCTTAGTTTAAGTAATCAACACATATATTTAAGAAAAGAACTTGCCATTAGTGAAAAGTTAAACACAGGAAGCATAATAAGAGTTCAAAATAGTAACAGTAATTATCATATCCTCGATTTATTGGTAGCTGACTGTGTGCCAACTCCTAGGCTGAGCAACTTGCATTTATTAACTCATTTATCTATACCTTGATCCTGCAAGGCAAATACTATTCACATCCTCAAGTTATGCTGTTTCCGATCAAAACAGATGAGGACTAGTAAAGTAAAGCAACTTGACTAAATCTCAGAGTTACTATGTGGCCCCCACATGGGTCTGGCTCCAGGGCATAAACTCTTAACCTTCCTGCATATTAATTTGGGCCAGTGGTTTGGTTTCCAACTCAGATGCTAGGACAGGTGTAAATTTTTAAAATTTCAGCAGTCTTCGGATAAATGAAAAAAAAAAACGTAAAAAGGAAACATTTCAAAATGCTAAGCCTTTTCAGTTATAAAGGAATATCCTTTTTTAATGTATTAAAAAATAATGGTGATGATATATGATAATGTCGTTTCATTTGTTTTCAAATATGCTTATTTGGAAAAATGAAAATGCTGGCAAACAAATGTCATTCTTCCACATTAACCAACAACAACAACACACTTTTAGACGTTAAAGAAGAGGATCTTCGAGGTATTTCTGTGTACTGGACAGGGCTGAGTGTTGCCTGAGTGAGGGGTCCCTTACTGGGAGAGTGCTGAAGATCAGCAAGAAAAGGAGAGGAAGGTAACTATGTGAATAATGGCCTCGATGTGGGAAGTACTGAGGCGAAGCAGAAAAAGCAAGAATGGTTATGAGCCTAAGATTTGGAAAATTCAGAGAAACAGAAAACTCTGAAGGAGGCAGAGTAATATGATTTGGGGATGTGGTGGATTGACTTTTAACCTGCTTTTGAGCATGTTGAGTTTGTGATGAGGGCTTCAGGTGGGAAAATACCTCGCAAGAATATAAAGAAAACTGCTGGTTTCCTGATCAGATACAAACTGAATTCTTCAAGGTAAGCCATGTGGTCTCTACAGCACAGTTGAGGGGTGGGGGAATGGTTAATCTCTCAGCCTTGACACCTGTCCCTGTGATTCGTCTTCTCCTTGGAGATTTATCTTAAGTGAATATTGTCCCTACTGCATCGGATTGGAGTGGAGCACATCCTCATTTTAACATTCTGGCCCGAGCCTGAATGCACATCCCTTCTCTTAATTTTCCAATTCAGAGTTGAGATCAGGCTAGTATATTCCCAAAAGGCTAAAGGCTCAGGTAACAAAAGGGAAATTAACACAAACCATATAACATATAATTAGATCAATGAATTTTAACTGCTTTGGGGTAGCTTTGAGAAACTGATGAATGTCTCCATGTACACACACAATTTTGCACTGCTATGGAGTAACTCCTCCGGCATATTTAGACTCCTCAAATCTCAAACCCTCAAAAAGAGGCTTGAGAGATGCAGGAAGTACTCCGTCTCTGACGGTTTCACATCCATTTTCATATGTAGATGATTGGCCTGGGGAATATGCATTCCCTTCAGTGATATTTAACCTGCCTCCCCCCTCTGACACACAGGTCGAGTCTTAGTTTATGACTCTCAAATGCCAACCATATAAAATACCATACAATAAATGTAACACGGGTACAAGAGATACACATGTGCAATTCAAGAATGTGCTTTCATCATAGAAATAACTTTAATAAAACAGGGCTTAGTGACCCACCAATCCCGAAGGCCATATCAACTCAGGACACATTCAAACTGAACACCAATCCACAAATATATTTCCAGAACCTTGACTAGTACTGTAGTTCTGTACTGAAATTTTTACTGATGGAGCCAGAAAGATGATACCGACAAATATATGCAGCAAAAATTTCTTAAAATTCTTCCTTACCCGCATCTCTTTGCTCAAAGCTCCATGCATCATAGCATTTACTTGAACCTGTTCAAAACTTTAGCCCCTGCCCCTTTTGTCTGTCTTTCTCAGTGCTCAATGTCTTATTTCTTCACTTTTGTTACCTCTTCCAGTTTATTTTCTTTCCTTGGTGGGTCTCTCCATGCCCTTTCCTGTGAAGATATATCTATATATTTCCCTCCCGAAACAGGCAGCTAGAAGAGCTGCACACAAGATTTTTGGAGGACATGAGACCAAGGACACTTTAGACAAATTGAATTCCATGAAAAGAGAAACTATATTTGTTTTTTGCTTTCAACCACATTCTGAACACCTCACAGAATGCCTAACACTTAATAATTTCTCAGTGTATATTTGCTTAATAAATGAATAAAGATGTTCTGATTGGATTTCATTTAGAGTTTAGCACTAGAATACTGATGTGGAGAAGATCACTGAATGTCAGAATTCTAAAAGACCATGAACAATACAGTGAATGAAGCCCTGTCTGATATTATTAACAAGGTATAATTAAAGAAATGTTATCAGAAGAAGAGTATATAGGAAAAGAAAATACCAGGTGTCTCAGAAGTGGATCTTGGAGAGAGGAAAGAAGAAAGAGAATGAGGACTAGCAATTGGAAACATAATTTTTTAAAAAGAGAAACCATAAGGAGAAACAATAATGTAACATCATGGATCTGTGAGAGGACAGAGTTACAGAAGAAATATTCAAGGTCAACAACGTATCACTGAAGAGGACCCACATAGCATACTCCTTCACATCAGTGTTTAATTTAATCAAAAGAATTTCCTTTTGACCTTCTTAATCAAAGCTTCTCAGTCTGGTGTGGCTTGCAAAGAGATTGCTAGCATCACTGAATTAGTCATATACGAAACATCTGTCTGATGAAGGAAAAACAATGAAAAATAACCTGGCTTTGCTCATAGCCCTGAGGACTAAATAGAATACCCCATTTTTCTTTCATGTGCATATGTGATTCTAGACTATTATTGGAAATAATTCATTTCCAGCTTAGCCTGGAAGAATTGTTTTTCAGGAAAGGAACAAAGGAACTCTAGAAAGTCCAAAACCATTCCAATTGTGAATCTACATTTTAATAGATAGTATTGTGAATTAACCTTATAAAGTTTTAGTATTCGATCTGCCGGGGACAAATCTCATTACTAGTAATAATTAACCTGTATTATGAAGTAATCATCTGTGAACTTTCAATTAAACTTCTGATTTTAAAAGTATAAGGATATTTCAACCCAACAAGACACTTTCATTACCCCATATCCTTAAATGATTAGCTATTTACTATTTTTTTTAAAAACTCTCCCTTATCTCTATAAGAATGCTTAAAATAAACAGATACAGTAGATACTACACATTATTTTATAATATTACATGGCTGGTATCTCAATTAATGTAATATGGAAATACAGAGATATCAGATGCTTCTGGGAGTAGAGAATATTTTTTTTTTTATTTCCCCTTTTCTTCCTTTATTTTGAACCACCTTCAGCCACAACTTTAAAATTCATGATGCCCTATGGTTGTTATCAACCATATTAATTTCTTCAGAGAGAAATTCGCCAGGGTAGTCTCAAATTCTCACAATAGTGATTTTCAAGTGACTTGATATCTAAGAACCTATATTTCTGTCTCAGTCTTCTTTTGATGATGAAAAAGGGTGAAAACTTATTACTGGTTGAGGAAACCCTAAATATAGATTTTAGAAATCGCTCATTCACTTCAGCTAAGCTTCATAGTGTGTTCACTTATCTTGATCATTACACAATATTCAGACCCCTGACAAAGCAAGGCATGGCTGGCTCCCTTCTACCTGGAATGTCTGGTTGGTATCCAAAGGGTTTGCTCATTAGGCTGCATGGGAAGTTGGCTTAATTCTGTCTTATTGACAAAGCGTGTATATCTAGTCCTAGCCTGATTCTTGCAAGTTTTCAAGGGAGACTGCATGACAGTGTGTAGCTAGGTCACTGCAATCTACACTTAATAGAAGAAAAACAACTCAAATAATACATGGATTATTAATAATAGATTACTGAAACTATCTCCTTGTAACAGTGACGTACTAAGTAGATGTGGTGTTTATGGAGCTTAGCAGTCTTGGACAACGCTCTCAAAGCTACAGTGCTTACTTTTTGGAGCATTTAATCTTTATTCAGTTAGTAAATTATGATTAAATAAGATTTTTTTTCTTATAGAGAAGAGAGTAACCCCAAATCTGTTTAAAATAAAAATGAGATGAGAGTTTCCTCATATATTTACTTTCTCCCCATTCTTGTTCTATGAAATGTACAAAACCTTAAAAAAGCTTTCAGAGATATTCTTACCCCATATTAAAATATTAGAAAAACCAGAGACCACCAACTGGTTCACTTATAAAGCTTTTGTCATTTTCCAAGTGCCTGGTAAGGTTGAGATCTAGTTTTTTCTAACCCTACAAACTTTTGGGGGAACACTAATGACACTTAAAAAGTTATTGTTTTCCAAAATCACTTGTTTATGAGTACCTTCTTCCACAGCTCCTAACCAGAGATTTGGGTTTGAATTCATTTGTGTTAAACAAAATCTGTACTTTACAAAACTGGCCTATAAATGTCCTATCATCAAACAAGGTGGAAGGCACTCTAAAAGAGATAACTGAATAAATCTTTCCAATGTACATTAGCTATTTATTGTGGATATCATGGATTAGTGATCAAATTGCATTTGATGTTCTTTCTAGCATACCCTCCTATAATGCCATGGTGGGAAATCTAAAAACTACATTTCCCAGACTTCTTTGTAGCTAGTTTTCTAGAGGTAATTTAAATTTTTCCAATTGGAACATTTCAGTTGGATTCGGAAAGGAAAGGAGGAGAGAGTGGAGGCATTTGGTTGTTTGGCAGCAGTGTCCAATCACTAGCTTCATGGGTGCTGTGAAGCAGAGTGAGGAGCATCCTCTATTTAGGACAGTCTTGTCCATGGACCAGTCAGCAGCAGTGGAAACTTCCTGAATGTAGTAGCTTCTGGAGTCATAGGAGAGACATTACTTCCCTTTGTGTGATGGTTTAGTGATGCGTTTTTGGGGGGTTCTTCCTGCAAACCCAGTCTGAAACCTATTTCTTCAATGCATCCATGGATTTTCGAAGGCTTTATTTTTCTTTGATAAAGTCCTTTCTGTTTAAAAAAGCTAGAGTGGGTTCTCTTCTCTACAGTTGATTTTTGACCAATACAATAAAATTTTAAAAAGCTTATATTCAGATTAAAATTATTAATCCATTCATTTTAACTCTTCCTCTTCTATTTCTAGCATCTTGCACTTTGGCGAAGAAGTGGGCCTTTCCATTCAAATTGATTGACCTAATTGGGGAATCAATTTGGAACAGTCTCCTAGGACTAGGTGAAGCAATATAATCTGGTCATTTAATTAACATACAAAGTTTTCAGGTATGTAATACTTCAGTCGCCCCCCCTCCCGCCCACTTTAATTTTTACTTATTTTCTGAAGGTCCTTATTTAAGATCAAAGCTCATGAAAGTTAAAAAAAAAGATGTTGCACAAGAATATTTGATGAGCTGGAAAAGGTTCTTGACATATTCCTTATAAAAAGCAGACTATCAAATATATATTCAAGATCACATTTTTATAAAAAATATTTACATATTTATCAAAAGAGACTGAAAGCTACACCAAAATATTGTTAATAGTGTTTATCATTAGGTGATGGCACTGCAAATGGTTTTAATTGGCCCATTTTGCCCTAGTAATAATGCTTTGTCCTTCTCTCACAAAAATGTTGCTGATAAAAGGCAATCCAGTGTTTTACGCCATCTTTACTGTAATAGTCACAGATGTGTTTAATCCATTTTATATTCAATATGAAATGATTGTATGGAAGCATCTTAAGCTATGATCACCAGGACAACGTATAATGATGTTACCTGGGAAGAGACAAAGCACTAAAAAATGGGAGTTCCATTTTCAGTTTAGACGTGAACAGCAAGAGTCCACCAAAAAGGCTTGAAAAATCCTCTCCATTCAGAAAAATTCTGAATACAGAATGCAATCATCACTAAGAACAGAAAAAAAAAGGCTTAGACTCCATAGATTAGAGAATGGGGCAGAAGCTATACACAACTTCCCTGTGTGAATGAAACTGTACAATCCATTACTAAAGAACTCACTTGGAAAAATGATTAATACAAGGTTTAAATTTTGTATGGAAGCTTGAGGGAAGACACAAACATCTTAGTCCAGCAATGGGCTGCCTGGGATTCTGCACTTGGATGCTATCAAAGAACACACAAATGAGGATGCAGGTCAAGCAAAAGGAAATTCTCATGTCTAATCTGGCTGTCAATTTTATTTGTTTCTGAGAGAAAACTGGACAGGCCCAGAGTCCAAGGCTTTTCTTTCTCTGATGTTGTATATACAATTTTAGAATAAATCGTGTTTAAAATTATTCCAACAGTAATTCTCAACAAATTATTTATATATTTTCATGTGTTCTCTTGACGAATGTCTTAGCATTTTAAACATAAAAATAACTAGAATTATTAGTCTTTTTCTATTAGAGTCAAAAATTTTGGTGTTCAAACTGAGCAAAATGAGGCAAGGAGTAACCATTCCAAATGCTGATACAAGAAGGGTTATTTTTGTCTAGGTGTGTTGTGTATTACAAGTGCATTTTTTTTTTTTTTTTTTGCGGTATGTGGGCCTCTCTCACTGTTGTGGCCTCTCCCGTTGCGGAGCACAGGCTCCGGACGTGCAGGCTCAGCGGCCATGGCTCACGGTCCTAGCCGCTCCGCGGCATGTGGGATCTTCCCGGACCGGGGCACGAACCCGTGTCCCCTGCATAGGGGGACATCTAAATTCAAGCACATTATCCTTCTTGGTACTCCGTAACCAATTAAGGTTTATTCTGAGGCAACAGGTCAAGAGGAGACAAAGGGATATTAGCAAGGGAAATGAACATACAAAGGAACTGAAATATTGAACGAAATTTATAAATTTCACACTCTTTCTAACCTAAGTTAGTCAGGTATAGTTTTGTCACATGAAGTAGAGGTTGCCCTAAAAACTAAAAACAATCCAATAATATAGACAGAAAAGGTCTGAGAAGAAGTGGAACAATATTTCTCATCTATTACTAGAGTCTGACTTTTCAGTGGAAAAGTGAAAGGTTTGGGTAGGAAATGTGGAAGGTTTCAAACCTTCGAGGGACTATGGCTTTGTATATACATGTGGGTTTGGGGGGGGGATTTTTCCAGAAGAAAGGCTTTGGAACTTTCTGAGACTTTAGTGGCATCTCCTCCTAGGATTGCTTTTTCTTAGAAGTCCCTTTCGACTCTTTAGAATTGGAGGGCACAGAAGGATCCTAGAAAAGAAACTACGAGTTGGCTGCCCATAAAAGAAATTTATTTCTTTTCTATTTAGGTTATGCAGTGAAAGTTATGAGGGTAAAAAAGAAGGAGGGATTCAAGGCCTCTTACCTAGAAATAAAATAGAGCAAATAATTGAAACTTCCCTCAAATGATATTTGTCAAAAACTTGAAGAGAACTTAATAGGCATAGAAGGTTGAAAAGTCCCCAAGAGAGCTGCTCAAATCTAGCTTCTCAGTTATAGGCCCATATGTGTCGCCAAGCATCACTAAAAACTAAGTGGCTTTCTCCCTCTGGTCCCTTACCACACTTTCAGAATGTGAGCGTCTTTCCCCCATGGGATCCTATCCATCTTCCATGTTTAATATGCCCTGGGTTACATCTACCTCTCTTGTTTCAACTGAGGTTGGGTCAAGCTAAACAAAAACACTGGGCATGGTGTCAATCAGTAAGACTAGGTTTTAGAATATAAATGATTCAATTTTTTAGAGAAATATTTTATCACTTTACTTCAATAACTGAAATTAATGACATCATACATAATTCATAATAAATAAACAAATAATTCCTCTCATTAGCCCCCAATATCACTACCTTGAGAGTAATGCTTCTTCAAGTTTTGACTTGAGAATGTCTATATCCTTCCTCATACTGTCCTATCATTCAGTCTCCTATGCTCTCACTCCCTCCCTCCTATTCACTCAAGCTTTACTGCTTAACCCTCCCTTCTATTCATTGCCACTTCCTCCCTCGTACTCAGCTTCATCCACCCTTAGTCCCAGCGAGCAGACTACAGCCTTCCAAGTGAAACTTTTCTGAAGATGACTTCTGCCTCAGTCCTGAGTTATGTGGACTGGTTCCAGCCATGAGGGTGGCAGCCAAATCAAGTGTTTCTCCAAACAAGGAGTGATAACAATTGAGACTGATTCGGGTAGAAACAAGGACTGAAAAGGCAATGAGAAGGCAATATAGAAACTACTTGTTGAGCACGAGGCCAACCTCCAATGAATGACAGAAAAACGTGATGAGAAAAATAGTATTCCCTTAATAAGCTATGGAGGAGTCATCCCCAGACAGATAATGTAATAAAATACGGACAAGAAGAGAGGCATCAGAAGAGGAAGAGGAGACTAGATAGAGGCTGAGCATGAAAGTACCTGCCATGCTTGTGTTATCTGAGGATTCAGATCAGGAAGAAAGACAGGTAAAGTCCTTGTCACAAGTTTCTGGGGGCATTAACAAGTAGAGATTCAAGTAGTGCAAAATGAGTGATGGGGAAGACTGGTCTGAGTAATTGTAGCTTACTGAGGTAGGGATCACTTGCCAGCTCCTAGGGATACTTACATCTCCTCATTTAATCCTCAAAGCCTCCCAACAAAGCAGGTGCTCTAAGTAGCTGCATTTTATAGAGGGGAACCCTAAGGTTTAAAGAGCTTAAATAACTACTGTGAGCACCCTGTAACTGGTGGAAATGGGACTTAAACCCAGGCTGTCTGACTCTGGAGCCCATACTTTTAGCCATTACCATGGTACACCTAGTAGTGCTGCTCATGCTAAGTGAATCTGAGTCAGAATAAAAATAGCTGAAGGAGGGCTTCCCTGGTGGCGCAGTGGCTGAGAGTCCGCCTGCCGATGCAGGGGACACGGGTTCATGTCCCGGTCCGGGAAGATCCCACAGGCCGCGGAGCGGCTGGGCCCGTGGGCCATGGCCGCTGAGCCTGCGCGTCCGGAGCCTCTGCTCCGCAAAGGGAGAGGCCACAACAGTGAGAGGCCCGCGTACCGCCAAAAAGAAATAGCTGAGGGAAAAGCAGCACCATCTGAGCAGTAGAAACAGCATCAGAAGTGGTTAGTACTGACTGTTTTCTCTGGATTTCTGATCACTGTTAAATATTTCCTTGAGCACAAGGCCAATCTCAAATGACTGACAGAAAAGCACAATGAGAAAAATAATATTCCCTTAATAAGTAACGGAAGAGCCATCCCCAGACAGATAATGTAATAAAATTTTTATTGTCCCTTTTTTCCACACACCTCAGTGACTCAAAAAAATGGATTGATTTTATTACTGTCTTAAATGAGATATTATATTTTGGTTGTCTTTAATTAGTTCATTAAGACGAGTTTTAAATTGTGCTTGTACACTTCTCAATCACACAAAAAAGAATAAAAACTGGAAATGGTTCAGATGGAAAAAAACATCAGAACAGACTACTCACCCAGCATGGCCTTTCAGCTGCCTATGTGCTTGGCATTATCTTTATGGATTATATTACAGCTCTGAATACATCACTGAATTTCTAAAACTATCTTAAGTGTGAACTATCTCTTTCCCTTCCTTCCCCTTTCATTTACAAAGAAAATAATGTGGTGAGTTAGTATAGGATGGAGAGAAAAGACTTGTTTTTATACCAAATTGACAAGGAGAAGAAGACTGACTGGAGGATAAATGATAACATCTTTTTTCTCAAGTGCTGTTAAGTCTGATGTGTTTTTTCCTTAATCTCTCAAATTTGCACTGTGCCTTCATTGGCAAATTTTTGTTAACAAAACTACCCAAGTGGGGAATAGGACTAACAGGAAGGGGAATTGATGGGTTTTCTTTAATTATTATCAGGATGAATAAGTATATACACAGTTCTGGAGTGGTTCCTTCCTAAATTATTCTAACCATAATCAGTTAACTTAACCTTCTGGTTGAATGACATTCATTTAGTCATTCAACAAATATTAATTGTGTGACTCATAAACACAAGGTACTATAAGACTAGGAAGATGAATATGATGTAGCTTTTGTGTTAGAGGAGATAGGAGCCAGGGAGGAGAGAGAAAGAAAGGCAACATAAATACAGAGAATATAAGGGAAATGTTAACTGGGAGGAATGAAGGAGAATTACAAGAAAGGACTATGAGTTCAGAACATGGTATGATACGGTACAACATTATGTTGTGGGAGAAAAAGTAAGGCTTCATGGGGCAACTAATTTTTTGAACAGGGCTTTCAAGAGTGGGTTGAATTTGGACATGCCCTTATGTCTAGATGTAGGGAATAGTGAGAGCAAAGGCATTTAGGCACGAAAGCCTTTAGTACTTGTGAGAATCAACAGGCTATTATGTTTGGCCTGAGAATCCACTGTTTAAGGAAGAATACAGGCAAATAAGAGGGGTCTGATGGGGTGAGATTACATACAGCATTTCTTGGACCTAGGACTGAAGAATTCGATAATCCACTCTCTAACTTGGCAAACAAAATCTAAGGCAGTTCATTTTACAGCGAAAGTGGCAACCTCTGAACGCTTGGTTTCCTCTACTGTCTTGCCAGGAAGACTTCACCAGTTTAAACATTTACCCCTAAGATTTTATTTTTCAGGAAAATTTTCTAATGATGGTAATAGTGGCTATAGACTGTATCTTAGGACTTGGTTTGCATTTATTTCTACCCAGATCATTTAACTAATTTCACTGTTTGCCTCGGTATCTTTTATTATTATGAACAGGATGAATGAGTCTGTGATTCTAAAATACACAGGAGCAGTTAGTTACCAAATGGGAAGATTGTTGACCCTAGGGAACCTGGTCTAGAACATCCAAATGTCACCCTCTGGTCACTCAAAGGACAAGAGATAGTTTTCTAGAACCAAACACAGAGCACCAAAACACATGGTAGATGGCTCAAGTTTGATACTTAGAATCACGGATTATTTGAACTAGAGGGACCTCAAAGATAGTCCAGTGCAGTGGTTCATAGACTTCACTGACTCTTGTCTCTTCAAGGGGCTACTAAGGCAATGAAGAGAGTCAGGAATCTATTATTAATACTTCGAAAAGCTAGTGGAAATGAAGCACTTATCTTCATATGTTCTACAGAGTCACCAAAAAAACAACCATCTTATTGCATAATTAACTTTTTTGTCTGTGGTCTTTCCTGTTGTTTTTCACTGTTTTTAATAGATACTCAATTTTAAAAATCCTCGATGAAAAAAATACAGAAAAGTAAATTACTTATTGCAATTTAATAAACCAAATTTTTCCAAATAAATTACATGGAATACATAATAGAGGAAGTTACTGTGTTGAATATACCAGAGCTACATTTATTCTAACTGCCAAATTATATAAATGGAGAAACAAAGACTGAAAGAAATAGAGACACTTACCAAAGATCATAGAGCTAATTAGTGACTAAGGTGGCATCAGAACCCAGATCTTATAAATACCAAATCAGTGTTCTTTCTACAATAGCACCCTACCAGGTAGACTGTCCAAGAGGATCCCAGAGTGGAAGGCAGGAAAGACTGAGTCCAGAGACCATAGATTATAAAAGATAAGATGATCTCAGCTAATTCTTTTTGATTTATAGAGAATCCCACTCATCAAAAATGCATGATAATAAAAAACATGAAATAATATATTTGATTTATCGTTGCCCTCAGTCTTCAAAGTGTCTAAAGAGTTTGGTTTATGTACTTGTAATGTCTTTGCTAATGTACCATTTACTGTTCTAACATACCACTGAAACTCACATGGGAAGCAATTTTACCCATTTTGTAAATATTAAAGCTGAGGCCCAAAAAAGCTATGTGTTTTTCCAAAAGCTGTGTGAGTAGTGAGACTGGGGCTGGGACATAGGACTCCTGAACTGTATTCCCAATCTATATTCCCATTTCTTGGAAATCAATTTCATCAATTTGACTGCAAGCTGTTTTTGGAAGTGACAGGGAACAGCTGAAGGAAGAGAGAGGGGAGACATGAGAGAAGTTTAAAGTTATGTAAGGATTTCTTATACATTGTCCTTTGCTTTGATATCTTCCCTCCATGAACTTGAATAATCAAGAATTGCCTGTAAATCACTAACTTCCAGAGGAGCTGTGATCAATTCATTAGCAGCCAAAGATGTTGGGAACCATAACACGCCATATCAATTCTGATGAATATTAAGAGAGAAGGGTCATGTATATCCCAGTTAGTGCAGGCTCCATTGGAACTGACAATGGATGACTGTGCCCTTTATCCTTATTGTTATTCTGATGTGAACGTCATTAAGGAGAGTCTAGTTCAGGTCAACAGGTAGCTATGAATTCTAAATCCTGCCAATTCCAATAACAGTTTTAGATAGGGATCATACTACTTATCTCTTCTAGAATAAAAATATGGATTTTTCCCTTCTTATTTACTAGGCATTTGAATGCCTTTCTTTAATCTTTCTGCATCATCTTACATATCCATTTGTGCAACAGCTAGGCATGCTTGTTAGGGAAGGTTGAGGAATAGTTTAGACCTGGATTATCACAGTGGCTACAGGAATTGTATTCACTGCCATTAATGATAATTTTTACTTTCAGATTCAGTCACACTGATATGCATTTATAACTGTTTGAAAATTGACCAGGCAACTGTGGAACTGGATGATACAAAGAAAGATTAGGTGTTAGAAAGTAAGATTGCTTTGATGATATTTTCAAAATTAATATAAACAGTAAGACTTTATAAAATAAAAAGTATTAAATAATTCACGTATATTTTAAGATGACATAACTCGGAATAGAAAATAAGACTATGTCTCTAAATTACATTTTTAAGAGAAGCACAAGGCATATTTTCTATAGAATGGAGGACTATTGACCTTTAAGATATGTCAAAATGGTAAGAATCTATGGTTTGATGTCATCAACTACAAATATAAGTTTTCTAATTGTAAGCTCATAAGAAAAATAAATAACGCCAACTTCAACTTATTTCTTTAAAAACCCCGTCTTTAAAAGAGTAATGAACAAATTACATGTATTTGAGTTGCTCAATACATTTCCAAATGCACAACAAATACTATAGAGGCATATTTTTGTGCTAAATACAATGTCTCAATAAAAAACTTTTAACCAACATGGGAATGTGGTATCTGTTACTGTGATGAATGTCCAGGAGTTAGGAGTTTTTAAGTGTGTATAACTATGTGTGAATTGCCATGCTGCACTTATAAGATATATTAGTTAAAATAATATATTTTGAAAAATAAGTATCTACTAAGAAGCAGTGGCCATATAAATGAGAACAAGGTGTTTTATAACATAAGCTCCAAGAAAAAAGCTGCTCTCCTTGATACTGAGCTCATCTCATAGACTAAAGGAAATCTTGACTCTTGTTTTTCATTTAAAACTTGCCAAACTGCCCCCAAACAAGTTAAGGGCTAGTGATCAGAGTCAAGGTATTATGTATTTGAACTCTATTCTCTTACCTGCCCCTGCTGTTTCTTTCCAAGAAAAAGTTAAGCATTCTTGGTCTAATGTAATTTTTCTTAATGTGATTTATCTTCTTCTTGGCAAAAGCATGAAGAGACCCAAAGCAGTGCCATTAGTACACTTGAACTGGCAACACAGTTTCAGTTTTAATAATATCTACTAAGTTAGACTGTAAAACCCCACTAAAATCAAGGATGTAAAATGATTTCTTTATTGATATCCTAATAAATAAGTTTAAGCAAATTGGGTAGTGCTTCCTTGGACAAAAGTCAAGAAAATGTATAACTGAGAATGAACTTGCTTGAAACCAGTCATAAAATATAACATGATAAATAACATGAGTTGATACATGTATTAGTGCTCCATCAATGTGAGAGATTAAGAGTTTGGGCCTGGGAGTCAGATGACCTGTGTTCAATCGTATTTCCACTATTTATAAGCTATGTGACCTTGGACAAATTACATCACTTCTCCAATCCTCAATTTCCACACCTGTAAACTAGGAGGAATGATTGGACCTAGATCATAGAATTGTTGAAAAAATTATATGTGATGAAATATATAAAGTACCTAGCAGAGCTTAACATTAAGTAAGCACTCCTTAAATATTACATCATTAGCAATATTCATTCATTTACACAGAAGTCACATTCTATACAAGTGAGCAGTGGAGAAATATTAAAAATAGTTAATAGCTTAAAGTTCTGGAAATGTTAGTTATTTAGATAAGAGTTGCAAGGTTTCAAGTTGATATGTACAGAGCCCTTTGAGACTTACCAAACACACACGGACACACACATGTGTACAAAAAAAAATTAATCTTAAAACCCACAAATGAGAACATCAGACTATGTAGCTTGTGTTCAGTTATTCTTGCAACCTCTGAATAACTTCCCTTGAAAATACTCTATTCCCTATGCCAGACAGTTATGGAGCTTCTCTCGAATACATAAACACCAAGGCCAAAATATACAAGAGATGCTGGGCACGGCTCAGAATGTAAGAAACTTACTTTCCAGCAGATGATACAAGTATGGTCTCCAGATGAAAGAGCTGACACTAAAAATCTGGAGCACATCTCACAGAAGAAAACATATGAACACAGGCCCAGAAAGTCATTGCATGTACCTATAAATATTTTGCCTTTGGCTGTAATTCCCTCTACTTGGAAACATATTAACACTTTTAATGTGTATTCATCTGAAGTATCCACATACCCTTACATTTTGGGGAGTTTAACTTGACTGAGGAAGAACAGTACTAACAAGAAGAATGTTTAGTGATGCCTATAAATTTTAAAGAACAGATCTAAGCAACTGGGAGGTGGGTACACAGAAGTAGCCTTTTGGATTACAGTTTCTGCATATACGGTGGTAGTTTGAGGCAAAGAGGAGTCATTTCACATAGAGAGGCAATCTGGTAGAAAGCATCAGCAATCATTCACAAAAACAAATCCCTTCTTCCCCCTAGACTGGTAGAGCATGATCTTCCTGACCTGATATTTTGTGATGGATCTCAGGGATTATGTCATCTTACTTTTGGGAGTGGGTGTGTGTGAGGGGAGTTTCTGAAAAGCATACCTTTGCTCCTTTGCAGAAATAACTCATGCTCTTGAACAAAATCAAATGTCTCCCATCTTGCTATAAAGTAAGTACTGACATAAGACAAAAGAGCAGTATCTGGAGACTCTAAATGCCTCATACTTTGATTAAAAATACTTTTGTCAATTACAGATTGATTTTGTAGCTCATTACAGTGATGGATATCGGGGCTGGCGGCAGTGGTATTTTACCACTTGGCCTGAGGGTGCACTCTGTGAGGAGAAGATGGTAAAATTACAATTATTTTCCAGCACACATCTACGTGCCTACACTGACCCAATGGGTGCCACTGAGGTAATTTGAAAGAATGGCATCATGTGGAATGGCCAAAAGAATAGTACATCAGCCCCTGCAGAAGGAAAACATTTTAAACAAATATTTCTCAACAACCTGCTGAGATGAGTGCACATGATAAGTAACACTGAGGCACATCAGCTGGCTTTAGAAGTAAGTTAGAGTGTTTAGCAGAAGCTGCAGCAAGAAATATGCAAATGTTTCTGTGTGAACAACTATGCATATTAAAACTGTACATATTTCTATATAATGTATGCAGGCATGTTCATCCACACATATAAATACAAATGTAGTTTTCTTCCCCCTTAAACATCGGAGGTTGTTAGAAGCGGTGGGGAAATTAGAGGATATAGGTAAGAGCTGTAGAGGGAAGAAATCAATATTCGGTAGTGATTGAAAAATGAAAAAAGGAAATTCATCTCACTTTGTAATACATTCATATCATGCTCTGAAGTGCCCTGTATTTCTGGAGTCACTGTGTGGTTTCTTACTCTGTTATCCCTGGTTTGTTCACAGGGCATCCTCTAATGATAACCTTTGCATGACTACATCTCTATAATAGCTACATGGCCAAAGCAGTACTAGCCATCAGATACATAGCATGCAAATCTCCTATGCTGTATACCTATCACCTGCTACAAAATGACGGTGACTTAGCCTTCAAATAAAATGTTAAGACAATTGGTGTTCAATATTAGGAAAGAAGATATTATATGAGACTGATATCAGCAAGATTTGGGATTAGGAAAAGAATAAAAATCATTTCAAATTGAAGATTAGGCCTAGCTACACTATGACTATAGCAATATTGCCCATACGTCTAACACAATTGCTTTTTATAATAGTCTACCATGAACACCAACCTATTTATGGTCTACTTTTGTGGTCATATATCTCTTTTCTGCTAGTTTAGAATTCCAATAATGTGAAATGGAACTGTGGTAACAAAAACATAATACTTCATATAATGAAATGTCAAGAAATTTAAGTTAAAGTAAGGTAACAAAACATAGGTTTGAGGCAGAAAATCTGATCTATGCTTATAATCCAAGTGGAAATGGACAGCAGAATGTCATTAGAACATCTGGATCATATTAGAAACTGATTATGTTTGGCATCAAGGACCAGGTTTAAATCTCATTTTTCTTATCTATTTTATTACAGTGGTAGTAAAGCAATAGAAGGAAAAAGTACTCATAAAGTCTGGAAAAGACATGAGCTACGTACCAATGCTTTTTATAAAAGCAGACAATATATCATAAAAAGCAAACTTTGGGACATTCAGGGTATATAAAAGCATATTTAGATATATAAAATTAACTAGAATTCTAATCTTTATAATAATGTATTTTTTGCTGGCTTATTTTTTGTGCCAAAGGGCTAAAACTGGAGTAGAAATGATGTTATACAAGTAGTCTTTGACATAAACAATCCCAGGACAAGTCCTGCTGATGGGATAGAATTTGAAAGAAAAAAATAACATCATCAGCAATGGAAAGTGCTCAGGACAGCAGAGATGACAGCCATCTTAATGGTCCCAGGCCTCTGGCCCCAAGTGGTACATAGTGTCCACTCCACAGGTAAAGATGATTTTAAGTATTACTTGCAGGCAAGAAGCAAATATCACCTAGCAGATGCCAAATAAATATCTGTCCTAGTGTTATACCTATGGAAGAGAAATGCTATCAGTTACTCAACTTATAGGTTGCTAAAACCAACAGTCTATCCACCCCTTCTGCAGAGAAAGGAAAAAACATGGGTGGAGACACTAGTGATACTGCACAGTATTTGCTCTTCCATATACTGTGGCACTGCCGGACCATGTGATGATCTCATTGCCTGCTCAGTCCTCTGCTTACTCCTGTTGCAACTCTATCACGCTGTTACACTCCTGTCTCCCAGGATTCAGCTTCTAAATGACTGAAAGAATGGGCTCTTAAGTGCATCAGGACTTCTGAGAGGAATACAAAAGTTCCCCTGCTCACTCAGGCTTTAGACTTTGTTTTAGGCCAAGGTCTTGGGCCTTTGTAGCAAGAAAACCATGAGAACACTCCAAATGGACAAATGTGAGTTGGCTTTTTTTCTCACATGGTCATAATATCAAAATACAATCCAAGACACCACTTTGAATTCATGTCTCAGTATCCAAGAAACTTTCTGCTGCTTGCCTCTATAATAGCATGTATCATGCCACATTTATTTTCTGTTTACTGGTCTCCCTTCACTTTACTCCTGTGAAAAGAGTCTATATTTGGTTCTGTACCTGTAATACCTAATATATTACCTGCGTCACAGGAGATGCTCAAGAAATGCTAAATGCATGAATTAATATCTCTTTGAATGGCAATCCCTAACTTTCTTACCACCTAAGAATCCCCATAATCAGTTAAATCAGGAATTTAAATCTTTTATTTAAAGCACATATAGTTTTTAATTTGAGATTTTCAAGACATCTTAAGAGATCTAATATAAAGAATAATTAGGGATAATAGAAGTTTAAAGCATACAGAAAGGATATTGATGTTGTTGATAATGACGATAATGAGAATATGAAAGTAGTAGGTGTAATTACGTAAAGTGGTACATGGCAGCCTAGGTGTAATTTGAAAGAAATCAAGTTTATATTGGAAAATGACAGTTCTGAAACTCCTGCCACTCTCATATTACACATGAATCTAAGACAATCGCCCCAGTACCAGATTTATGCCTCAGATTTAAACTGAGCCTGTCACAAAACCTCCTCAGCAAGAGTCCCTCTAGTTGCAGTAATAGCTGTACAAGTAATGAAAAGATTCAGATTACAGGAGAATACACTTGTGTAATTACTATATACCAGAAGCTCAAACAAACCATTTTCCTCCCCCTACATGTGCCCTAAGGCCTGATTCAGAAGACAAGTTGACAAACTTTACAAGTTAATGGCAATTCTCTACCCAATAAAATGCCTACCTGTCTGTATCACTGAGTATTTGTTGGGGTAATTTCAAACTTTAAATTAATCTGAACTCACCTGAAAGAAGAGCTTGATTATATGACCCTAATGCACTGTATACCCTACCCAACTTATTATACTAATGAACCAGTGATAGAATGTTTCCACAATTCCATGGAAAGGTATTAGGGATGCCATTAAATGATCTTAAAAAAGATGTGACAAAATGATCAGAAAATCAGCTAAACCAAATCACAAACTTACATTAACGTATTAAGATTTGTAATTTGCCTCCACTTCGACACTTGAGTTTAATTCTAAAATAATATCAAGTCAGAGGGAAAATGGAAAATAGAGTATGGTCACATAGCTACAACTCAGCAGGAGGTCACTATATGCTTATGTGGACAGTAGATTGCAGCACTTAGGAGTGGAGTCTGGAATCAAAATGCTTGCTTTCACCACTTACGAGTTACGAGATACTGTGAAAAAATATCATTCTACCTCAGTGTTGTCATCTGTAAAATAGAGAAGATACCACTTTTCTTACAGGCTTATACTGTGCCTCAAGAACTGTTAGCCTTTTCAGTGATGGGCCAAGGACAGCAGGGTGTGGGCAGTCTCCCCGAGGGCAGACAATAAGAAAATCAAATAGCATTTAAAAATGTAAAGACTTTTAAAACAATAATGAAATCCATGAAAAGCTGGTCTACTCTATTATAACCATGTGCTTGGCAATTCTAAACAAAGCCAGATAAAATACTATTGTCTTCAGGGCAGAGACTTCCATCCCCTCTCTTAGTACAATACTTAAGGTAAGAGTAGGCTAAGAATAAGAATGCATTAGATGAAGGAAATACATGTCCTTTCTAATTTATCATATTAACATAGTTTGGAATAAAATCACAGACATTTGTAGAAAGATAAAATAGTCTCTTTAGGTTCACTACTCTCTCATCTAAAGGCACATGATCCCCTCCATATTAATTATTCCCCAGCTATCACTAAACTGCTGTGCACCAATTTTTGGCTTTAGTTTTTATAACTGCCAACTCTAGCTGCAAGCATTTGCTTCTTGGTTTACTGAGATATAGAGGGCCAATAAAGTAATGTTGCATTTGTAAATTGTTTTCAATTGCTAATATAAAATGTACTATATCTGTAGAGTACATGTTAAGCTACAAATAACAAAAGCAAAATAATTGTTACAGTTTCTCAATGGAAATTTTGACAGAAATAAGGACACCTCCATTTATTCTGTCTAATATTCTCCTCTCTCACTGTTGCCCTGTTAATTATTTTTAAGATCACTTACTTTTTACTTGCTATTTTTTAAGTTGATGAGATCATTAAATTTATCAGCTATCCAAATACATTTGAAATTTATTAAGGCTCCATGCTGCCTTTGAACTGGAAACAGAGGAGGAAAAGAACTTACTTTTAAAGAAATTAAAGTAATAAAGCAAAATGGGTACCACTTTATTTTACGTACCCATTAACCAGAGCATAAGAGATAGAGTTGAAATGGAAATAGCAGAGAAATAAACATGTGAAATACATGCTGTTCCTCACACACAAGCACAGAGACATTAGTCCAGAGCATTAGTCCACCCAGGATACATGCCAAAAACATTTCAAAGGGGAATACATTAAAAGTCTATTTTCTATTATTAAAGATAGGGTCTCACTGAAATCTCAATTTGTATGAAGCAGTTATTTAAATGATTGAGAAAATGCTTTCATTTATTGATGATAAATCTTAATTCATTTCCTCCATTAAGCAACTGCAAGTCTTTGGGTTGAGGATGACACAAAATGCTTTATACAAAATGATGTGATCCATGACATTTTTATCCTTGTAAATTAGGTCGATACAAATTTTCTTAAACTGTGGATATTATTCTTGGTGTCTTGAAGAACTGCTAGTTGCTTCTTAAAGCTTCAAAATTTGCTTCATTTAAATATGTTGGCCAATTGCTGGAGTTAATGATGATGAATGGAATCAGGATTAAATTTTTAATAAGCTCGATTGGCTCTAGCCTAGGCAGAGGCCAGCTATGTGCATGCTGGGACCTAAGTTTGCCTGAAAAGGTCTGTGCATTAAACATATTCTCCTAATAGGTACTAAGGCACCTAAAGCTTTATTCAAAGTTACTCCTTTAAACCATGGTTTAATAAAATCACATTAAGATAACCATCAGGGAGATGTAATGAGGTAGAACCTTAGCAGCTATTGTGTTTCTTTATTCACTTCTCATACTACATGGTGGTTTTGTAAATCAAGGGATATTGAAATCATGGTGTACTGCTTAAGACCTAAGCAGGACCCCACAGGGGTGACTTAGAACCAGGAATGAAGGCTGTGTAACAACAGAAGAATCAGACCTAAAGGGGGTTGGATCTACTTCAAAACCCTTTCCAAGGCTGGCCTATATAATAAACTAACAAGTAAGAAATAAAATAATTTCATAAACAGTTGTTTTCTCCTCCATGGCCTTTTCATTTTTGCTTTTCTTTCAGATAACACAGTTGACCTAAACAAGATGAAGATTCACTAGCATAAAAGAAAACACATATTCTGTCAGAACCTTGGACAGGGCGTAATTATAGACCTTTGTAAATACAAGCTAATTGGTGACTGAAAGATTAAGGGAAAAAAGATTGACCTTCACTTTTGTTAATTGATGAAATTGAGCTGCTAGGTCATGTGTCTTATGTACATTTACTAGTTTCTATTAGGATAATGGCTAAAATTTAATAACAAATATAATAGCAAAATAATCTCAATATTGATATATTTAAAAGTTGTAGGAACTTTATTTTTTCAATAAGACATCTTCATATATTTACAAGATTTGAGGTCTTATCTGGAAATGTGATTCCGATATAGGTTCCACTGCTTCCAAATGACTGCCATTTAACTAAAACATAATCATTTTATTTGTTAGATATTTATTTGTCGAGACTATGACTTCATGCAAAACAAACAAGCAAAACCAACCAACCAACAAAATGAATGCATGGCCACAGAAAGGAAGGCATTTGAAATCTTGTAGTGATCATAGGTGTGAGTGTTTTGCATGCAGTGATTATAGATGGATTGAGGGATTATAGTTTATTCACTGATTTCTGACCTGATCTCCTTTGAGCATAGGGGGAAACGTGTAGAGCTTTGGTTAAAGACCCTGTGGCTAGAGTGTGGAGCAAATCTCGTTGAGAAGCAGCTTCTCTGAGCTATCTGGCCAGTGTAGCATCCCCCTTAAATGAGCATAGCCAAGAATGGAGAATCTGTAGAAAATCACCTGTTTGATACTCCATGTCCTGGTGGGGATTTAAAATAACCATGGAGGTTAGCAACCAGGAGCAACTGGCAATTCTACTCTCTTTGTGTGCACTTATTCCTAACAAACTTAACTAGGCCTTTCTTCAATGACGTTCTTACACATATGATACACAAATGCACAAATATGAGAGAGAAGTTTACAATGTGGCTACTGTTTCCTGCATTGCCTGTGCTCTAGTTCTAAATAAAGACTTTGGTCTTCGAACTGCCCAACCCAGCCTTTTCCCCTAAGTAAAGAGCACTCAATAAATGTGGTCATGTAAAAGAATAATTTATGATGCTTGGGATTAAAAACGAATACCAAACCAAGACTGGAATTAGGTCAAAGCCAAGTTTGATATACAACAGGTTACAGACATATGAGATATGACTGTAAATCATGAGCCTATGTATATATAACTATGTTAATTGTATTTATTTAAGGTATTTTTCTTTTCAAATCAATGAACTGTCTAAATTCTTCAAAAATAATGAGAAAATATTAATTAAATCTGATAATTACATTTTTCTTGGTGAATATATTTTAATAGGAAAGATGCACATGTGAGGGGATATAACCTCATTTCAGATGAGAGAGGTCAAAATAATCAAGGTTTGATGGCAAGAGACAAATTAAATGTATTTCTATTTTTGCTTCACAACACCTGTTAGATGGATAAACTATTTCCTCCACCAAGTCTCCAGACACATGAAAAAAAGGGCATTTAAAAACTATATTCTACTCCTTATTCTCCTGATTCCTAATGGCACTGGAACAAAGTTCTAAGAGAGTTGACTTGGGGTGCAAAATCAGAAATCTTTGTATTTGCACTAAAATCATGTTTTAAAAATTTTTGTTAAAGCCTGATATCATACACGAACATGCAGAGATCACAACTGTACAGCTTCATGCATTTTCACAGACTTGACACACTTATGTAGACAGTACCAGATCTAGAAACAGAATGACATCATCACTCAGAAGCAAGCCCCGCCCCCCCCCCCGCATCTTTCCTTCAGTCATTATGCCCTGCTTCTGACTTCTACCGGCACTTTACCTTTTATGTACTAAGATAAACGGAATCTGGGGTTTTTTTGCTCAACATTATGTTGTAGATTGTTCTCATTGCTGCATAGTATTCTATTGTGTGAATATAACCCAATTTATTAAAAATTACATTTTAAATGTATATATTTGACAAAAAGAGCCCTAGAGTTTTTGAATGGGGGTTGTATAACTGAATATAATGCAAACACATGAATGTTTTAAAAATTAATATCCTATTTTTAAACACAAGAGGGTTAGGGAGAATCCACAAACACAACCCCTTCTAATCAAACCACATGTAAAAAAATGATTCGGAGGGGCAGAGTCAAGATGGCACTGTGGGAAGATGCCAAGTTAGCATCTCCCCACAACTAGGGTGGCTGCCAGCCGCTGGTGGGAAACCCCGATGCCTAAGGAGATTGGAGGAACCCCCAAGTGAACTGGTAGGACGTCGGGGTACTGAGGGGGGGAGAAGTGGAGGCCGGACAGGACCAGCACCGCTGAGGCTGGGGAAATGAGGAGAGGCAGGTGGGAGGGCCCATCTGGGAGGAGCGGGAGAGGAGTGGAGGGTATTTGCCCCACCCACTCGGGCCAGGGGAGCCTTCTATGCTCCCAGCCTGGTCCCCTGACCTCCAAGGTGCCCCCTCCCCCGGCTGCATTGGTCCTGGGGGCATAGGGGGGGAGGCCGGGGAGATCAGGAGAGGCAGGCAGGAGGGGCCCTCCAGGACTGGAGGAGCAGGAGAGGAGGGCATTTACCCTGCCCACTCGAGCCCAGGAAGCCTGCTGGGTGCCCAGGTGAGGTCCCCTGCCCTCTGAGACCAGGGGTGGGGGGAACACCTGGGCCCCTTCTGTTCCTTGAGCTTAAGCCCCACCCCCCACAGCCCCCAGGGCCTTTTCCAGCACTGTGGGTCCTAAGCATAGGCCCCACCTACTGCCCAAACCTCGCCCTTGCTCAGGCCCCACCCTCCACAGCCAAGGCCTCCCACCCTTTATTTCTTTTCTTTTCTCTCCTCTTTTTTTACTATTGTGGTACTGTTGTACCTTCTGGTTGTTGTTTCATCTATTTTTTTAAATTTTTATATTCTTCCCAACATATCTATTAGTTTCCAATCTAATTTTTTTACTTAGCTATTATTCTCTTATTTTTCTTTTTTTTTTGCCACCCCACGCGGCTTGTGAGATCTTGGTTCACGAGAAGGGGGTTGGACCGAAGCTCCTGCGGTGGGAGCTCCGAGTCTGAAACACTGGACTAACAAAGAACCTCAGACCCCAGGGAATATTCATCTGAGTGAGGTCTCATGGAGGTCCTCATCTCAGCACGAAGACCCAGCTCTACCCAACAGCCTACAAACTCCAGTGTTGGAAGCCTCAGGCCAAACAACAAGTAAGACAGGAACTCAATCTCACTCGTTAAAAAAAAAAAGAGACAGCAAAAAAATATGTCACAGATGAAGGAGCAAGGTAAAAACCTACAAGACCAAATAAATGAAGAGGAAATAGCCAATCAACCTGAAAAAGAATTCGGAGTAATGATAGTAAAAATGATCCAGAATCTTGGAAACAGAATGGGAAAATACAAGAAATGCTTAACAAAGATCCAGAAGAAATAAAGAACAAACAAACAGAGAAGAACAACACAATAACTGAAATTAAAAATACACTAGAAGGAATCAATAACAGAATAACTGAGCCAGAAGAATGAATAAGTGAGCTGGAAGACAAAATGGTGGAAATAACTGCCAAGGAGCAGAATAAAGAAAAAAGAATGAAAAGAATTGAAGACAATCTCAGAGATCTCTGGGACAACACTAAACACACCAACATTCGAATTATAGGGGTCCCAGAAGAAGAAGAGAAAAAGAAAGGGACTGAGAAAATATTTGAAGAGATTATAGTTAAAAAATTCCCTAACATGGGAAAGGAAATAGCCACCCAAGTCCAGGAAGCACAGAGAGTCCCATACAGGATAAATCCAAGGAGAAACACACCAAGACGCATACTAATCAAACTAACAAAAATCAAATTCAAAAAAAAATACCTACAACCAAGATTAGTCTACCCAGCAAGGATCTCATTCAGATTCGACAGAGAAATCAAAAGCTTTTCAGACAAGCAAAAGGTAAGAGAATTCAGCACCACCAAACCAGCTTTACAACAAAAGCCAAAGAAACTTCTCTAGGGGGAAAAACAAGAGAAGAAAAAGACCCACAAAAACAAACCCAAAACAACTAAGAAAATGGTAATAGGAATATACATACCAATAATAACCTTGAATGTAAATGGATTAAATGCCCCAAACAAAAAACACAGACTGGCTGAATGGATACAAAAACAAGACCCACATATATGCTGTCTACAAAGACCCATTTCAGACCTAGGGATGCATACAGACTGAAAGTGACAGGATGGAAAAAGATATTCCATGCAAATGGAAATCAAGAGAAAGCTGGAGTAGCAATACTCGTATCAGATAAAATAGAATATAAAATAAAGACTGTTACAAGAGATAAGGATGGACGCTACATAGTGATCAAGAGATCAATCCAAGAAGAAGATACAACAATTATAAATGTTGATGCACTCAACATCGGAGCACCTCAATACATAAGGCAAGTGCTAACAACCATGAAAGGAGAAATCAACAGTAACACAATAAGAGTAGGGGACTTTTAACACCCCACTTACACCACTGGACAGATCATCCAAACAGAAAATAAATAAGGAAACACATGTTTTAAATGACACAACAGACCAGATAGATTTAATTGATATTTATAGAACATTCCACCCAAAAGTGACAGAATGCACTTTCTTCTCAAGTGCACACGGAACATTCTCCAGGATAGATCACATCTTGGTTCACAAATCAAGCCTTGGAAAATGAAAGAAAATTGAAATCATATCAAGCATCTTTTCTGACCATGACACTATGAGACTAGATTATCAATCACAGGAAAACAACTGTAAAAAATACAAACACATGGAGGCTAAATAATATGCTACTAAATAACCAAGAGATCACTGAAGAAATCAAAGATGAAATCAAAAAATACCTAGAAACAAATGAAAGTGAAAACACGATGACCCAAAACCTAAAGGATGCAGCAAAAGTAGTTCTAAGAGGAAAGTTTATAGCAATTCAATCTTACCTCAAGAAACAAGAAAAATCTCAAATAAATAATCTAACCGTACACTTAAAACAACTACAGAAAGAAGAACAAAGAAAACCCGAAGTTAGTAGAAGGAAAGAAATCACAAAGATCCGAGCAGAAATAAATGAAATAGAAAAAAAGAAAGCAATAGCAAAGATCAATACAACTAAAAGTTGGTTCTTTGAGAAGATAAACAAAATTGATAAACTCTTAGCCAGACTCATCAAGAAAAAACAGGGAGAGGATGCAAATCAATAAAATTAGAAATGAAAAAGGAGAAATCACAACTGACACCGAAGAAATACAAAGGATTATAAAAGACTATTACAAACAACTCTATGCCAATAAAATGGACAACCATGAAGAAATGGACAAATTCTTGGAAAGGTACAATTTTCCAAGACTGAACCAGGAAGAATTAGAAAATATAAACAGACTTATCACAAGAAATGAAATTCAAACTGTAAATAAAAATCTTCCAACAAACAAAAGTCCAGGACCACATGGCTTCACAGGCGAATTCTATTAAACATTTAGAGAAGAGCTACCACTGACCCTTCTCAAACTCTTCCAAAATACTGCAGAGGGAGAAACACTCCCAAATTCATTCTACGATGCCACCATCACCCTGATGCCAAAACCAGAAAAAGATATCACAAAAAAAAGAAAATTAAAGACCAGTATCACCGATGAACATAAATGCAAAAATCCTGAACAAAATACAGCAAACAGAATCCAACAACACATTAAAAGGACCATACACCATGATCAAGTGGGATTTATCTCAGGGATGCAACTATTCTTCACTATATGCAAATCAATCAATGTGATACACCTCATTAACAAATTAAGGAATAAAAACTACATGATCATCTCAATAGATGCAGAAAAAGCTTTTGACAAAATTCAGCACCCATTTATCATAAAAACTCTGCAGAAAACGGGCAGAGAGGGAACCTACCTCAACACAATAAAGGTCATATATGACAAACCCACAGCAAGTATCATACTCAATGATGAAAAAATGAAAGCATTTCCATTAAGATCAGGAACAAGAGAAGGATGTCCACTCTTGCCACTCTTATTCAATATAGTTTTGGAAGTCCTAGCCATGGCAATCAGAGAAGAAAAGAAATAAAAGCAACACAAATTGGAAAGAAGAAACAAAACTGTCACTGTCTGCAGATGATATGATCCTATACATAGAAAATCCTAAAGATGCCACCAGAAAACTACTAGAACTAATCAATGAATGTAGTAAGGCTGCAGGATACAAAATTAATGCAAAGAAATCTCTGGCATTCCTATACATCAACAACGAAAAATCAGGAAGATAATTGAGGAAACACTCCCTTTAACCATTGCAACAAAAAGAATAAAATACCTAGGAATAAACCTGCCTAAGGAGGCAAAAGATTAAACTCAGAAAACTATAAAACACTGATGAAAAAAATCAAAGATGACATAAAAGATGGAGAAATATACGATGTTCTTCGATTTAAAGAATCAATATTGTGAAAATGACTATACTATCCAAAGCAATCTACAGATACAATGCAATCCCTATCAAACTACCAATGGCATTCTTCACAGAATTAGGACCAAAAATTTTACAATTCGTATGGAAACAAAAAAGACCCTGAATAGCCAAAGTAATTTTGAGAAAGAATAATGGAGCTGGAAGAATCAGGCTCCCCGACTTCAAAGTATACCACAAGCTACAGGAATCAAGACAGTATCGTACTGGCACAAAAACAGAAATATAGATCAATGGTACAGGATAGAATGCCCAGAGATAAACCCATGCACATAGGGGCACCTAATTTACGACAAAGGAGGCAAGAACATACAATGGAGAAAAGACAGCCTCTTCAATAAGTGGTGCTGGGAAAACTGGACAGCTACGTGTAAAAGAATGAAATTAGAATGCTACCTAACACCGTACACAATAATAAACTCCAAATGGATTAACGACCTAAATGTAAGACCAGACACTATAAAACTCTTAGAGGAAAACAGGAAAAACACTCTTTGACATTAACCACAGCAAGATCTTTTTTGACCCATCTCCTACAGTAATGGAAATAAAAACAAAAATAAACAAATGGGACCTAATGAAACTTGAAAGCTTTTTCACAGCCAAGGAAACCATAAAGAAGATGAAAAGACAACCCTCAGAATGGGAGAAAATATTTGCAAATGGACCAACAGACAAAGGGTTCATCTCCAAAATATACAAACAGCTCATGGAGCTCAATATCAAAAAAACAAACAACCCAATTAAATAATGGGCAGGAGGGGCTTCCCTGGTGGCGCAGTGGTTATGAATCTGCCTGCCAATGCAGGGGACAGGGGTTTGAGCCCTGATCCGGGAAGATCCCACATGCCGTGGAGCAACTAAGCCCATGCACCACAACAAGAGAAGCCACCACAATGAGAAGCCTGCACACCACAACGAAGACTAGCCCCCGCTCGCTGCAACTAGAGAAAGCGCGTGCGCAGCAACGAAGACCCAATGCAGCCAAAAATAAATAAAATAAAATAAATAAATTTATTTTTAAAAAATGGGCAGAAGACCTAAATAGACATTTCACCAAGGAAGACATACAGATGGCCAAGAGGCACATGAAAAGATGCTCAACATCACTAATTACTATAGAAACACAAGTCAAAACTACAATGAGGTATCACCTCACACCGGTCAGAATGGCCATTATCAAAAAATCTAGAAACCATAAATGCTGGAAAGGGTGCAGTGAAAAGGGAACCCTCCTGCACTGCTGGTGGGAATGTAAATTGATACAACCACTATGGAAAACAGTATGGAGGTTCCTTAAGAAAACTAAAAATAGAACTACCATATGACCCAGCAATCCCACTACTAGGCATATACCCTTAGAAAGTCGTAATTCAAAAAGAGACATGTACCACAATGTTTACTGCAGCAGTATTTACAATAGCCAGGACATGGAACCAACCTAAATGTTCATCGACAGATGAATGGATAAAGAAGATTTGGCACATATAGACAATGGAATACTACTCAGAAATAAAAAGGAACAAAACTGAGTTATTTGTAGTGAGGTGGATGGACCTAGAGTCTGTCATACAGAGTGAAGTAAGTCAGAAAGAGAAAAACAAATACCGAGACATAAGAATGGACTTGAGGACATGGGGTGGGAGGGGGAAGCTGGGGCGAAGTGAGAGTAGCATTGACATATATATACTATCGAATGTAAAACAGTTAGCTAGTGGGAAGCAGCAGCATAGCACAGGGAGATCAGCTCAGTGCTTTGTGACCACCTAGAGGGGTGGGATAGGGAAGACGGGAGGGAGGCTCACAAGGGAGGGGATATGGGGACATATGTATGCATATGGCTGATTCACTTTGGTGTACAACAGAAACTAAAACAGTATTGTGAAGCAATTATACTCCAATAAAGATCTATTAAAAAATGATTCAATACTCAATGCCAATTAAGAGACTTTAATTAAAATCTGTAAACACTGTGAAATGAGCTTTAAGTGTGATAAGCCATATCAAGTTTTCTTTGCTAAATAAATGAACAATGACATGGATATTAGCGGAAGTGATAAATATTGATAGTTAAGTTGTTGATAACAATGAAAAAAAAGTTCAGAATCATGAATTCGACCTCAGGAAGGGAAGCCCATCAAAGTCAGTTAATATCTAAATTAGATATGTCCTTAAAAATAAAAAAGCAGCTTTGGTCTCTAAGAGGTCATAGTAATTCAAATTAATGACTACTGAAATATTTCCACAGCAGAGATCCTGCTTTAATTTGGCTTATTATATATTATAAACTACTTATTTATAATCAGGAGTTGAATTTCTATACTATGAATAAGCTAAAAATCCTTAAAAGCCATTATCTTGAAGAACTTATAAAAGGTCCCCTGATAGTCTTGCTTATAGTATTAATTTTATAAACCCTTATTCATTCATTCATTCATTCATTCATTTTAATGCTCTGGTCACCAAATTCAAATTAGAGCTCTGAACGAATGAAATGTGAGAAACACCTTTACCAAACCTTTCATATTTTCTTTATATCTTTATGATACTTGGGGCATTTTACCAAAGTAAAAGCCTCTTGACCTTCCCTCCACCAACACCACACACCCACACAGAAGCACTATATCTGAAGTGGCTGGGCTCAACTGAGAGTCCATGGCTATTTCTGCAGAATCTCCACCCATTTCCCACTCTTCATCTTGCCACACCTTGTATATATCCTGCCACCTTAATTGCCTTTGATATTTCCTGCATTTATTCTACAGTGTATCTCCATGAAAATCATCCTTCCCCTGTTATATTTTCACAGAGAAGATGAAAAATGAGTCTCTGCCAGTAATCATCCACCTCACAACTGTTAGAACAGAATCAAGAGTCTAAAGCATTTCCAAGAGCTGAGTGTCTTTATTATCACAAACACACAACTGGAATTATAAATTCAGCAAATGCAGAGAGTATATATTGATTCTATTTTGTATGAGGTTTTGCAGCAATGGCATTGCCTCTCAACAGACAACAAAATGTCCAATAGCATGTAGCTAACAAAGAACTTGGTCACATGGGGTATGTTTGTCAATGGCATTAGGAAGGCTTCTGTACCCATTAGGCATAACAGTGCAGGGGAAGAATAAATAGTTGTATGCCCAGGATTACTAGACTTCAAGTGAGTAGTACAAAAAATGAGTTTTATCAATCAGACAGCTAATGACTTGAGGGGATTTTCAGGAGTCGATATTTGCTATGGGTGAAAAATTCAATTCAGTTACTGAAAATTTACCATATATAAAATACCATGGGCACTGCAAAAAAAAAAGAGAAAGTCAACCATGTCCACAGTTGATTACACTGTGGTGAGGTTTATATTTTGGTGTAAACTATAACTCGCACCAAAACTATGACTGAGAAATGTATAACAGTAGGGAAAACAATTTCTAATTCTAAAGCATGGCACCTTTAAACTTGAATCCTGAGATGCTGTGATTTCTGATGAAGCAAATTTGTGCATTTTAACTATGGCATTTACTGGTAGTGCTCATTGAGAAGAGTATTAAAGGAAGCTCAAAAGTCTTTTGTAGACATGTGTCCAGAACACAATTACACTGGCAGCAACAATCAGATAATGAAGCAAGAGGAAAATGAAAAAAGATTTTCAGTTCGAAAGGCATTTCATAATCACAGGAGGCTTTAGGTAATGCCCTGGCCATAAAATGGTCCAAAAGTAACAGCAAAGGGGAATTGTTGTTCTTTGTTTAGCTTTCTGAAGTTCAGTTTATGTGAAAAGAAAAGTCGTTGGTTTGGAGGTAGGGAAAAATTATACCATCTCACCTAGGTCCACATTTAAAATATTTCTAGAAGAGGAACAATGACTCTTTAGAATGCCTTCAGCTCAGCTTGAAGCTGCCACTAATGGCATAGCAAACAGAAAATGAAAAAAAGCTTCTGTGTCACTGAACCTGGGACTTTGGTAACCTCATGCTTCCAATTAGGGAAACCAGCTGAGCCACAGTCCAGCCAGGTAAATTGGAGTCAGGTGGGAGAAAGGAGGAAGGGCAGTGAAAGAGGAGAGGTCAAAGCAGGGGGTGTATGGTACTGAAGGAGTGTTCTGGTGGCTGGACAGACCCTAGAGATTTGGCTAAGGGGTCCTCCCTGCTGTAGTCCAAGCTCACAAATGATAAAATGCACTGAATTTCTGGAAATCATGTTCAGTTTCCACCTGTGTTCCTGATCCCATCCACCATTTCCTCTGTGAGCTTCTCCTATCAAAAACTCTTTCCAGGACTTCCCTAGTGGTCCAGTGGTTAAGAATCCATACTTCCAATGCAGGGGGCACAGGTTCCACCCCTGGTCCGGGAACTAAGATTCCACATGCCGCGTGGTGTGGGCAAAATAAACAAACAAACGAATAAATAAACAAATAACACAATATTGTTAAAAAAAGATAAAATAGCTCTCTCCTTCTTGCATCTTCAGTCTCTCAGGCTGTGCCAGCCACTTCCTTCTGCCTGTAGGTTGCACTGATCTCAAAGGGAAGAATGAAAATTATTTTCTTCACTCCCAAGCTCATACTTGCTCAGATAAAGATGGCAGCAGTCAAAGTAGAGAAAGATGGTCAAATTCTGGATATAATTTGAAGGCAGAGCAACAGGATATGGTGGTATCTCTCACAGGTGAGGGGTGAAGGGAAGGGATCCTGAAATTTGAGGGTTATACAGCTGGAAGAGTGGGTTTGCCCCCAACTAAGATGGAGAGTCATACGGAAGGATGTGGTCTGAGGGGAAGATCAGTAGTTCAGATTATGATAGTTTAAGTTTGAGCTGTTTATTAGATATTCCAGCAGGATATTAAGTATGTACTGAACTATCAATATATAAATCTGAACTTCAAAAAGAAGTCCATATTGGGGATCGAAATTTGGGATTTATTGGCATTTAGATGGACACATGAGCCAGAGAGCAAATGTCAGCATAGCAAGATCCTGGAAGAGTTATTTCATATAATACCAGTAAATATTTATCAAGCACCTCCCATATGCCAATCTCTGAGCTAGGCACCTTCAAGTATGTTTATCTCACAGAATCCTCATGCAAACCCTGTGCTGATGCTTTACATAAGAAAAGAAATGATAAGGAAACCAAATCTTGAAGAGGTGAACTAATTTTTCTTAAGAAACAAGCTAGCAGATTGTAAAGCAAAGATTCAAACCAGTGTTTGCCCTAACACCTTATTTTTATCACTCTGAGGGGATCTATATGTGCTAATCCTCATAGGGCTCATAAATCCTGGGTATTTGCCCCTCAGATCTGTATCAGAGGATGAGGACTACATTTAGCTCCATGGGACCGCAGAACCCTATAGATGATATGCTGCAGGAGAGTTCTGATTTCAGTGGGCCTGAACCCCCCCCCCCATGGCATGGTTATAGGGCCTCTTCCCATTTGATGTGAATATCCTGCCTGTTCTCAAGTGCTGTGAGGCGCACCAGGAAACACATCTCCCTCAGCTGCACCCACTCAGGCTCACTTCATTGCTACAAGCTGCTCAACGCCTCAGACGCTCTGGTGCCTCAACATTTCTGCAAATGGCTCTTCATCAGCCTCTTATCTTGAGCTTTGGAGGTCCTTTTTTCCCTGTATTTTCTTTTTTTAAAAGTTTATTTGAACTGAGAAGGAAGCACTGTCATTAAAAGAAGTAGGTACAGCCTGCGCGCCACAACTAGAGAGAAGCCCGCAAGCCTCAGCGAAGATCCTGAGTGCCACAACTAAGACCCGACGCAGCCATGAAAATAAATAAATAAAATATTTAAAAAAGAAAAAAAGAAGCAGATAAAACTTAGAATGATGGAGACAGAAGGGAGGGGGGTAGAGAGGAAGAGCATGAGGCAGCTTGACCTTAGTACTAGGACAAAGGAAGGCAATGCCAGGTGGCTCTTTTGGAAAGGAGATTTGCCATTTGGCTTCTTTTGATGCCTCCATTTTCCGCTTCACTGAAATACTTCTGATCATGGAGACAGAATATGAACTTTAGACTCTCCCATGTGGTCTATCATTTTAGTGTCTCTGACCTGGAGGCGCACCTATCTTTTCCTCTGAACTCCTGGAACCTGGCTTCCAAGCTCCAGTGTAGCCTTCATCTACTTCTTATTGCTTACCCTCATTCCCAATTCCTCATTCCTAATTCCCTATTATATAAACCCCTGAGCCTGGCATAATTTTCTAATTGTTGTCTACATGCACATCTTTCCCCCCACTAGCTTCTAAGTTCTTCAAAGACAGGACCCCGCCTTAGCTTCTCTGGTCCCCCAGCACATAACCTAATGCCCTCAGTACGTGTTTCAGTCATACCTGGTGACTTGTCTCACTTCATTACCTTCTGTGGGTGCTGACATGGCCATGCACTGTGGCTTATACAGTCCACAAGTACCGTAGACTCTGGGACACAGACTGACCACAGAGCCTCTGCAGCTAAAAGGAGAAGCAGCAGCCCTTCTGGCTCACGGCCTTTTCCCGAAGCCCCAAGGGCTTAGCTCTGCCCCACCAGGATTCATACTGAGTTTCCCTCTTACCCTGAAGCAGACCTACCTGCTTCTCATCACAACCTCTGCTGTCTGCCTGGTACTAGAAGGGACTATAATTGTCAACTGTCTACTCTGCATGTCACCTTTTGCTGGTGCTTTATATACATTTTTCAATTTGTCTTCATGACAAACCCTTCTCTGCAGAAGAGGAAACTGAAGCTTGGAGAGGATAAACCATTTCCCAAGATCCCACAGAAAACAAGTAGTAAGTTAAGGAATAGAATCCAGGTCTGTCTGCCTCTGAGTCTTTCCCCTCTCCTGAATTCACACTGACCTTTTCTTTATTATTTAAGCTGACAGAACAAAATGAAAAACAAATTCTACGTCCCTTGTAGTCTACTTTTATCATATGCTCTCCTTAACTGGCTTCAGTGATCACACTTATTCTGAGCTTTTCTTCCATATGGTTGATTCCTGTTTGAAATCATATCCCCCTCCTCTTCCTCCACTTGCCTCTCAAACCGTGGGCTATACCAGAGTTCTCTGAGTCCTTATCTCTTTTCACCTTATGGGAAGGTCATCCTTGGTAATGCCATTTGCTACCAGAAATGCAACTCCCACCTATGTGCTGGTCTTCCCCTTTCTCATGAATTCCACACCTTCCTACTGGACCTCTAACTTGGATGTTTCACAAATATCTCTAACTGCAAATATCCACAGCTAAATTAAATGTCTTTCTCTCCAAATGTGAGTATTCCCTCCTACAGTACTTTAAATTTCTGTCAAAAACATCTTCATCCACCCAATCATCTAAGTTGGGAAATCTTGGAGAAATTGATCCATGCCTGCCTCTCTCTTCCTCACCAATCCAATCAGCCACCGAGTCCTCTCCACACTACTTCTCAAAGGTCTCTTACCTTCCTTTCTCCTGTCCTGTCCTCATTCTTACTGCCATTCCTTTAGTTTAGATCCCTATCTTCTGTACAGATTAGTTTCTCTGGTTTCCCTCTCTTCCCTTAATCTGATTTTCTCCATATGCCATCAGAGTTATGTTTGGAAAAACAATCTAACATGGAATTCCCTGTCTCAAGAGATTCATTGGCTTCCATGTGACAGGACACAGACAAGGATGCTCAGAATTCCCTGTCCTGCTAATCCTGCACCATGTATTGCAGTGACAGTACTTTTTTTCTTCTCTATTCCTTTCTTTTCTTTCTTTCTGGTGCATGACCATTCCCTGCAATTTGCAATTTGTCTTTGTGCATTCCACTCTACGTTCTTTTGTGCCTGGACTTCCCTCCTTCTATTCTTCACTCTTAGAACAAATCTTAAAACATCCTTCAAAGCCCAGCTCCAATTTCACTTCTATGATAGTGTCCCTAACCCATCTGAGTGAAATTAATTACTCTCTCCCTTTTGCTTCTATATATTTTTTTCATACAGCCATTATAGCACACATTACATTCTGCCAGAGTTAATTTTTGAGAGGTCTGATTCTCCAGCTAGATTGCTGGCTTCTTGAAGGCAACAGCTGCATCTTTTTCATCTCTGAAGCCCATATGTTCAACATAGTACTGGGCATGTAATAGCCTCTCAGAAATGTTTGCTGAATTAAACTTAATTTAAATGATATATAATGAGGAAAATAATATTTCATATACAGAACTGACAAAACGCACTTTACAGACAACTGTCTAGAGTCACATCTATTCCAAAAATGAGACGCTTCAACAACCACAGTGCAAAAGGAAATAATTAGGTTTGTCATACACACAATCTTATGTTCTATACTTCCAAAATGACTTCAAAAGAGAGAGTTTTGCACAGAACCATTTGTATTGAGCAGGATGTTGCTTTCCCTCCAGTGAGCATGGTAGAAAAAAAAAAATTAAGCCTCCAGAGTATAATTTGTTCTTACAGAGGAATATAGCTCAGAATCCCTGCAGCAACTGTTAGGTGGGCTACAGACACATTGACATAATCTATAACCTGTAAGGCTTGCTTGTCCCCAGGGATGTCATTCCTGATATGTAGTTGTAGAGTGTTGCTTAGAAATCTGTAATGGAGACGGCTTAGAGGTTTGCATGGAATATCTCACTGAGTGACTAAGGATCTCCAAAGCCCAGATGCTTGTCACATCTGCCTTTTCTTGGGACTGTGGGCTATGATACTTACAAGTTTTCAGCCTCAATGAAAGAATTCTAGCCAGGCAGGTGAGAGGCTTTGAAATGTGACTATATTTTAAACAATGTCTTTCTTTTTCTCTACGTTAAAATTTTTATTGGAGTATAGTTGATTTACAATGTTGTGTTAGTTTTAGGTGTACAGCAAAGTGAATCATTTGTACATATACATATATTCACCCTTTTTTAGATTCTTTTCTCATATAGGCCATTACAGAGTCCTGAGTAGAGTTCCCTGTGCCATACAGTAGGTCCTTATTAGTTATCTATTTTATATATAGTAGTGTGTATATGTCAGTCCCAATCTCCCAATTTATCCCACAAAAATGTCTTTCTAATAATAACCATCAAAGCATTAAAAATGAGATAATGCATGCGTAAAATCATACATAAATGCTATGCAAATTATTATTTATTATAAAATTTCTATTTATAACTCTGACTTGTGTTTCATCTTGATTGTTGTAGTAAAGTTTGTATATTGATTCTTCTATTATCTCAGCCACTACCGTGTCCTACATTTTTTGCTTCACATCTGTATCTAGGTTTTTGGTCTAGCAAGAGTAGCCAGATCTCTTAATCCCTAGCTGAGGGCTCTCTGCAAAGACCCAGTGCTTTTCGATTTCATTGTCATCTCAGATATGACCAATTATATCACATTAATCTTTACCAAATCCTGGTCAGAGGGAAGGAAGAACAAAGCACTTCCTTTCAAGGTCATGGATAGATAATGCAGAAAATCCAGGAATAGAACTCAGATATCTGGGCGCCCAATCTAGTGCTTTCACATACATTTTGAACAATGAAATAAGAAGGATAAAGACATATGTCAAGGCCAATGGGAGATGAGACGTCAAAGGGGTGTGTGCAAAGGGAATCAAATGAGAGCTGAAAATAGAAAGAGTTGATGAGGAAAGCAATAAAAGCCAGCCGCTCGCAGGAGGCCTTAGCTTTGCAGGGCAATCTCACTGGTCAATCCACCAGTGGTGCTTGCATGCTGGTAAAAGATGATTAAAGGAAGGAAGTTTCAGTTGTGCAAAGAACTCAACTGGAAGACATAATAGATTTTCAATCCTAAGGTGAATTTGAAATCAGCCCTTTTTTTTTTTCAAGCACAGAGGGAATCTGATTGAGCAAACATCTTAGCTTGTAGCCCAGCCAGGAGTTCCCAAGACCCTAAGAAAACCTTCCGCCTGCCTCTCCCCAGGCCTCTGAGGGTCCCATGGGTTCCACAGCTGACAGCAGAAGCTGCTGGAATATGAAGAGAGGTGCCAAGGCTGTCAGCATCGGCCCAGTTAGGGAGACTTGTGTTCATTCACTGTCTCAGCTTAAGGGGCCTTTGTGGGCAACGGAGATTCGCAGTGCGAATTTCAATAGGATCTTTAAATCTCTCAGAGATTTTTCTCCTTTCTAAGGAATTTCCCACTGCCAGTTGTAGATTGACAGGTTCACAGGTAGCTCACTAAGATAGCAGTTCCTTTCTTATTCCCTACTGCACCTAGGGGTTTATCTCCTAAAGGTTTAGGTTTATATGTATATTTTTACATTTTATTTTGATGGATCTTCTTTTCTAACTGGCATCAGCCTGAAATTAAAATGAATCAGACCCTGATACTATACAGAAATATTGTTTTTATAGGCTTCTCAAAGTAGGATGTATTAAAAAAAAAAAAGACATAAGTTTCTGGGGCTTGTGTTGCCACAGTAAACCATTTAGACCCAAGGTAAAGAATGGGGATGGGGAGTGACTATGAGATCACCTAGACACGCTTCCCTCAACCATAAAACCTCAGATGGAATTAGATTCCCGCTGCTTTTGTGGTTTTAAGATGTAGAACAAGGAGAAGATAGGTGGATGGGCAGATTTGTGTGTCACCCTTTTACTGTACAAGGCAGAGGTGAATTACAAATAGGCACAAAAGTGCTCCAGTGTATTTCACAGAATTATCAAATATTAGAGTTTGGAACACACGAGGCTGAAAGAAGTTAAGTGTCTAAGTCATCAAGTGAGGGTACCTCTGGGACAGGGGATAAACTATCTCGCCTCTCCACCAAATAAGACAGTTGTGTTCCAAACCCAAAAGGAGCACTTCCTCTTTTCAGCAGCTACAATTTCCTTGAAGAGATACTGACCCAGTGGAATGGCAACGCCATTTAGAATGAAAAACTCAACAGCAGTAAATGAATATAATAATACTCAGGCATAATAAACTCTCTCTGAAGAAGGAAGTAGAAACTGGAAGTGAAATTATTTGCTTAATTTTTTCTTTCACTTGTATAGATGTGCCCTATGCAATAGGAAAGGAGCAAAGTTCCACATTATTCCTTTTCATTCTCCTTGATGTAGCTAACTCTGGGCGCTGAAGCTGATAAAAATGTGTCTCAGGTCATTATATCTGTACGGTAACTGTGAAGAAATCCCTTTGTATCTCCCACCAAGCTGGAAGCCACCCCCCAACCCCTAATCTGCAACAGGGATGTTCTGATTCTCTTTAATGCCATCACCCGCTTACAGCCCTTGATGGGGTTCTATGCTTGAACTGCATGTCTAGTCTATTACTCTGGAAATATACTGCGAGCCCCAAACGAGAGACACATGCATAATTTAAAATTTCCTAGTAACCACACTAAGAAGAGGTAAAAACAAGTAAATTAATTTTCATAAACCAATTTTATTTAACCCAATGCCTGTATTATTTCAATGCAACTTGACCTGAAGTTTTTATTCAGTATCACTTCTACATAGACCACAGAAGTGAAGAAAATGGCTCCAAAACAAACAAACAAACACTGTTAAAATATCTTTTGGCACCAAGGACCTAGAAAGGAAGGCAGAATCCCCAAATGGGCTTTTCTAGACTTTTTCCATTAACATATAAACGGGTGTGGATTTATCAGACTAGCTAGTTATATGGAGGTGTTGAAATGTGAGGCAGAAATAAAAGTGGGATATAACCAATGCAAATATATATTTATATGTATAATCAATGGAAAAATATTAATGAGGTAGTTTAAATCTTTCATACTAAGTCCTAGAAATCTGGTGTGCATTTTTTACAGTGGCAGCACATCTCATTTTAGACTAGTCACATTTCAAGTGCTTAGTAGCCACACGTGTCAAGTGCCTACCATATTGGGCAGCAGAGATGTAGAAAGTGAGAACAAGTCTGTGGTGTTGACAGGAAGAGAAAAGAAGGATGAACTCTTCTCCCTCCCTAAGAGCTCCTCACCCTACCCTAAACTTGTCTTCTCTCGGCTTTACACTTAGATGACCTACTTCAAATCACAACAGAAGATAATTTACCATGTCATTAGCGTTCCTATTCATCCAATTTTGTTTCTCTAAACATAAATACATGCAATACAAAACTAAACTTTAAATCTAGAATATGATACACATATACACACACAGCTTCTTTTCTTAAAACCTAGATTATCTACTTGTTTGCTGTTTTGCTTGCATAATCAGTTAATTACCTTAGTTTCTACTCTACATCTTCTCTGGAACAAGGTGAGGTGTAAATAAATAATAACTTTATTTTTGTATCTCATTTTCTCCCTACACTCACAGCATTAACATAAAAAGTCTATCCACCCAGTGAAATATTCCATCAGAATGTGGACACCCTGTTTTATCAGAGGAAATTTTTCAGCCAAACTACCTTATGACCTTTTGCTGTTGAGCCATATATTAATAATATGAGAAGTTATAAGCAGAAAATTTGAATCAGTGGATAAAGAATGCCTGAAGCATCAGACTCAGGCTCAGTCTCACTACCTCAGGACCAAGTGTGAGGGAGGCAGTTTGTCTTCTGTGCTAATGCTTTTTTTTTTTTTTTCAGTGCCCATTTCCCATTTTTATTTCCGCCTCATGTTTCAACACCTCCATATAACTAGCTAATCTGATAAATCCACTCCCTGTTTATGTGTTAATGGAAAAAGTCGAGAAAAGCCCATTTTGGGGCTCTCTCTTTCTTTCTAGGTCCTCAGTGCCAAAAGATACGTTAACAGTGTTTGTTGTGGAGCCATCTTCTTCAATTCTGTGGTCTATGGAGAAGTGAAGCTAAATGAAAACTTCCGCTCAAGAAGAGGGAAAAGGTGTCACAAATGGTAGCATCGGGGCCAGTCTTGTGTGAACAGTGTGTGTGTTTGTGCGTGTGTCTGGTGTGGTTGTTTCACCAAATCTCCGTGAGAATGTCAAACGTGACTAGTTTTATTTTATGTAGGATGTTCACAAACTCTGAGTCATTACATTTAACTCAGTTGCTGAGATGAGTAATTAATTTGCTTCATATGTCTTTAACCCATAAATAAAAAAGGGAATATTTTGCAATAAGGCATGAATAGCCCCCAATTTGTAAAATAATTCTTATAAATACCATCACAGAAGTTGTTTACTTGGAATGTGGCTCTAGAGTTTCCCAAAGAAGTAATTTTATAAGAACATAATTGGTAACAATTACTATTCATTTAGTTCCAACATATGCACAACATATTATCTCTTTTGTCATAACAATACTGAAGGAAATTATCTTCATGTTATGGATGAGAAAAGTTAACATTAAATAACTTACTCAAGGCTGCAGGACCAAAAACTGACAGGATCAGCATTTGAGAGGAAGCCTCCCAGGGCCTCGGATCTACGTTTTGTCCACCAAACCAGGGTCTTTTTTGGGGTTGCAGTTCTACCCCCAGAACATGAGTTAACCCCCTCATGTCACATCATCAAGTTACAATGTTGATGGATGCATAACCTCTAAAGCCAACTGTGTCATGTTTATTCTATATCAAACTCAGTCTCAGTTCTAGTTTAAGAGACAGAAACAGATCTACCTTTGGTACAATCCTGGCCGCACTTAAGTAACAGAGAATGAGGGGGACAGAAGAAAGCACATGTGGAACTCCAGTAGAATAAAAAATGAGAAGAACATCCTCAACTGTGACGCGAGGGGACCAGGCCACTGGAATGGCAGCTTTATGAACTAAGGGACTTTTCTGATTAAAGAGATCTTTGTAGGTAAATTGGCAATTAGTGAATCAGAAACTGTTATATTTCCTACTGTAAAAGTGTACCAGATGACTTGCCACAAGCTTGAACTCACTATACTTGTTCATTCTGATCACTTCTCTGATTCAATAAAAACTGTAATTCAACTCTACAAAGTGTTAGCTGTTCAGCCTAATTTGCTTCCATCATAGAATCCTTTTCCTTAGGCCTGGGAAGGACTAGGAACTCTCTAGTACAATAGCTACCAAACTGGCATGAGTAAAACCCAGAAAAGAGGTAACTAAACCACTATGTCTCCATTTCCTCACTTGTAAAATATGTATAATAGAAGATATCCATAGGTATTGAGAAGTCAAGTAATTAATATAAAGTACTTGGAATAGTGTCAGGCACATAGAACGTTTGCTGTCATCACTACCAACATTACTGTTATTATTTTACAATGGAAAACTAAGAGCTGTATAGACCAAACGACTTACCTTTCCTAACTAAGAGCCCAGAGGAGAATGCAGATCGCCTAACTCAAAGTCTAGTGCTCTTTTCATGGTACCAGTTGACCCCCAAACTGAAGTTAATGTGTTTCTTATTTTCTTAGCTTTTTCTATCTACTCAATCACATGTACTTAACAGGATCTTTAAACCAACATTGCTGTGAGACAGGTTATTGAACTAATTTAAGAAATTTAAACTAGCATACTTTATACCTCATAATATTTTAGGATCTTTTCATCCAACAGAGTAATCAAGACCTGCATCACTCAATAGAAACTATCATCCAGGACAGAAACCAATACCTTCTGTCTTTCCACCCACCTGCTTCCTCAAGCTATAAAAATTACAAATGGGGAATCTAGTCCACTGAACTCCTACAAACAATCATTTATTTATCCACTAAAAGCAGAATATGGCAGGGGGAATTTGGGAGGAGTGAAATGAGGGTTGTCAGACTAACAGTGGCAAATGGGATGCAATTGTTCGCCAAAAGCTTGGAGCCAAGGGGTCTTCCCTTTTCCCCTCCCCTTAATCCCCACTGCTTCCACCCAGCCTGCACACAGAGAAGTTGGTTAACAGAGGAAAGCCCTATGAATAAGCCATGACAGCCGTACATTCACAAACTGATGTCATTTCCCTAAATACTGTTTGTAAAATGGTAATTATCTGCCGAGCAATGACAGCTGGCACTTAGCATAGAGACACAGAGAGACAGAAAAAGAGAGAATGAGAATAAAGGTTCTCTGCATAATTTACCAAAGGGCTAAAAGAGAGAAGGAAACATAATCAGAAAATAAAATGATTACCAGTGTGTGATGGGGTAAAAATTGCTCTGGGCACTTTTTCCTCAGAGAACACAAGATTGAATTGGAAGAATGAAGCTAGAGCTTCATTATACACACTGGAAAGGAGGAGGTTGTATTAAGTAAGGCCGTGTTAGAAAGGAGAAATACCCACAGGGTCCTGCCTGTGACAAAACAGCATGCAAACCTTGTGGACACCCAGCCTGCCAAACAGGGAGCCCACCGCGACTGGATAATACACCCAAGATTACTGCCCCCAGTTCATTTGGGTCTGAGAAATAAGGTAGTAGCCTCTTGCCCCCTTCCCTGTTGCTTATTGTGATCGTTTCTCCGTCAACTTGGCTAGGCTATAGTACTCAGTTACTCAATCAAACAGTATTCTAGGTGTTGCTGGGAAGGCGTTTTGTAGATGTGATCAGTATCTATAATCATTCGGCTTTATACAGAGGAGATTATCCTGGATAATCTAGGTGGGTCTGACCCATGCAGTTGAAGGCCTTAACAGAACTGAGGTTTCCCCGAGGAAGAAGAAATTCCCTGTGGACTACAGTATCAGCTCCTGAACAAGAGTTTTCAAACTGCCCTTCCCAATTGCCTGCCCTATGGATTTTAGACTTGCCCAGACAGCTCTCATCACTGCATTATAATTCCTTGCAATTAATCAATCTTTCTCTTTCTTTCTCTTCCCTCTCTCATTCTCTCTTCTGTCTCTGTCTTACACACACACACACACACACACACACACACACACACACACCCCTTACTGGTTCTGGTTTCTCTGGTGGAACTCTGACTGATACACTTACCAAGTACACATTCAGGGATTTGCTTAGCCAAGTGGACATGTTAACAGGTTGAACTGTGTCCCCCCAAAATTCGTATATTGAAGTTCTAACACACAAAACCTCAGAATGTGATCTCATTTGGAAATAGGGTCATTACAGACATAATTAGTTAAGATGAGGTCATTGGGGTGGGCCCTAATCTGACTGTTGTCTTACAAAAAGGGGAAGTTTGGACACAGTCCCCCACATAGGGAGAAGACCATGTGAAGATGAAAGGAGAGATCAGTGATGCTTTTACAAGCCAAGGAATGCCAAAGATTGTCAGCAAACCTCCAGAAGGTGGGTGAGAGGCATGGAACAGCTTCGCCCTCAGAGCCCTCAGAAGGAAGCAACCCTGCTGACACCTTGATCTTGGACTTTTAGCCTCTAGAATCTGTGAGACAATAAATTGGTATTGTTTAAGCCACTCATTTTGTTGTACTTTCTTAGAGCAGCCCTAGAAAACTAATACAAGGCATTACCAGGAAAGCTAAGGCAATTGAATTGGGGAAAGTTAAGAAAAGGACAAAGTTGATTCTAAGAATTTCAGAAAGTTTCATTTCCTTAATGTCTTTGAAATACAAACTAATCCCTTTTTATACTTAACTATTTTACTGCCAGTATCTACTCAGGATGAGACTTGGCTAATGAAACTAATAGTTAGAGAGATGCACAAATGTTCCAGAAATTTCTGAAGGTAGTCCTTCTGTTCATTCCTTGATTCTGAGAAATCTCCTTTTGGATACCAGATCCTATGGAACCATCCATGACCATTCATCCCTCTATGTGTGACCTCGTGGAGTATAGCTCTACTATTATTCTCTTGTAGGAAAGGGTACCTATAACCACCCGGTGCCCTTTCCCCTTTCCTAGCAAGTGAAGTTAATAGAGATTCTATAAAAGGAAAGCAATAATTGTGCCCAAGGGTTCCACAAATAGGTTACAATATGGCAGAACTAGAACCCAAGTCTTTTGACACTCCATTCAGTGACCTTTCCAAGGCATTATTTCTATCCATTTACTGGGTAGGCAGTTCTAATAACTCCTCTCAAATTATCATAACACATCAGGAACATTTACAATAAGATTTTCTTATCTTACGTGCATTTTCCCCAATGCCCAGGAATGTGGCTTTGGGTAAGTCACTCATCTTTTTTTTTTTTCTTTTTTTGCGGTACGCTGGCCTCTCACTGTTGTGGCTTCTCCCGTTGCGGAGCACAGGCTCCGGACGCGCAGGCTCAGCGGCCATGGCTCATGGGCCCAGCCGCTCCACGGCATGTGGGATCTTCCCATACCGGGGCACAAACCCGTGTCCCCTGCATCGGCAGGCGGACTCTCAACCACTGCGCCACCAGGGAAGCCCTCACTCATCTTTTTTAGATATGTTTCCTCATCTATAAAATAAAGGAAAAATACACTGGATAATCTACTTCTGACATTCCATAATAATAGAGTCAGCATCAGCATAGTGGAAAGACCTCGATTTGAGTCCAGCTATTGTCGATTTCTATGTAAGTAATAGTGGCCAAGTTATTAGGTTCAGTGAACTTTATTTCTTCATTTGTAAAACGGGCATTGGGATGATATCTCTTTCATTGGACCATTATAAGGATGAAATGAGATAACACATGTGGGAACATGTTATAAACTCTAAAGTATTTTAAAGAAGATAAAAGTAAAGGTAACATTCTATAATCTTACAACCTCCTCTCCCATCCAACATTGTAGAGGGTAAGTGTTGCAGAATGTCCTGTCAGGTTTCACCAGACTTATTCAGAAAGTCATATTTTATCTGAAAGTACTAGTTCAACATGTTTTTACAAGCTTCAGAGTCTGATCTAGCATAAAAATTAAGTATATCAAGAGCACTTTTTCAGGACCTAGTAATTAATGGATAAATGTGGGTATCACCATTATGTGATCCAAAGCACTTATCACACTATTGTCATTACTTGCTTATCTGGTTCCTCATCTACACTGTCAGCACTTATGACAACAAGGACTACCTTTTGCTCAGCCCTAAACCCTAGCATCCATCTGTCTTTTGAATGAATGAATATTTGAATAAATACTACAGTCTTGTTCAGTTGCATCTTGACAATAATAACTTCAAATTAAAAGTTTAAGTTCAAAAAAAAAAAAGGTTGGCTTAAGGTATCATTTAAATGTGATAAGTATAATACACATTTTAAACAAGTCCATTACTAAAAACAGTTGACTATTACAAGTGAAATTTCTTAAGCCCATGGACGTTTACTTACTACCCACTCTATTAACTCACATAATTCCCACATGTCTAATAGAACCCACTGATTATAAAGTAATTTACAAACATCAACTTTCTGGGCTGTGAAGGCTTTTGAAATTATAAGGAAGCAACAGTTGTGCCAAAATTGTGTGGTGTAAAGATGTCACAGTTTGAAGTACAGATTTCAAAATGTAAATGGGGTCATCAGAATAAGATTACAGATTTCACGAGCTCTGAGAAACATAGCTTATTTAACAGTGAGTCAATGACTTCACAGCCAAAGTGAGCTAAAACACTTCAGATTCTGAACGAATATGCTCATTAAATTTATAGAGCAGGATTTCAAAATGTCCAGCATGTTTTCGAAGGGGTGACAGAACACGCTATTTTATAGTTTTTCTTAATTAATTTATTTATCTTTGGCTGTGTTGGGTCTTTGTTGCTGCGCACGGGCTTTCTCTAGTTGCAGCGAGCGGGGGGCTACTCTTTGTTGTGGTGTGCAGGCTTCTCATCGCGGTGGCTTCTCTTGTTGCGGAGCATGCGCTCTAGGCATGCGGGCTCAGTAGCTGTGCCTCATGGGCTCTAGAGCGCAGGCTTGGTAGTTGTGGCACACGGGCTTTGTGGCTCTGTGGCCATGTAGGATCTTCCCGGACCAGGGCTCAAACCCGTGTCCCCTGCACTGGCAGGTGGATTCTTAACCACTGCGCCACAACACGCTATTTTAAAAAACGCTTAGAGTAGTCCAGTTTTTCTAAAATTTAGTCATCTTTTTTCACAATTTTTGCCATATTTGCATACCATCTGCACTATTATTTAAATAGTATTTTTTAAAATACATACTTTTTACTTTAACTATATTTAAATTGGAAAATTATATTATTATTATACATGGAAGATAAATATCACTTGTTATAAACAAACATGAAAATACTGCAAAAACAAAATAATGGTATTCTCATCTGCTTAGATTCTGTTGAAAGATCTGGGCCTAAGGCCTGTGCTGCACCTGTTGCTGTTTTATTTTTTTAAAGGAGAAGTTACCAAGTGTTTATAAAGGCCTTAAAGCCTTATTAGCCTTATTAAACCAAGACTCCTCTTCGTATAATCAAACAGTTGGAGAGAGATGGAAAGAGAATAACTCTCTTCCACCATGTGATCTGGGGCTATTGAGACAGTACTCTACCATCTCATATTATTTTACATACCACTTTGGAAAAAACTAAAGTAACACATTGCAATGGACTGAGTGTTTATGTCCCCTCAACACTCAGATAATGAAACCTAATCCCCAATGTGATGGTACTAGGAGGTTGGGCCTTCGGGAGATGATTAGGTCATGGGGGTGGAGACCTCACAAATGAGATTAGTGTCCTTATAAAAAAAAGACCGGACTTCCCTGGTGGCGCAGTGGTTGAGAGTCCACCTGCTGATGCAGGGGACACGGGTTCGTGCCCCAGTCCAGGAAGATCCACATGCCGCGGAGCAGCTAGGCCTGTGAGCCATGGCCGCTGAGCCATCTCTGAGAGTAATGATTACTGACAGTGGTGATTGTCCATGATTATCTCTTTATTCCTGGATATTTCTCATGCAAGTTATACTTTAGCTGACACTTCCTCCCCCCACCCACCCCAAGTCCAGTGGATCTAAAACAGAATAAAGAGAATAAGTCTATTTCTAGTAGTTCTAACTAAACAAATGATGATTTTCTATGTCCAATTAGTTGATTTATAGAGCATCATACCTTAATAAACTGGCTCTGTTTTTCTATTTTTCTCTTTTTTATTTTACATTTGAATAAGGCAGGCTTATTATATGACTACAAATGCATTTGTGTTCTCTCCTGTGGGAGCACAATTTACACAATTTATGCTCTCATCCTAAAAATCACAGTTCTAGTTCAGCTGCAAACTGTGATGTATGAAAAGAGTATATAATATCAAATATCATGTCCCTTAGCCAAGTTACCAATCAAACTCTTATAACAGCATAGTTTATAACAATGATAGAAATGTTAAATACAAGGCACTAGATTATCTTTATGCCAGAGGAGAGACAGTGGTTAAAGTATGGAAAAAACATTCTAATTTAACCTCATTCACTATGTTGCTATGTGAATTGAGAGAATTACTTAGAAACTCTGTTCCTCTACATCTATATTCTTCAATGTCAAAGAATACTTACTAACTCAAGGCATCTATGTGCACATGTGCCTGTATATATGTTTAATTAATATGTGGAAAATATATATAACAAATACAAGTTAATATTTCTATCACTACTGTTTGGGGTGAAAATGACCACTAACTATACAATGTTCTGAATTACACGTTGTATTTTTCATCAAAAGCTTACTGAACTCCAGGGTTAAAAAAATGCACAATTATCTGTAGAGAATGGCTAGAATTTAGGATTCCAACAAGCTCTTATTATGTTTAAACAAAAACACTGATTTAATATTCCATGTTTTGATGTCAAAAGTGAATTACAGAATGGAATCATGGTTTTATATAAGTAATGGTATACTTTGATCACAAAATAATACTTACTCTCTCATATTAAACAAGGAGTAGGATATCACAGGGGATCAATAAAATAATTATTATCATTTATAATGAAATAAAAACCATAAATTAAATGGATACACTCCTTCAGGCTAGGGGAATTTAGGCTGGACCTAAAACTATACTAAAAATATAAAACTTCCAGTAAAACCCACTATTATATTCTATAGAACAAATATAAAATTTCATACTTTGGAAAATCATTGTAAATATATTATTCAGATATTTACTAAAGTGCTAATTAAATTTCTGCTACATGCATAAATTTAGAGCTAACATAAGCCACATATGGCAGTTTACTTAACAAATATTAGTTATTTGCATTTTAGTTCAGGTGCTGTTTTAGAAAGCTATGCCTATATCCACTACTCCCATACCATATCACCTCTTAGGTCAAGACTTACTGAGCATCTCTGGTCTTGCTTTTTTGTTTGTTTATGTTATAGTTTTCTAATGAGAGTGCATAACATAAGAATTATTTATGTATGAACAAAGAGAAAGGGAAAAAAGGGCTCAGTTCACGAGGTTGAGTTTTAGGGATTCATTTAGTCATCTAGACATATATTTTGTAAGTTCCTACTAATAACCAGATATTGTGCAAGGCACTCAGCTTTCAGTGTTGCTACTGAAAGACAGAGATCTTGTTCTTAGAGTTTACAGTCCAGTGGAAGAGACAGATGATAAACAGGTAATCCAATCAATAAATATTGAACTTCATCATTGAATGGTACAATGAAGGTGAAATTTTTGTGCTGTGTTAATAAAAAGGACACAGCCGGGCTTCCCTGGTGGTGCAGTGGTTGAGAGTCTGCCTGCCGATGCAGGGGACACGGGTTCGTGCCCCGGTCCGGGAAGATCCCACATGCCGCAGAGCGGCTGGGCCCGTGAGCCATGGCCGCTGAGCCTGCGCGTCCGGAGCCTGTGCTCCGCAACGGGAGAGGCCACAACAGTGAGAGGCCCGCGTACCGCAAAAAAAAAAAAAAAAAAAAAAAGGACACACCCAATGAGAGAGGTAAAAAAAGGATACTTTGAGAGAGTAATTTTAATCTGAATCTTAAATGATTATGAAGCAGACAGTATGCACAGGCCACAAGAGAGCATTCCAGAAAAAAATAAGAAGCACATGTTAGACCCTAAGATGGGAAGGTCATGGTATGTCTGAAGGACTAAAGGTCAGGCAACGTGTGTGGCCCTTTGGCAGCAAATGGGGGCGCAGTTCTGAAAATGTTCAGATATAAAAGATCCAAATGATGAGGGATTTAGGCTATGGTCAAGAATTTGAATTTTTTACAGAGGACTGGGAAGCTCTTAAAGGGTTTTAAACAGAAGAATGGGTTAATAACTCTGGATGTTTTACAAAAGGACTGACGACAGTTCAGTGAGGTGGAAGCAGAGTAACCAGCAAACTGTCCAGGTTATGGTAAATAGTCAAGGCAGGAAGTGATCCATTCTCCATCTGGCTTTCAATTCTTTCCCTTTCTATCCAACCCTACTCTGCACCTTTAAAGATCCTTCTCCTTCTCTGAAGACTTAGCCTAAAGGATCCTCTGGAACGTATTCAACTTGTAAGGTGTTTGAATCTACCCTTTGGGATAAGTAGGACTGTCGCCATTCTGTTAGCAGAGCGTTCAGGGTCAGGGGACCATTCTTAGGGGTCGTGGTGAGAAGAGGGAGTGTCCTTTGTAAACAACATGGGAAACTGAAAGCTACTGAGGCTGCCAGCCAACATCTGCTGGGAAACAAAATCTGAGTACAAGAAAGACAAAGTCCAAACACCAATCTTAAGAGATCAGAGGTGTTGGTAATTAAATCTTATAAAAGCTACAATCAGAAATGTGCATTTCCCACTGCTTCTGCTTGCTGTGCCCACTGAAGGAGCTGGGTGGAACACGGAAGTGAATACCTTTAAGTGAATGTGTATAAACACCATGACAGAAAAAATAAACAAGGGATACGAGAATGCCATCTAAACCCTGTGTCTAAGCTTCCTATGTAGCTTTCGTATGCGTTACTATCCCTTCCTGTTGGTCATTTTTCAATGACCTGCTCTCTGGAGAGTTCTAGGTTTTAACTATTTCAAATATGGCCTATTAAACTGACAACAAAACTCCTGTTCAACCAAAAATCAAGCAAACTAAGACTGAAAAGGAAGAGTAATGTCAGATTACAGAGAGCCCGGAATGCAGCTACAATGAGACTGAAATCTACACGGGAGACTGAGGGCCACTACTGACTTTGTGCAGGGAAGTGACCCTTAAAATATTTTTAAAAAAAACAAGCAGAAGAACAGTTGTTTATTAAATACCTACTTTATGCCAGGAACTCTAGATAGTCTCATCTATCCTTACAAGTATAGATACTATTTTCTGTTTACAATAAAAGCAACTGAATCTCAATTTGTTATGTGTAAGTTCACATACTACACTGTGGTGCTTATTTCATTCTACATTAATCATAATTATAAATAAGGCTAACACAAAAGGACTGATTGTCTTGCCTTTGGAAGCCTATTTTCTGCCCCTAATGAGTACTCTACTTACCCCAGTTTACTGAACGTGCCCATCAGGAAGTCATAAATATACAGGAAGCCTTGTTCTAAAGTTTTTGACTCAGAAAACTTGCTCAAATCATTTAGTACCATTAAAGATTTTATCAGAATCTGAATCTAATAAAGAGTACGAAGAAGAAAAATCAAAGGATGGTAGATTATTGCCGGAAAAAATAAACATTTCTACTACCTAAGTTAAGACCAAACATTCTACAAAGTAAAATATTTAAATAATAAAGAATTCCCGGACTTTAGGAATTGCTGGGGAAGATGGCGGAAGAGTAAGACGCGGAGATCACCTTCCTCCCCATAGATACACCAGAAATACATCTACACGTGGAACAACACCTACAGAACACCTACTGAACGCTGGCAGAAGACCTCAGGCCTCCCAAAAGGCAAGAAACCCCCCCATGTACCTGGGTAGGGCAAAAGAAAAAAGAATAAACAGAGACAAAAGGATAGGGACGGGACCCGCACCAGTGGGAGGGAGCTGTGAAGGAGGAAAGGATTCCACACACTAGGAAGCCCCTTCGCGGGCGGAGACTGCGGGGGGGCGGAGGGGGAAAGCTTCGGAGCCGCGGAGGACAGCACAGCAACAGGGGTGCGGAGAGCAAAGCGGTGAGATTCCCGCACAGAGTATCAGGGCCGACCGGCACTCACCAGTCCGAGAGGCTTGTCTTCTCACCCGCCGGGGCGGGCGGGGCCTGGAGTTGAGGCTCGGGCTTGGGTCGGAGCGCCTGGAGAGGACTGGGGTTGGCGGCGTGAACACAGCCTGCAGGGGGTTACTGCGCCACGGCTAGCCGGGAGGGAGTCCGGGGAAAAGTCTGGACCTGCCGAAGAGGCAAGAGACTTTTTCTTCCCTCATTGTTTCCTGGTGCGCGAGGAGAGGGTATTAAGAGTGCTGCTTAAGGGAGCTCCAGAGACGGGCGGGAGACGCTAAGGCTGCTGCTGCCGCCACCAAGAAGCCTGTGTGCAAGCACAGGTCACTATTCACACCCCACTTCCGGGGAGCCTGTGCAGCCCTCCACTGCCAGGGTCCTGGGATCCAGGAACAACTCCCCCGGGAGAACGCACGGCGCGCCTCAGGCTGGTGCAACGTCACGCAGGCCTCTGCCGCCGCAGGCCCGCCCCGCATTGCGTGCTCCTCCCTCCCCCCCGGGCCTGAGTGAGCCAGAGCCCCCGAATCAGCGGCTCCTTTAACCCCGTCCTGTCTGAGCGAAGAACAGACGCCCTCCGGCGACCTACATGCAGAGGCGGGGCCAAATCCAAAGCTGAGCCCCGGGAGCTGTGAGAACAGAGAAGAGAAAGGGAAATCTCTCCCAGCAGCCTCAGGAGAAGCGGATTAAAGCTCCACAATCAACTTGATGTACCCTGCATCTGTGGAATACATGAATAGAAAACGAATCATCCCAAATTAAGGAGGTGGACTCTGAGAGGAAGGTTTATGATTTTTTTCCCCTTTTCCTATTTTTGTGAGTATGTATGTGTATGCTTCTGTGTGAGATTTTGTCTGTAGAGCTTTGGTTCCACCATTTGTCCTAGGGTTCTATCCATCCGTTTTTTGTTTTTGTTTTTTTTTTAAATGTTTTTCTTTTTTGTCTCTTAAAAATTATATTTTTATTTTAATAACTTTATTATATTTTATCTTTATTTTATTTCACTTTATCTTCATTCTTTCTTTTTTTCTGTCCCCCCTTCCTTCCTTCCTCCCTCCCTCCCTCCCTCCTTTCTTTCTTTCTTTCTTTCTTTCTTTCTTTCTTTCTTTCTTTCTTTCTT
>NW_021703767.1:63573313-63663847 GCF_005190385.1 Monodon monoceros
CTTTCTTTCTTTCTTTCTTTCTTTCTTTCTTTCTTTCTTTCTTTCTTCTACTAATTCTTTCTTTCTACTTTATCTCCCTTTTATTCTGAGCCAAGTGGATGAAAGGCTCTTGGTGCTGTAGCCAGGAGTCAGTGCTGTGCCTCTGAGGTGGGAGAGCCAACTTCAGGACACTGGTCCACAAGAGACCTCCCAGCTCCACATAATATCAACAGCGAAAATCTCCCAGAGATCTCCATCTCAACACCAGCACCCAGCTTCACTCAACGACCAGCAAGCTACAGTGCTGGACATCCTATGCCAAACAACTGGCAAGACAGGAACACAACCCCACCCATTAGCAGAAAGGCTGCCTAAAATCATAATAAGTCCACAGACACCCCAAAACACACCACCAGATGTGGACCTGCCCACCAGAAAGACAAGATCCAGCCTCATCCACCAGAACACAGGCACTACTAGTCCCCTCCACCAGGAAGCCTACACAACCCACTGAACCAACCTTAGCCACAGGGGACAGACACCAAAAAACAACGGGAACTACGAACCAGCAGCCTGCAAAAAGGAGACCCCAAACACAGTAAGATAAGCAAAATGAGAAGACAGAAAAACACACAGCAGATGAAGGAGCAAGATAAAAACCCACCAGACCTAACAAATGAAGAGGAAATAGGCAGTCTACCTGAAAAAGAATTCAGAATAATGATAGTAAAGATGATCCAGAATCTGGGAAATAGAATAGACAAAATGCAAGAAACATTTAACAAGGACCTAGAAGAACTAAAGATGAAACAAACAACCATGAACAGCACAATAAATGAAATTAAAAATACTCTAGATGGGATCAATAGCAGAATAACTGAGGCAAAAGAACGGATAAGTGACCTGGAAGATAAAATAGTGGAAATAACTACTGCAGAGCAGAATAAAGAAAAAAGAATGAAAAGAACTGACAGACTCAGAGACTTCTGGGACAACATTAAACGCACCAACATTCGAATTATAGGGGATCCATAAGAAGAAGAGAAAAAGAAAGGGACTGAGAAAATATTTGAAGAGATTATAGTTGAAAACTTCCCTAATATGGGAAAGGAAATAGTTAATCAAGTCCAGGAAGCACAGAGAGTCCCATACAGGAAAAATCCAAGGAGAAATACACCAAGAAACATATTAATCAACTGTCAAAAATTAAATACAAGGAAAACATATTAAAAGCAGCAAGGGAAAAACAACAAATAACACACAAGGGAATCCCCATAAGCTTAACAGCTGATCTTTCAGTAGAAACTCTGCAAGCCAGAAGGGACTGGCAGGACGTATTTAAAGTGATGAAGGAGAAAAACCTGCAACCAAGATTACTCAGCAAGGATCTCATTCAGATTTGATGGAGAAATTAAAATCTTTACAGACAATCAAAAGCTGAGAGAGTTCATCACCACCAAAGCAGCTTTACAACAAATGCTAAAGGAACTTCTCCAGGCAAGAAACACAAGAGAAGGAAAAGACCTACAATAACAAACCCAAAACAATTCAGAAAATGGTAATAGGAACATATATGTCAATAACAACCTTAAATGTAAATGGATTAAATGCTCCCACCAAAAGACACAGATTGGCTGAATGGATACAAAAACAAGACCCATATACTTGCTGTCTACAAGAGACCCACTCCAGACCTAGAGACACATACAGACTGAAAGTAAGGGGATGGAAAAAGATATTTCATGCAAATGGACACCAAAAGAAAGCTGGAGTAGCAGTACTCATATCAGACAAAATAGACTTTAAAATAAAGACTATTAGAAGAGACAAAGGACACCACATAATGATCAAGGGATTGATCCAAGAAGAAGATATAACAATTGTAAATATTTATGCACCCAACATAGGAGCACCTCAATACATAAGGCAAATGCTAACAGCCATAAAAGGGGAAATCAACAGTAACACATTCATAGTAGGGGACTTTAACACCCCACTTTCACCAATGGACAGATCATCCAAAATGAAAATAAATAAGGAAACACAAGCTCTAAATGATACATTAAACAAGATGGACTTAATTGATATTTATAGGACATTCCATCCAAAAACACTATAAGACTAGACGTCATTTACAGGAAAAGATCTGTAAAATATACAAACACATGGAGGCTAAACAATACACTACTCAATAACCAAGAGATCACTGAAGAAATCAAAGAGGAAACAAAAAAATACCTAGAAACATGACAATGGAGACACGACAACCCAAAATCTATGGGATGCAGCAATAGCAGTTCTAAGAGGGAAGTTTATAGCAATACAATCCTACCTTAAGAAACAGGAAACATCTTGAATAAACAACTAACCTTGCACGTAAAGCAATTAGAGAAAGAAGAACAAAAAAAACCCAAAGTTAGCAGAAGGAAAGAAATCATAAAGATCAGATCAGAAATAAATGAAAAAGAAATGAAGGAAACAATAGCAAAGATCAATAAAACTAAAAGCTGGTTCTTTGAGAAGATAAACAAAATTGATAAACCATTAGCCAGACTCATCAAGAAAAAAAGGGAGAAGACTCAAATCAATAGAATTAGAAATGAAAAAGGAGAAGTAACAACTGACACAGCAGAAATACAAAAGATCATGAGAGATTACTACAAGCAACTCTATGCCAATAAAATGGACAAGCACGAAGAAATGGACAAATTCTTAGAAATGTTCAACCTGCCATGACTGAATCAGGAAGAAATAGAAAATATGAACAGACCAATCACAAGCACTGAAATTGAAACTGTGATTAAAAATCTTCCAACAAACAAAAGCCCAGGACAAGGTGGCTTCACAGGTGAATTCTTTCAAACATTTAGAGAAGAGCTAACACCTATCCTTCTCAAACTCTTCCAGAATATAGCAGAGGGAGGAACACTCCCAAACTCATTCTATGAGGCCACCATCACCCTGATACCAAAAGCAGACAAGGATGTTACAAAGAAAGAAAACTACAGGCCAATATCACTGATGAACATAGATGCAAAAATCCTCAACAAAATACTCGCAAACAGAATCCAACAGCGCATTAAACGGATCATACATCACGATCAAGTGGGGTTTATTCCAGGAATGCAAGGATTCTTCAATATACGCAAATCAATCAATGTAATACACCATATTAACAAATTGAAGGAGAAAAGCCATATGATCATCTCAATAGATGCAGAGAAAGCTTTTGACAAAATTCAACACCCATTTATGATAAAAACCCTGCAGAAAGTAGGCATAGAGGGAACGTTCCTCACCATAATAAAGGCCATATGTGACAAACCCACAGCCAACATTGTCCTCAATGGTGAAAAACTGAAAGCATTTCCACTAAGATCAGGAACAAGACAATGTTGCCCACTCTCACCACTCTTATTCAACATAGTTTTGGAAGTTTTAGCCACAGCAATCAGAGAAGAAAAAGAAATAAAAAGGAATCCAAATTGGAAAGGAAGAAGTAAAGCTGTCACTGTTTGCAGATGACATGATACTATACATAGAGAATCCTAAAGATGCTACCAGAAAACTGCTAGAGCTAATCAATGAATTTGGTAAAGTAGCAGGATACAAAATTAATGCACAGAAATCTCTGGCATTCCTATACACTAATGATGAAAAATCTGAAAGTGAAATCAAGAAAACACTCCCATTTACCACTGCAACAAAAAGAATAAAATATCTAGGAATAAACCTACCTAAGGAGACAAAAGACCTGTATGCAGAAAATTATAAGACACTGATGAAAGAAATTAAAGATGATACAAATAGATGGAGAGATATACCATGTTCTTGGATTGGAAGAATCAACATTGTGAAAATGACTCTACTACCCGAAGCAATCTACAGATTCAATGCAATCCCTATCAAACTACCACTGGCATTTTTCACAGAACTAGAACAAAAAATTTCACAATTTGTATGGAAACACAAAAGGCCCTGAATAGCCAAAGCAATCTTGAGAATGAAAAACGGAGCTGGAGGAATTAGGCTCCCTGACTTCAGACGATACTACAAAGCTACAGTAATCAAGACAGTATGGTACTGGCACAAAAACAGAAAGATAGATCCATGGAACAGGATAGAAAGCCCAGAGATAAACCCACGCACATATGGTCACCTTATCTTTGATAAAGGAGGCAGGAATGTACAGTGGAGAAAGGACAGCCTCTTCAATAAGTGGTGCTGGGAAAACTGGACAGGTACATACAAAAGTATGAGGTTGGATCACTCTCTAACACCATACACATAAATAAGCTCAAAATGGATTAAAGACCTAAATGTAAGGCCAGAAACTATCAAACTCTTAGAGGAAAACACAGGCAGAACACTCTATGACGTAAATCACAGCAAGATCCTTTTTGACCCACCTCCTAGGGAAATGGAAATAAAAACAAAAATAAACAAATGGGACCTAATGAAACTTCAAGGCTTTTGCACAGCAAAGGAAACCATAAACAAGACCAAAAGACAACCCTCAGAATGGGAGAAAATATTTGCAAATGAAGCAACTGACAAAGGATTAATCTCCAACATTTATAAGCAGCTCATGCAGCTCAATAACAAAAAAACAAACAACCCAATCCAAGAATGGGCAGAAGACCTAAATAGACATTTCTCCATATAAGATATACAGTTTGCCAACAAACACATGAAAGAATGCTCAACATCATTAATCATTAGAGAAATGCAAATCAAAACTACAATGAGATATCATCTCACACCAGTCAGAATGGCCATCATCAAAAAATCTAGAAACAATAAATGCTGGAGAGGGTGTGGAGAAAAGGGAACCCTCTTGCACTGTTGGTGAGAATGTAAAGTGATACAGCCACTGTGGAGAACAGTATGGAGGTTCCTTAAAAAACCACAAATAGAACTACCATATGACCCAGCAATCCCACTACTGGGCATATACCCTAAGAAAACCATAATTCAAAAAGAGTCATGTACCAAAATGTTCATTGCAGCTCTATTTACAATAGCCTGGAGATGGAAACAACCTAAGTGTCCATCGTCGGATGAATGGATAAAGAAGATGTGGCACATATATACAATGGAATATTACTCAGGCATAAAAAGAAATGAAATTGAGCTATTTGTTATGAGTTGGATAGACCTAGAGTCTGTCATACAGAGTGAAGTAAGTCAGGAAGAGAAAGATAAATACTGTATGCTAACACATATATATGGAATTTAAGAAAAAAAAAATGGCATGAAGAGCCTAGGGGTAAGATAGGAATAAGGACACAGACCTACTAGAGAAAGGACTTGAGGATATGGGGAGGGGGAAGGGTAAGCTGTGACAAAACGAGAGAGAGGCATGGACATATATACACTACCAAATGTAAGGTAGATATCTAGTGGGAAGCAGCCGCATAGCACAGGGAGATCAGCTCGGTGCTCTGTGACTGCCTGGAGGGGTGGGATAGGGAGGGTGGGAGGGAGGGAGATGCAAGAGGGAAGAGACATGGGGACATATGTATATGTATAACTGATTCACTTTGTTATAAAGCAGAAACTAACACAGCATTGTAAAGCAATTATACTCCAATAAAGGTGTAAAAAAAAAAAAAAGAATTCCCTTTTAGGACTTCCATGGTGGCACTGTGGTTAAGAGTCCGCCTGCCAATGCAGGGGACACCGGTTTAAGCCCTGGTCCGGGAAGATCCCACATGCTGCGGAGCAGCTAAGCCCATGTACCGCAGCTACTGAGCCTTCACTCTAGAGCTCACGAGCCACAACTGCTGAGCCCGTGTGCCACAACTAGTGAAGCCCACATGCCTAGAGCCCGTGCTCCACAGAAGGAGAAGCCATCGCAATGAGAGGCCCCCACTCGTCGCAGCTAGAGAGGGCCCAGGCACAGCAACAGAGACCCAATGCAACCAAATATAAATAATAAATAAATTTTAAAAAAAGAATCCCCTTTTAAAAGCAGAAGGATTATGACTATATCTATACTTATATCAGCAGGGCATGAACTCTGAGGCATATTTGTAGAGATCTGATTAGTAGAACAGAGCTGGGGGATAAGCTGAGTCATCTCTTTTCCACTCTTTCAAAACTACAAAAGGATAATTCCAAGTTTGATGCTTTGATATTATTTAATAAGCAAGTTTTCTTAATTACTACAGGTACCTTGATTCCATGTGAAAATGCTCTACACTCACAAATGTGTCCTTAATATTTAAACTAAGTTTTTATCTACTGCAGCCCAAGCTCAACTTATTCAATTCTGAATGACTGGTGGGAATAATAGATCCCTTCTCTCATTTAGAGTATCTCTTTCCTATGTGTTCCAGTAGTTACCCTGCTTCCCTGTTATCTTTCTTCCAGTCTGAACATGCCCATTCCCTTAACGTTTCCTTATAGATCTCATTTTCCAAAGCTTTTACCATTTTTGTTGCTCTCTTCTGAACTCATTCAAATTTATCTATGATTCCCTTTCAACTGAGGGATAAATACTGAACACAGTTATTCAGTTGAGGCCTAAAGAGTGCTGGTAGGGCTAAATAATTACCTCTCAGTTCATCCATGCTCTCCCTATCAATATACCCCAAAGCAGTGTCTACGGTTTTATACAGCACTATCATATTGTTGATGTATACTCAATCTATCATTCATTAGAACTTACATCTCCATCCCCATGGGACAGTAGTTTGTGCAGTTTACATTTGCTTTTATTGAATCTTTGTTTATTGATTTCAGCCCCACGTCCTATTTATCAAGATGGTTGTTTGCAATATTAACCTCCAATTGGCCTCCAACAGCACACAATTGCCATGTTCTTAACTGCGTAAGTGATTAGCACGCTTTCTGCTCTATCTCACCAAATCTCTGAGTGCACAGTTGCCTCTGTGTGTGTGTGTGTTTGAATGGCAATTTATGCTAGGATTTAAATTTTTTTTTGCTTCTTACTCCTTACATTGCTAACCTCAAAAGCTCTGATTATCGAGTGTCAATTATATTGCCAAGACTGTATGCTGTCATATTAGTCCTCATAGCAATACTCTTGAGATCTGAGTAGCCCAATTTCACAAAAAGAAAATAAAAAAGACTCTGAGGGCCATAGATGTCCAGTAACTTTCTCAGTGTATAACTAAGAAGGAGCCCAGCTGGAACTTGAACTGGTGTGTTTGACCTTACAACCAAGCATTTTCCAGTACACCAGTAAATAGTACAGCTTAATTCACACACACAAGTTTATTTTACCAACAAGTACCTCACTGGTTCTGCTATTACTAGACAGGGTTTTTAAAAACCATGGCAGTATCTTTACTCTAGGAAGTCTTCTTTTAGAGGGATGATGCTGGTGCTATGAATGATGAGACCGTTGTTCCTGGGGACAGAGATGATGCCAGCAACAAAATTACTGCTTACTATGAACGCCCTGATATCTGAAAGACTACTGAATAGAGTTGATCATAGGTTGTTCTCCCACCCCTTTTTCTAAATTAAAAAAGCATCCCAACTAAAGCAATATGATAATTAACTTGACTTCTATTTGTTTCCTTATTTCAAAGTAATTGAATCCAAACACTATCCATCCAAATCACTCGCGTAAGTCAATGGTTGCTAAATGAGGTGCTAAGGCTCTGTTGGGTATTTTAAAAGTTCCTAAGGGATGCTCTACATTTTAGCATATGGAATTCAGAAAGCACAATGCTTGTTTAGTTAAGGCTGTATGAGCAGACTGTGTGACTTGCCCACATCAGCAACTCAGCCCCTATCTTGTCAAACCCAGAGTGTGCACATATGCTCATTTAACTGGTGAACGCAGAATTCAACTGCTTCAGGGAATGGGTACCAAGGCCTGTTTCACAAAATGCTCTTGTTCATAAAGTTAATACGAATATGTCTATTTCTTAGAAAAGAAGATGTGAATCAAATTGTAAGGGACAAGAACAAATGATGGAAGATAATAGACTTTTGTTAATATTGGGAAATTTAGAACACTTAAAATAATTAGCAAGAATAAATGAACTTACTGTCCTAGGACAGTTGCCTAGCAATGGGATTTCTTTACCATTTGCATATACTTCATGCTTCCCTTGAATGCATCACTGGATGTGTCAAAGGTTTGGTTTTCAACAGGAAGATGAGAACATTATCTACTAAATACAGCTACTTTCTAATGGACCAATTTAGAAAATATTGAGTTCTGATTTTGTTAAAAATATGCATCAGTTTGGTGGAAAATAAAGACCCTTCTGAGTTCAACATGACTGCCAAGGCACTTGATAAGTAGAAGGAGGCCAAAGAGTGAAATCCTACACCATGCACAAGTTGCGTGGCGTTTGTGCACAGTATGAGAAGAGGGCTGCTCTGCTGGGCTCGTGCCACATCTCCTCAGGGCCTAAATACAGGCTATGGGCAGATGCATCCTTTGTGTCTATTCCCCAAAGTCCTGAGGGTAGTGTAAATGTGAAAGGTTAGTATTGAAAAGGACACAATAGAAGGGAAAATAAAAGAATCATTTTCCTTGTATTTATTTTCTAAACACCTCTACCATTGATTCATTTCTTACTACATGAAGCCTGTTCTCATCAGTAATAAGTAAAATTTTTAAAAACTCAAAACAGGTATTATTACCTCCCTACTATTGACTATTTTAATTCATATTCAACATATTAAAACAGGTTCACAATAGGTAGACTATTTGTTTTCTGGGATTGAAAATAGTTCTTCACTTACAAACATTTGACAGCACTGAGATTTGACTTTAATTTTATTTTTCTGTTTGTGTTAACTTTTCCTTAGTTTTATCCTTCCTCTTTACCCTTCTTTTAACACAGATGCTCTCAGATTAGTTTGCCAGGGTTTTTGTTTGTTTGATTTCCTTATTTTCCTTTTCAGTAATGTGTACAAGAAAGTATATTTAGGGTCCAAAGTTGCTACAAATATCTTCTCAATTCTTATAAAAGGATTATTAGTTATTAAGAAACCATACAAAATCCACAATGTATAATGGATCTATTCTGATGCAACGAACACAATGTTTTACTATCTCAATAATTATTTTTAAATGAAATATTTAATAACTTGTTATTAATAAATTATTGTTAATAGAAAAGATAGGGTCAGACTTGTCCACATTTAAGCTTCACTTAGTTATATTTGAGAGTTCTCTCCTCTCCTTTTTTTCAATATTAAAAAATATGTGGTTAAAACATATGCAGGCTTCAAAAATGAAATATTTGTTTCAACTGAAAAAAACTAAGACATGATTAATTAGGCATTATATTCCCTATATACCAAATGCACATACAAATTGTAGACACAGGAAAACAAGAAATTTAGTTGTCAGTATTGCAGAAATGCCTAATATAAACAACATTCTAAGGACTATGAAGATGCAGGAGCCACAAAGTTGAAAACACCAGGAAAAATACAAAGCAAACAGACAAAAAAACTAAACACCTCAGCTACTTCATTTTGAGTCTTACATGGAAAACCAAGCCAACCATAACAAACAAAAAAAAAACCTTAAAATTTAAAATCCTAATTAAATGATAAAAATACACTCTTTGGGATTTTCAGCAATAAGCTTATTCCTCTTTTAATTCTCTTCAATGGCAAATTGGTATTACTACTTTATTTGGTTTTCACTTAGATTTTCAAGCGTGTTAAGAATTGGAAAATATTTTCTTTCTCCTAACTTAGAAGACAAAACATTAAATGGCCAATTTTATTCTGTTGAAAAGAACAATCTGCTTCATGGTTTTATAAATGTCTTGGAGGCAAAGAAAATTGTATAATTTTCTTATCAGAGCCAATGCTAATACTTTATTATTAACATTATTTTTAATTTGAATACAAGTAGAAGGCATCCCAGAAAAGGGAGTATGATGAAATATTCAGAAGGAAATTCTAGCCTCATATTAAGTAGAAAATCACTGTTCCCTTCCTGTATTTTTAATTTTGAGCTAAAGAGTCAATAGGGCATTTGCTAGCTCATACTCAGCTCTTTTGTTTTCCATTTAAATTAAACATTTATTTTCTCTTTGGATATTGTTTTTATTATTAACTGTCAGTATGTTGATGAAATGTGTTTCATTGTTAACCACCTACTCTCAGAAATGTTGAAACATTTTCATTATTAGGTCATTTATTTTTAGTGATACAAACTTGTTCTAATTTTGTAGCCAACTGCACACCTCACCCGTTGGCATGTCTAACTGATTATATCAAATCATGCTATGTAAGAAAATTAATACACATTCCATTAATAGAAGTGGATATTTAAAGATAGTAAATATTCAGCCCTGACCATCTTATACCTCCAAAAGTTTTAGTAGGTACAAAAAAATCAGGCCTTTTTTGGTTTTTGTTTTTAAAGAAGGGAATGCCAAAACATAAAAACAGGTGAACTAGAATACCAGTATGTCATCAAAATGACATTTAGCAAAACAAAAGTCTAGTTTAATTGGGGATATTCATTATTGTAAGATCTTTAAATAAAAGATAATTGTTATGTATACAGTATTATGGAAGCATCTGTTAGAAACTGGGTTCAATCTAAACAGATTTTATTACATCCATTTCTGGTAGGTGAATTAGCAGGGGCCAACTCTCATAAATTACCTTGGCTATTATGATACTGCTATGAATAATTAGTTATTGACGGATATTCTTTAAAAGGAAAGTTTATACTAGCTCAATTAATTCCCACCATGGTGAATGTATGTTTAATTTTTAAATATTAAAAAATAAAGGAGGCCTTCCGTGGTGGCGCAGTGGTTGAGGGTCCGCCAGCCGATGCAGGGGACATGGGTTCGTGCCCCGGTCCAGGAAGATCCCACGCGCCGCGGAGCGGCTAGGCGCATGAGCCATGGCCGCTGAGCCTGCGCGTCCGGAGCCTGTGCTCCGCAACGGGAGAGGCCACAACAGTGAGAAGCCCGCGTACCGCAAAAAAAAAAAAAAAAGGAAACCTTGATGCACACATAAAAAAAAACCTTAGTTATCAGGAATCTGAATCATTTATTTATTTTACTCCTGAGAATATTTTATTTCTGGGGCCACAAGACAAATGAAGTTTGTCCTTAATATTTACTTAACTGCTACCTGATTTTCCTTTAGACTATAACTCTTTGAGGACAGAGGCTTACTTTCTTTTGAGTTACTTTCTTAAATCTCCTTCCTTGAAAACATTAAAATAATGTTAAATACTGTTGAATGTAGCAAACATCTGGAATCATACCATTTTCCATTTACAATGGAAGGTTAGGTTTGCCAAGTAAAAAACACGAATGTATGCTTAAAGAGAAAAAAAAAAAAAAAAATGACAGTTGACACACCTATTTCTGCATATCCCAGCTGTGTTTCTGTGGACCAAAACACATGCAGCTGTCTTCCCAAATCACCAAGCGTGTCCAGGTATGTAGATAAAAACTTCTTTTTTTGTTCTTATAAAAAGTACTTGTAATTCCTAAGAAAAGATGCAATGCACTCTGGCCTGACAATGTGGTTCACTGCTATTGGTAGTTTATGGTTAGTTTGTACTCAGTATAGTAACTTCATGTTGGATCTCAGCATTGGATATTCTTCTTATCTAGAAATTGTTCAGTAAAAATGCCCAACTATATATCTTTAGTTGTCAGCAAAATAAATGGAAAAGAATAGCAGAGCATGGAAAAACCCCAGTAAATACACTTATGTATGTTTCCAAAAATAATCAAAACCAAACAGGAAAACCTGAATTTTCAGACTTTCAAAATAGGAATTTGCTTCCTTGTCAGGTCTAGTGATAAAGAAGTCCTGTTGCTCTGTGGGCGTCTTGCTGCTGCTTGGGCCTGTATTTGATAGTAGGCACATTACACCTCTATAATCATTTCTCATATCCAGCCATGCCTTTTCATGAAATAAACCACAAAATTTGGGCACTTTTCTCAAGACAATAATGGTAGCTGAGTTTTCCACAAAGTCAGAACATTTTTAGTTCTTCTGGTAAAAAGCACAACTGACATTAGGCTTACTCTGAAATAAGCGTTCTACCAGCAGAAGAAACAGCTGTCTTGTGCGTGCAAAACAGAATTCTGTCTACCTTCCTCAGAACATACATGTGGCTACTTTAAAGATGATGAGTCAATGGAACTGTGAGCTCTTTAGGGCAAAGATCTTATTCATTCAACTGGCATAAATATTGGCACAGAGAGGGCATTCTAATCTTTAGAAATCAATAAAGCGAAGAAATCAGGTCCACTAGTAAATGTTTCCTCTTTGTACAACAGTATTATATAAAGTATCTCATCAGACTTTAGGTGTTTGAGGTCTTGGAGACATCCTTGATCCTTCCCTCCCCCTCATTCTCTATACCTCATTCAGTACCAAGTCATAGGTAACCCTTGAATCAAGCAACTTCTTTCTGTATAATCTGCCAACACTTCAGTCCAAGCTAGTGTCATCTTTGCCTATAATAGTCTTCTACTTGGTCTCCTTTTATTCACTCCCCCCCTCTAATTCCTTTTGTGCACTAAATCAGAGAGATATTTTCAATCACAAATGAAATGATTACTCCATCCTATCACCACACCCTTAAACCAGTCAGTGGCTTCCCCATTACTCTTTTGATAAAGACTGAAAACTTTGAAGCTCATGTCATACACACCAGCTGTCTGTCTGGTGCAGAAAAGCACCACACTGTCCAGGCTGTTTCCCCTGCTTAGAATGTGCCCCACACCTCCTTGTCCTAGTCACGTCCTGCTCTTTAGGATTTTAGCAGATCACGCCTTTCCTGACCCCCTCAGTTACATATTTTGCTAGCAATTCTTACATTACCACATTCCCTCAAAGCACTTAACTCCATTTGAAATAATGAATTCATTAGTGTGATTATTTGATTAATGTCTGTTTTCCTCTCAGGCTGTAATTTTCATGATGGAAGAGAGTGTGGCTCATTTTGCTCGCCTCTATGTACTTGGGACATAAAAGAAGTCTGGCACGTAACACTAGCTCTTAAATAATATATGTTGGATGAATGAATAAATGAAGGAATGAGCATCTGGATCCCTTTTATAGAAATGAGGATGAGCAATGAGCATACTACACACAGATTCTTGCCTACCTTTTATGACCAGCATCAGCATTTTTAAGAGAGTTTTTATTTGGGCTTACCATATTTGATTAGGAGACATTAATTTTTATGAAATAAATATAATAAGGATCTTTAATAATCTAAACTGACTATACTGATATCTGTTTTTTTTGTTGTTGTTTTTTTTTTAACTTTCACTAAGACCTGTTCAAAATCTGTTGGGCTACCCAGATAAGCTCATTTCCTATAGCCAATATCTACTGTCTTGAGAAAGATGCTGATATTTCTAAAGAGCTTTCAACAACTTACTGGTGATATAATGATTCTTGGGTCCAAATTACATTTCTAATTCCAAAATGCCTTTAAAACTATTATGTCATTTATCTAAGAGCAACTGATGAGAAGGATGGGTGTGGGTATTATGATCCCCATGTTACTGCTGGTGACTTTGCTATACTGTAAATCAACTATACTTCAATAATTTATTTTCTTAAAGTAAAACATACTTTGGAGGACAGCTTGTGATACAAGTTCTTATTTGTTTGTTTTCGTGTTTTGTTTCTGTTTCTTCCTACAGTGCAACCTGATGGGCAACTCATAAAGGCTGTTACACAACAGAGCACTGGCATATGATATTGTCACCTTGACTTATAGTGCTTTGATGAAATGGAAGAACAAGGCAGTAGTAAGCAAGGACATTGTCCTTTTCGGGAGCTTAGGAAAATCAACAAAAAGCTGACCTGGTGTGAAATGAAATGAGGGCAAATTGTAGTGCTGCCTGCCAAAGTTCTCAGCAAGAGGCTCAAGGAAATTGAGGCCAGTAAAGGGCTGACATAATGAAGGGACACCAACCCTTGACTCCATGTGTTAAAATTCACTCCGTAGAACTAAGCTTTTTAATATTTTTTAAAGAATATCTTAGTAGAAATACCAGCTATGTATTCATAGTCCCTACATTTTACTAATGTGTTTTTACTTGCTGTCTTCCATCTGGTATCATGGTTAAAAACATAATTTCTAGTGTTATATGGTCAGGGTTCAGAACCCCTTTTCCATCTGCTTCTAGTTCTTTTTAACTTAAATTATGGTTCAGTGTCTTCATTTGTAAAAGAGGAATTTTAATTATATTTCCAAGTTCCCAGAAAAGATTCAGGTAGTATAGGGCTTGAAGCTTATGTAATTGTGAAAAGGATGTCTCTTTATGCAAAAGCATTCATACAAAATGCACTGTAAGTACACAGCTCAGATCCCAACCCGGCTCTTAGAAGGAGGCAGTGAAAGTGAGTATGCTAAAGCTTAAGCTTCGAAAGCATCACCTTTGTATTCTTCTTTTTCAGTTAAAAAATTAATGAAGGTTAAATAAACTATGTAGCACATAATGAGACACATCAAACACTCCCTAAAAGCTAGTCTTCATCCGCGTTGTTATTATTTATACTATAACTCACAGAAGTGTCAAAATAAATAAATAAGATAAATAATATCCATTTATGGTTCCTCAAATTTTAATTTTATTCTTCTGAGGCTAAGTGCTAGATAGGACTAAATAGATTAGTGAGAGTGATGCATGTTCAGAAATTAGTTCATTCATTCATTTGTTTACTGAGCAAAGTATGTCAAGCAGCTACTCTGTGCCAGGCATGGAGTGGAGAGTGAAACAGTTAAGGGAGTGCCACACAGGAAAATGCAAAACAAATTTAAAAATGAGTAATAACAAGCATGTGTGTGTCACAGGATAATAAGAAGGTACTGGGATAGAGAATAATGAAGAGAGACATGAATTGGCTAGGACAGTGAAGAAACACCTGTCTGGAGGTGGTAATCATCAAGGAGAAATTAGAATATTCTGAAGGATCCCATAAAGACAAGTTTGGAATAGTATTCCAGACAGAAGGAAAGTCATGTTTGGAGGCTCTACAGGAAAGAACATGAAACATTTTAGAAATCTAGGCTCTATAAATAGGTCAGATATTAGAAGAATGATGTGAGTGCAGTGAGTAATGGCTCACAGATGCTTCAGTGAGATGAAAGGAAGAAAGGGAGGGAGGGAAGGATGGAGAGAGAGAGAAAGAGAAAGAGAGAAAGAGAAAAAAAGAAAGAACTAAGAAAGAAAGAGAGAAAGAAAGAAAAGAAAAAGAGAAAGAAAAGAAAATTAAGAAAGAAAGAAAGAAAAAGAAAGAAAGAAGGGGAAAAAAAGAAAGAGGAAAGGAAAGAAAGGAAGGAAGAAAGAAAGGGACAAAACAAATGTTGATGGAGCCAAGCACGTAAAGCTTAGACTTGGGCTGCTGGACACAGAGATTCCTCCAAATAATTATGAGCTTTTAGGATAGACTTGTCTTAATTGACCTTTTCTCCTGGATTATTAAAGCAAGCTTGAACAAGGAGGCCTCAACTCAGTCTCAGACCTAGAGCATCCCCAGACCTAGAGCATCCCCACCCCTAACATGCAAGTTAAAATGGACTAGATGAATCCACCTAAGGAGAACTTCTTAAGGGTAAAATAGTGAGTGCTTTGAAGGAATTCAAACAAGTTGGATTATACTGTCAACAATGATTTAAGGAAAGAAAAAATGTACTAAAGTCATAAAACTAAAGAATAAGTATTCCAGCCTAGAACAGTAGGTAATTGGCAAGTATCATTAAAGGTTTCTGAGAAAAGATGTGCTTAGGAAGAGATGAGAGATATAAATTGCTAGCAAGAGAGGGGAGTGGGTGTAGAAGCCACCTATATTTCAGACTTCCAGCATATTCCTTTCAGCCACTGAATGAATGAAGTTTTTCCAAGTAGCAGAGCAATATTCTTCACACTGTGTACTCTTTCTTACACAGGGAGTTTCCTTAATCATTGTTTAAAAGGAAATTCTAAAACAATTTGATACCCATCTCATGGTCTAAACCAAAGAAAGAGATAAAGTGCCAATGAAACAGCTGAAGATCCAGGAAACAAACCTTGCGGGATACAACTGAGTATCCGTCTTTTAAACTTCAGCCCATGCTTTCACACAGAGGAAAATACTTGTATTGTTCTCTGAAATAATGACCTGTTTTAGTTACCAACTGCTATGGATTGAATTGTGTTTCCCCCCAAATTCATATGCTGAAGCCCTAACCCCTATTATGATGGAATGTAGAGATTGGGACCTTTGGGAAGTATTGAGTTTAGATGAGGTCAGGAGGGTAGGGCCTTCATGATGGGATTAGTGCCTTTGTAAGAACAGACACCAGATACCTTGATTCCTCTCTCTTTCTCTGTCCACTATGTGAGGACACAGAGAGAAGGTGACCTTCTGTAAGACAGGAGAGTTCTCCGAATCTGCCTGCACCTTGATCTTGGATTTCCCAGCCTCCAGAACCGTGAGAAACACGTCTGTTGTAAAACTCACCCAGTCTATGCTGTTTTATAAGCAGCCTGAGCTGACTAAATTGTTACAGAAGTAATTCAAACTTAGCCCATGCTCACCCCAGAAAGCATTCATATTGACCTCACTCTCCATTTCAAGGAGCTCATTTCATCTGCATGTAAAGAGTAAAGCTGCTAAGTATTTTTGTGGAGGCAGCCAATTAAGGCAGGTTAAAAACCGTATAGGCCTTCCGCCCATTTTTTAGTTCGATTGTTTGGTTTTTCGCTATTGAGCTCCATGAGCTGTTTGTATGTTTTGGAGATTAATCCTTTGTCCGTTGTTTCATATGCAAATATTTTCTCCCATTCCGAGGGTTGTCTTTTTGTCTTGTTTATGGTTTCTTTGCTGTGCAAATGTCACGTTTCTAGTTGTTGCCACCCCAGCTGCTGCCTGCGCCCAGCCTGTGGCCTGGTCTCCTGCCACACCACTTGTTATCGTCCCACCTGTGACCTGTGTCATCTCCACCTGCCCCCACCCTGTGTGCTGCACTTCTTCCTGCTGCTGAAGCTCTGCCTGTAATCTCTGTCACATTAAGGATGTCCTCAGAAGTCATGTAGAATGTGTTGGAGCCAGCCAGTGACTGGGGAATGGATTCAGCGGCCAACTCTTCTTCTTCTGATTTGGCATTCAGAGTTGGTGCTCAGTTCTAGGAAGTGACAGATGAAAACACATTTGTCACATGATTTTAACTCAGGCCCAAGTGCATCTATTTTTAGACCAGCAATGTCTTCATCCTAAGTATACACTGACTGTGATGATCTCATACGACACTGTTTTCCTATGTTCTTAATAAACAGCAATTTCCCTGGGGGGAGGGGAAACAGTATAGGCATATGGTACCTGAGGAAAATCTAATTCAAGAGATGTTTCTATTAATTTAAATAGGGCCACAGAGGCATGTCCATTGATCATCTGTGTCCAGGGTTACTTTGAAGATCCACTATAATATCAAGCATATGTGGATGCCATGTGGAAAATACATTTCTTTCCTGTCAACTCTTGCTTTGGATCAACTGTAGGATTCACCCAGGAGGTTCTAACGTCAACAGTAAGGTCCCTGTTCTTCTCATCATCTCTGCTTTCTTTCAGGGTTCAACATCCTTCTAAGCTGTTGAAGAATCTCAGTAAAATTGAGAAGTAGCTGGAACACTTATGAAGTCAGGAATAACATGAAAATGTTCTCAATTTCTACCACTGCCTCCAGTTAGAAGCCCAAGGCTTCCTCTGACTATCCATGCCTGCAAACTCTATAAATACATATCTTCTAGGAGAGTTCCATGCCTGCTCAGATCTATCAATCTGGCTTAAGAACTTTTTTAATAATGCAAGGGTCTGGCTCTAAGGACCAAGGCTACTATTTTGCTGGACAGAATATTCCCCTCCAATTAGACAGTTTAAAGCACTATTCTGCCTGATTCCTCACTTCAAATGAGACCAGAAACGATTTCTTTTCCTAATATCTCTTATATATTATAGGTGCTCAATAATAAACTGTATTCCTACCTATTACTATTCCTAGGGTGAGAGCATCAGCGGAGCGAACACACATATCTCTGCATGAGCTGTTTTGACTATGAGAACATGGCCACCTAGACAAACCATTTGGTTCTCAATGAGCCGTAACATCTATGCTGGGTAAATAAACACAAAAATAGTGATTCAGAAATAAGCACTAAAAACAGTTGTGTTTGCATTACCTAAAAGCCTCATAGGCCCTGTATAATTCATTATGACCATGTATGTAGTAGGTCTTATATTGAGATGAGGCTTAGTTATTTTAACTTGTTTAGTGTAGATTTTGGAAAACAAATGGCATCTTCACAAGTCACAAAAGCCTTCATGGACATTTCAGGTCCTAACTTTTTCACATATGTTGTCCTGACTGCTGGACAGGTAAGATTTTATGTTAAACCAGTAAGGGACAGATTTGAGTAGATATTATATATTCTCGTCCTAGAAATTTTAACTTCATAAGCATTATTTTCTGAACAACTTTCCTCTTTCCTCCCCGTGGTCATCACCTGCCGTTTATCTGATTTACCGTTTATCTGATTATGCCTCAAAAGCAAGCATAAACGTGTGTTTATTTAGACTGCTTGAGCAGTCCAATTCCAATCTGAATACATCCATTTTACCAAATGGAATGTTATGCAGACCTCTTGTCCTCCCTCCTGTTTGTTGGTCAGAGATTTATACTGTAATCTCCCAGCACATCTGAATTAGAGATGTGAGTCCTGATGGCAACTGTCTATAGGTTGAAATTATAAAGGTCAAAACTGAGTCCAGCAAATCTTCCTCTCCTTTCATTTGAAGATTCACATTCCTTAATGCCAGAATAATATTTATGATGTTCTTATTATTTAACAGATTCATTTTATTTATGTTAAATGTATTTCTAACAAATTCTACTGTATTTTCATTAGTTATTCAGTAAAACTTCCAAATAAGATAGTAGATAATGATTAATCTCTGATATACCAAATGCCTTATGACAAAGTCTTAAATTGTCTAATCTGTTTTTCTCCCTCTCCCTCTTCCTCTCCCTCTCCCACACACACATGCACATACACACACACACACACGCACACACACACATGCACACACACACCCCAGCATGTGGCCTGCTAAATGAAAAGCTATTCCTTAGCATATAGAATACTTTTTGCTCTCAAATACTTCTCCCCTTCACACATACTTATTTTACTCATTCAGCTAAAATCAACATGCATCTTTTTTAATCCACAGTTGTATATGCTCAAGTACATATCTCTTTGAAAGATTAATTAATACAGTCATGGCTAATTATGTATACCTGTTTATATGATCAAGGCCATTTTACAAAGTGAATATCATAAAGATAATCAGTTTCTTTTTTTAGCTTCTCAGCACAGGTCAGGGTAAAGCTTTATTAGCCTTCATAAATAGGAATACTGGCCATCACTGGGGAGTGAAATGACTACTGGTCCAGTATGGTGAATGTCCTTTCAGAGTTTCATTCTTAAAAATTGTTTACTATGAAAACAGACTCACAGATATAGAGAACAGACTTGTGGTTCCCACGGGGGAGGAGAGTTGGGGGAGGGATGGATTGGGAGTTTGGGTTAGCAGATGCAAACTATTACATATAGAATGGATAAACAATAAGGTCCTACTACATAGCACAGGGGACTATATCCAATACCTTGTGATAAACTATAATGGAAAACAATATAAAAGGAATATTATATATATATATGCACACATGTATAACTGAGTCACTTTGCTGTACAACAGAAACTAACACAAAATTGTAAATCAACTATACTTCAATTAAAAATGTATAAATAAATAAATGATTGTTTAGTAAACAGATTCAGAGAGAGTGAAAGAGGAGAGGGGTCACCCATAAGCTTAGAGAATTTCCCTCATATCAAAATACCCTGCAATAATCTGAAGCAGAAACATATTATAATGACCTGAGAAAATCCTTGAAGAAGTTCCTCATTGAGGTGACTTCGAAGGACTAATTGAGAATGCTGCCTATGAATCTGTGTACTTGCCCGCATGTTTTAACACATAACCTCAGTCTTAATTCAATGCTCAACTGTAGGATACACAAGATGTGTTGGGGACGTTGTCTTAAATTATGATTCCTGAAAGATCTACAGTCTACAGGTCATAGGACCCTGAAATCTGCATTTTAGTTTATATCCCAAGAAACTTGTGAACTGCAGCTTCTCTTTTCTTCCTTCATAGATGATTAAGAGCCTGACGTTGAGAGGAACAGTTTAGGAAGACAAGGCAAAGCAGGAATCCATCAATGGATGCTGTTAAAAGTTGGGGCAGAGAAACGCTCAACAACCGGTCTAACCAGTATATGTCAACCCTAATTTAAGAGGTGTCTAAACCTTTGAAAGGTCAATGTATACACTGCAGTATATCACGGGTGGCACCATCCATCATTTCCTGTCCTCCCCCTTGCCTGTCCCTTTGAGGTTTTAAGCTGAGAAGCTCAGAGGCCATGTTATCATTGGGGCTCATGCTCCCTCTCCAAATATACTTTTCATTTCCACCCTGAGTCTAATGCCTTGCTCTTTCCTACTTATATTCCTTTTCCTGCTCTCCTCAGTCTGGAAGCCTTTCATCTGCCCATTAATCGTACACATTCTTAACGAAGCAGACTAAGGGCATGTCCTCTTTGGATATGTCTCCAGCTAGCCATGTTCTCCCTATATAAATTCCATTTCCATGTTTTTTTTAAATTTCTTTCATTTTTATAAATGTTATTGTTAACTGTATGATATAACCCCTTTGTCCTGTATCAAAGGACACATACACTTTTATATTCCCCCAATACCGTCTATAGCAGATGTTTTATAAAAATCAAAATAAAACAGGTTTCTTAGATATGGCTCTTATGGACCAACCACATGGGAATTACCTTAAAAGCACGTGTAGTATGCACATCCTGGGACCCGCCCTAGGCTTGCTGGACCAGAATCTTTACTTTTAAGCTACTAGGAGATACATATGCCCCCTACAGTTTGAAATCAACTGGCCTAGAAACATATTTGCCCTAAGGTGCCTACGTATGAGAATCATTTGAGATCCTTATAAAAATTACACATTCCGGAGCTCTGTCTGACTTTCTGAAGGAAGGAGAATCCCAAGAGCAGTGACCTGAGAGTCCATATCTTTAACAGGCCCTTTTCATCCCTATCCTTGCCCCATCAGATAACTTAACAATTAGGAAAGCCAGATGAAACTTTCTCTAAACTGTTAACAGTGCTTTCTTAAATGGATAAAAACACATTTCAGAGAATAATGTAATGCTAGTTTCTCAACATTTTGCTTTAATTATAATCATTTTCATTATTTAAAAAATTCATACTTTGAGAAATGTAAACTAAAGAATAATGCATTCATTTTCTAAATGATTTCCCCCTGATTGAGATAATAGCCCTGCAGGTAGCCTGGCCTAGTATAAAAACAGGGGAATCTGTAGTAGCCAAAGTCCCAACTTCGACATTCATGGACTGATGGGAATAAGAAAGTTACTTAAAATCTAGGAGAACTAGTTTCCTCTTAAAAAAAAGGTGTGGGATCGCAATACCTAACTCGCAAGCTAATGTATGTAGCCGAGTTCAGGGTGAAGCATGGAGTGTTATTCATCCCTGACTCTAAAATTCCAGCAGAATAAGGAAAGCATGGGAAGTGCATGCGGTGCGGGCAAGAGCCCTTGTTGAGACTGTGGTTCTTCTGTGCATTAGCAGAGAGAAGACCCCTTCTTTTTAGGAGGCCACATGAGCACTTCTGTGGGCTGGGTCCACATCACAGATCTGTGATTTCCACCCTGCATCTCAGCAGCAGTGCAGGACTTTTCACTCCCCTTAATCCTTCCTCAGTTGTACAGAACAATAGTATTCTTAAATGCTCACGAACTTTATTAAACAAAGTACTGTACTTGCAGTGGCAACTTAATAGATAGGCAAAATATTGTAGAATCTGCTCTACTTGAATTCACTGGTTATGTGCGGGTTTGCTGAAAATAACATTTTTTAAAACAACCATAATGAGTGCTCACTGAGCAAAGAAATATAAGGACTAAGTTTAAAATCATTTAATGAAAGTCACGGTTACTGTTTTTAAATATGTTTTCTTTCTTTAATTGGTATGGTTTTTATACAATGTTCTTCACCTAATGTTATATCATGCACATTTACACATTGGTTCAAATAGTCTTTAAAAATGGTTAATAATTGCTTATTATATATTACTATAACAGTTCTATTATTTGTTTACATACTCTTCTATTATTGGACATTTAGTTTCTACTATTTTGCTTTTATAGAGAGTTTTTAAATAAATATTCTTCTATGTAGATCTCTGATTGTATCTTTAATTATTTCGTTAGAACCCATTTCTAGAAGTGGGATTACAGGGTCAAAGGGAAGAAAAGTTTTTAAATCTCATGATATTTATCTTTCCCAGTTGCTTTCTAGAAATGTTGCTAATTCAAACTCTATCACATTCCATCCTACCCAAGAAGAATCCCACTGCATCCAACACCAAAGGCTTACTAAGTGTTTTCTTTTTTGCTTAAATATTTGCCCAGTGAATAAACACTAAAAGAAATTCCTTTTTAAATTGCATGTATTTGATTACTATTAAGATTGATCCTGTTTTATTTACTCATTGTTCATTTTATACTTTCTGCTTATTGTTTTTGATTCCTTTTCTAATGGAGCACTAATATTTTTCCAGTGACCTGTAATCACACTGTATGTTCTGAAAATAAAACTTTTATTTATTATATGAACTAGACAAGTTTTCCCAAGCTGAAATTTGCCTTTAAATTTTGTTTAAACACTAATCTTCATTTTGATAGATATGTTTTTCTTCTCCTGAAATGTCAGGGTTAGGAGTCAGAAAAAAAAACACCAAACAAACAACATTGAAAAGTTAATAATACAGTGTTGTACAAACATCAGAAAAGTTGAAAAAAATTATGCAGTGAACACCTACGACATAACATTCTAAAATGAATGTTTTAATTAATTTTATTTATTTTTTAACATCTTTCTTGGAGTATAATTGCTTTACAATGGTGTGTTAGTTTCTGCTGTATAACAAAGTGAATCAGCTATACATAAACATATATCCCCAAATCTCCTCCCTCTTGCGTCACCCTCCCACCCTTCCTACCCACCCCTCTACGTGGACACAAAGCACTGAGCTGATCTCCCTGTGCTATGCGGCTGCTTCCCACTAGCTATCTATTTTATATTGGGTAGTGTGTATATGTCAATGCTACTCTCTCATTTCGTCTTAGCTTACCCTTCTCCCTCCCCGTGTCCTCAAGTCCATTCTCTACGTCTGTGTCTTTATTCCTGTCCTGTCCCTAGGTTGATCAGAAACATTTTTTTTTAGATTCCATATATATGTGTTAGCATACGGTATTTGTTTTTCTCTTTCTGACTTACTTCACTCTGTATGACAGACTCTAGGTCCATCCACCTCACTACAAATAACTCAATTTCATTTCTTTTTATGGCTGAGTAATATTCCATTGTATATATGTGCCACATTTTCTTTATCCATTCATCTGTTGATGGACACTTAGGTTGCTTCCATGACCTGGCTATTGTAAATAGTGCTGCAATGAACATTGTGGTACGCGACTCTTTTTGAATTATGGTTTTCTCAGGGTATATGCCCAGTAGTGGGACTGCTGAGTCATATGGTAGTTCTATTTGTAGTTTTTTAAGGAACCTCCATACCGTTCTCCATAGTGGCTGTATCAATTTACATTCCCACTAATAGTGCAAGAGGGTTCCCTTTTCTCCACACCCTCTCCAGCATTTATTGTTTCTAGATTTTTTGATGATGGCCATTCTGACTGGTGTGAGGTGATACCTCATTGTAGCTTTGATTTTCATTTCTCTAATGATTAGTGATGTTGAGCATCCTTTCAAGTGTTTGTTGGCAATCTGTATATCTTCTTTGGAGAAATGTCTATTTAGGTCTTCTGCCCATTTTTGGATTGGGCTGTTTGTTTTTTTGAGATACTGAGCTGCATGAGCTGCTTGTAATTTTGGAGATTAATCCTTTGTCAGTTGTATCACATTGATTGATCTGCATATATTGAAGAATCCTTGCATTCTTGGAATAAACCCCACTTGATCATGGTGTATGATCCTTTTAATGTGCTGTTGGATTCTGTTTGCTAGTATTTTGTTGAGGATTTTTGCATCTATATTCATCAGTGATATTGGTCTGTAGATTTCGTTTTTTGTGACATCTTTGTCTGGTTTTGGTATCAGGGTGATGGTGGCCTCATAGAATGAGTTCGGGAGTGTTCCTCCCTCTGCTATCTTTTGGAAGAGTTTGAGAAGGATAGGTGTTAGCTCTTCTCTAAAAGTTTAATAGAATTCTCCTGTGAATCCACCTGGTCCCGGGCTTTTGTTTCTTGGAGATTTTTAATCACAGTTTCAATTTCAGTGCTTGTGATTGGTCTGTTTTTATTTTCTATTTCTTCCTGATTCAGTCTCCTAGGATTGTGCTTTTCTAAGAATTTGTCCATTTCTTTCAGGTTGGCCATTTTATTGGCATATAGTTGCTCGTAGTAATCTCTCATGATCCTTTGTATTTCTGCAGTGTCAGTTGTTACTTCTCCTTTTTCATTTCTAATTTTACTGATTTGAGTCTTCTCCCTTTTTTTATTGATGAGTCTCGTTAATGGTTTATCAAGTTTATCTTTACAAAGAACCAGCTTTTAGTTTTATTGATCTTTGCTATCATTTCTTTCATTTCTTGTTCATTTATTTCTGATCTGATCTTTATGATTTCTTTCCTTCTGCTAACCTTGGGGATTTTTTGTTCTTCTTTCTCTAACTGCTTTAAGTGTAAGGTTACGTTGTTTATTTGAGATGTTCCTCGTTTCTTGATGTAGGATTGTATTGCTATAAACTTCCCTCTTAGAACTGCTTTTGCTACATCTCATAGGTTTTGGGTCATCGTGTTTTCATTGTCATTTATTTCTAGGTATTTTTTGATTTCTTCACTGATCTCATGTTATTTAGTAGGGTATTATTTAGCCTCCATATGTTTGTATTTTTTACAGATTTTTTCCTGTAATTGATATCTAATCTCACAGCGTTGTGGTCGGAAAAGATACTTGATATGATTTCAATTTTCTTAAATTTACCAGGCCTTGATTTGTGACCTTCAAGATATGATCTATCCTGAAGAATGTTCCATGAGCACTTGAGAAGAAAGTGTATTCCTTTGTTTTATGATGGAATGTCCTATAAATGTCAATTAAGTCCATTTTAATGTATCATTTAAAGATTGCGTTTCCTTATTTGTTTTCATTTTGGATGATCTATTGGTGAAAGTGGGGTGTTAAAGTCCCCTACGATGAGTGTGTTACTGTTGATTTACACTTTTATGGTTGTTTACATTTGCCTTATGTATTGAGGTGCTCCTAGTTGGGTGCATAAATATTTACAATTGTTATATCTTCTTCTTTGATTTATCCCTTCATCATCATGTAGTGTCCTTCTTTGTCTCTTGTAATATTCTTTATTTTAAAGTCTATTTTGTCTGATATGAGAATTGCTACTCCAGCTTTCTTTTGATTTCCATTTGCATGGAATATCTTTTTCCACCCCCTCACTTTCAGTATGTATGTGTCCTAGGTCTGAAATGGGTATGTTGTAGACAGCATATATATGGACAGGTCTTGTTTTTGTATCCATTCAGCCTGTCCATGTCTTTTGGTTGGAGTATTTAATCCATTTACATTTAAAGCAATTATCGATATGTATGTTCCTATTACCATTTTCTTAATTGTTTTGGGTTTGTTATTGTAGGCCTTTTCCTTCTCTTGTGTTTCCTGCCTAGAGAAGTTCCTTTAGCATTTGTTGTAAAGCTGGTTTGGTGGTGCTGAATTCTCTTAGCCTTTGCTTGTCCATAAAGGTTTTAATCTCTCCATCGAATCTGAATGAGATTCTTGCTGGGTAGAGTAATCTTGGTTGTAGGTTTTCCCTTTCATCACTTTAAATATGTCCTGACACTGCCTTGTGGCTTGCAGAGTTTCTGCTGAAAGGTCCACTGTTAACCTTATGGGGATTCCCTTGTATGTTATTTCTTTTTTTTCCCTTGCTGTTTTTAATATTTTTTCTTTGTATTTAATTTTTGATATTTTGATTAATATGTGTCTTGGCGTATTTCTCCTTGGATTTATCCTGTATGGGACTCTCTGCAGTTCCTGGACTTGACTGACTCTTTCCTTTCCCATATTAGGGAAGTTTTCAACTATAATATCTTCAAATATTTTCTCAGTCCCTTTCTTTTCCTCTTCTTCTTCTGCGACCCCTGTAATTCGAGTGTTGTTGCATTTAATGTTGTCCAAGATGTCTCTGAGACTTTCCTCAATTCTTTTCATTCTTTTTCTTTATTCTGCTCTGCGGTAGTTATTTCCACTATTTTATCTTCCACTTGTCTGTTCTTCTGCCTCAGTTATTCTGCTATGGATTCATTCTAGAGAATTTTTAATTTCATTTATTGTTTTGTTCATCATTGTTTGTTTGCTCTTTAGTTCTTCTAGATCCTTAGTAAACAGTTTTTGTATTTTCTTCATGCTGTTTCCAAGATTTTGGATCATCTTTACTATCATTACTCTGAATTATTTTGCAAGTAGACTGCCTATTTCCTCTTTATTTGTTTGGTTTGGTGGGTTTTTACCTTGCTCCTTCATCTGCTGTGTATTTCTCTGTCTTCTCATTTTGCTTAACTTACTGTGTTTGGGGTCTCCTTTTTATTAGCTGCACGTTCATAGCTCCTGTTGTTTTTGGTGTCTGCCCCCAGTGGCTAAGGTTAGTTCAGTGGGTTGTGTATGCTTCCTGGTGGAGGGGACTGCTGCCTGTGTTCTGATGGATGAGTCTGGATCTTGTCTTTCTGGTGGGCAGGACTGTGTCCAGTCGTGTGTTTTGGGGTTTCTGTGACTTTATTATGATTTTAGGCAGCCTCTCTGTTAATGGGTGGGTTTGTGTTCCTGTCTTGCTAGTTGTTTGGCATAGGGTGTCCAGGACTGTAGCTTGCCGGTCGTTGAGTGGAGCTGGGTCTTAGCATTGAGATGGAGATCTCTGGAAGAGCTTTCGCTGTTTGATATTATGTGGAGCTGGGAGGTCTCTGGTGGACCAATGTCCTGAACTCGGCTCTCCCACCTCAGAGGCACAGGCCTGACACCCAGCTGGAGCACCAAGACCCTGTCAGCTACACAGCTTAGAAGAAAAGGGAGAAGAAAAGAAAGAAAGAGAGAAAAATAAAATAAAATTATTAAAAAAAAAATTGAAAAGTAATTAAAAAAAAAGAAAGAAGGAAAGAAGAGAGCAACCAAACCAAAAAAACAAATCCACCAATGATAACAAGCACTAAAAAACTATGGAAAAACAAACAAAAAGATGGACAGACAGAACCCTAGGACAAATGGTAAAAAGTAAAGCTACACAGACAAAATCACACAAAGTCCACAGCCTCAATTTGGGATGATTCTGTGTCTCTTCAGGTCTTCCACAGATGCAGTATACGTGAAGTTGATTGTGGAGATTTAATCCACTGCTCCTGAGGCTGCTGGGAGAGATTTCCCTTTCTCTTCTTTGTTCACAAAGCTCCTGGATTTGGATTTGGATTTGGATTTGGATTTGGTCCCGCTTCTGCGTGTAGGTCGCCTGAGGGCGTCTGTTCCCCACCCAGACAGGACGGGGTTAAAGGAGCCACTGATTAGGGGGGCTCCGGGTCACCCAGGCTGTTGGGAGGGAGGGGTATGGATGCGGGGCGAGCCTGCAGTGGCAGAGGCCGGTGTGACGTTGCACCAGCCTGAGGCGCGCTGTGTGTTCTCCTGGGGAAGTTGTCCCTGGATCACGGGACGCTGGCAGCGGCGGGCTGCACAGGCTCCAGGGAGGGAGGTGTGGACAGTGACCTGTGCTTGCACACAGGCATTTTGGTGCCTGCAGTAGCAGCCTTAGCATCTCATGCCAGTCTCTGGGGTCCGCGCTGATAGCTACGGCTCGCGCCCATCTCTGGAGCTCATTTAGGCGATGCTCTGAATGCCCTCTCCTCGTGCACCAGGAAACAATGGTCTCTTGCCTCTTAGGCAGTCCCAGACTTTTCCCCAGATTCCCTCCCGGCTAGCTGTGGTGCACTAGCCCCTCTCAGGCTGTGTTCACGCAGCCAACCCCAGTCCTCTCCCTGGGATCCGACCGAAGCCTGAGCCTTAGCTCCCAGCCCCCACCCGCCCGGTGGGTGAGTAGACCTAATTAATTTTATAATTAAAGTTTAATGTGTTATGTTTTTATCACGTATCTATCTATTGGAAATTATTTTAACTGTTCAGAGTCAATTCTTTTTTTTATAATCCCACTTCCAGGAACTTAACCTACGGAAATACTAAAGTTTAAGCACCATAAAACCTAGGTGCTCTTTCTGTCTTGCTTGCAACTGTATCCACAGCATCTAGAACAGGGCTCATCACACTGTAAACCTCACTAGATATTTGACGGCATGGCTTTCTTCAATTGGGGGCGAGGACTTTTCCTGCTCTAGGACAATAAAAACGACATGTTAGTGTGTTTATGCCCCAAGATCATAAAATCTGTTTAGTGCAAAGCAGCATACTATATTCTAACAGCTGGTCAGATGTAACTGGCCTACTTAATCCATGTGCTAAATGGCTGAAAAGTATGCTCAAATATTAGAAACATCAAATATGTTTTATCTACAAATAAGCAAAAGCCTGTGGATAAATTGTCATAAATTCTAGAAAATGGTTTGTGTTTAATGGCAGCATCCCATAGCTGGGAGGGAATTAGAATTCAAAACATTTCTACTTCCTTCAAGAAGATGATGGGCTAATACTGAAATGCCTATGAAGACAGAAGAACAAAAGAAAATGTTGCAGGCTAAAGCACCTGACAAGAATGGAGAAAAGTGTGTCACAGATTATAGAATTTATCTCATTGAGAAGGGAATAGAAAAATGATGCATGATACTTCAAGAGAGAAACAAAAGTCTGCACGAGTCTTCTGAGTCTGGAGTGCCAGGGTGAGCAGAAATGTAGAAACAAGCTAATTACTGTCTGTCTTTCACTCTCCTAGTTAGGAACAAAAGGAGAAAAGGAGCCACACATTCTCGACATTCACTAACAACAACAACAAACTTTTATTGTCCCTCTTCTCAAGAGTCTTGGAGCAAAGCTAACTCTGCCATGTGGTTGCAGCTAGAATCACTTGCGAAGCTCCCAAAAAAAAAAAAAAAAAAAAAAAAATTCTAATACTCAGAGCCTGTGCCAGACCAAGGAAATCAGAATCTCTCCAGGCTGGGGAGGGAGGGGAAGGCATTTATATAAAACACTCCCCAAGTCATCCTGCTGTGCAGCGAGGAATGCAAAACACTGGATGAAAGGAAGTAGCAAAGAAGGCATGGAGGAGTCAGATTCTGTAAAGTGCTAAGTTCCTTCCAGAGTTTGCTCTTCTGTGATGACAACCAACGAAAATGGGGTAAAGATAAGAAAGCGCTTTCCAGTGATTTCAGATTTCGGCTACCTCTCACCCAAATATCAGGTGTGTGCATTGGTTTCTGTGGAAAAGGCTAGGGGAAGCCTTCATCAGGAGTGTCATTTTCCATTTGTATTTAGGGTAGTGGATAGGTTATGCTAACACTGATGTAAGGAATGCCTCCTTCTCATGAAACAAAATAAACCAAAATCAAGAATGAAAGCACCTAGCCCAGTACCTGTCACACAGGCTCTAGATAAATCTTGGCCTCTAACTTCTCTGCTTGAGACGTCCTGAGGTAAAAACAAAAAATCAAGTATTTTGTGCTTGCCCTAAAAGAACAGATTTTAGCTTAGGAGCAGGGGGGAAGAGGGGGACATCCTTCTATAAATTGGCTTTCTAAATGTACTGTTTTCATAAGCATTTTACAAATTATCTCTACTTGATAGACAAGAAAACTTTTAATAAATAGAGCTAGGATTTCAACTAGAAATGCCTGAATCTAGTGCCTTGTGCTCTTATAATTGCCAGTTTCCATATTTACTCAACTGTATCCATTTTTGACACTTAGAACATTTCTAATTTCTAACCATTATAAAATAGGTGAATAGTTTCATGTATGTATTTTCCCTGTATATTTAAACTTACTCCTTTGGAACACAGTCTTGGAAGTGGGTAGTCAGAGAGTGTGAACGCGTTTATGGTATTACGGTATTTTACGTATATTGTGAAATCGCTTACCAAAGGTGTTGTACAAATAGACAACGCCTCCAGGAATGCATGATAGACAAATTGCAAGAGTATTTATCTCCAATTTAATTATTTAGTTATTGCTTAATTTCTATTTTGTTTACTGGTGAATTGAAACATTTCTTATGTTTTTTGGATTGTTTATCTATTGGAATTTTCACTTATAAGCTTTGATATGATTTTCTTTGTAGAGTTTTTCACAGTAGCAATAAATACTTTTGTGGCATTATGTTAAATGCTTATCTTCCCAACTAGATAGTAAGCCCCTTGAGGGCAGATGTCATATCTATCACGTTCAATGTTGATTTCTGGTGCTTAGCATCGTGCCTGGTATACAATATGTGCTAAAGCTATTCATAAATAGAAAGGCATATTTACTAGCATATTTATTGGAGGAAAATGTGAAGTCTATTGTATTTTTATGGTGTTGATTTTATTGTTGTTTTGTATGGTTTAGGGTAGTACCAAGGCTAGGCAGTGAGTGGCCATCACAAAGTAATCCATTCTAAAGAGAATTAGCATTGAGAAATCATAGAACAGAAAAGGCAGTTTGAAAGGGATGGAAATGATCTAGGAAAGCTTCCTTGAACAGATGGATTTCTTTACTGCCAAAACCTTTTCAAATGAAGGAGAGAGTTTTGTGGTACCCTTTCTGTTGGGGATTTTGCTGATAACCTTTTATAAGAGGTAATGGACCCAACGGAAACAACCTGTATTCTCTAGGCTGTAATGGACTTCTAATTAGCCCAATTAGTGTGATGGCTTTAATCTGTAAGACAGGTAATGGTTTAGAATCTGATTTCCTTGAGATCACTTCTCTCAAGGATGTAAAACAACAATAAAGGGCAGCTACAGCACTCCTGGAGTGGCTGAATACTGTATTTACTCATTGTATTTCCTGCCCCACAATTTTAAAGTGAAAATAAAAAGGTATTTTCCCTCCACAGAACTCCCCCTGACATGCCACCTTTGTTAGAACACCAACCAAGAGCAGATCTGAATTGATTCCTTAGAGTTTTCATAAGATCAGTCCAGTGGAGAACCCCCAATTGATGGTCATGTGTGCCCAGGCCAAGGTCCCAAAATATCTGAGTTTGCCCTTTTCTGTGGAAATAAACAGTATTACTATTTAAAAACTCCTAAAGGAAACTATAATGTGTGTGTCTGAGGCAAACCATTCTTGTCACACCCTACTGGTTCCCATGAGCTGAGAAGCATCACAATAAATCGCCCGCTGTCACTGCCTGTGGAAAGTCAGATAAGCTCCCTAGCAATCTGATCTACAGAAATGGCCCTTCCTTACCATCTCAGCACCCTTTCTCGGAAACAGCATGCTTGCTGCTCTGTTCAGACTCCACTCTGATTTTTTTTTTTTTTTTTTCAAACAATTCCCAGGGGATTCTGATGGCTTTGAATATGTAAAGGAACCAAAGATTTTCAGAAAGAACTACTGAGCCTGATAGGGGCTTCTTGATTTATGTAGCTATTGCCTAAAGTGAGAATTCCTCTTTGACAGTTAAAAGCTACTGTTACCTGCCTTCCTTCCTTCCTTTGCCTGTGAGCACATGTTTTGGACAAGTTCACGCAAATAAAAGGCAAGCACAATTGGGAAACACCACTAGTAATTTCAGTAATTTGGCAAAGTATTTTCTAAATCAGTTATTAATAAGTCATATATTTTTCAATGTCCCAAAGTTACTTTTTTTTTTTTTTTTTTTTGCGGTACGCGGGCCTCTCACTGTTGTGGCCTCTCCCGTTGCGGAGCACAGGCTCCGGACGCGCAGGCTCAGCGGCCATGGCTCACGGTCCCAGCCCCTCCGCGGCATGTGGGATCTTCCCGGACCGGGGCACGAACCCGTGTCCCCTTCATCGGCAGGTGGACGCTCAACCACTGCGCCACCAGCGAAGCCCCCCAAAGTTACTTTTGATACCAGTGTTTATTTGGTGTTTCTAAAATAATTATTAAAAACAAATTCTAATCTTTTGACACGTTGATATCCAATACGGTAGCTATTGGCTACATGTGGCTATTTAGCACTTGAAATGTGACTATCACAAATATAAAATAAATGTATAAAATACATTATACAATTTCACCTATTTATTTTTATATTTTTAGAAACGTGTCTACTAGAACATTTTAAATTATGTATGTCAATTACATTATCCTTATATTGAGGCCAGTCTTGGGATGGAAACATTTAGGCTTCAGCACTGCTGGAGTTCATCACTAATAGGATAATCTCAGCATAGTCCTATGTGTTGCCTTCCCCCAGCTCTCCACAAACTCTCTATGCAGCAACAGAACTGAGAGGAATTATGAAGATAAACATTTGCTAGTCAATTAGAGAGCCTAGACCTCCAGGGAGACAGACTAGGCTAAGGAAGCAAGCCCCTCACTTCCCACTGCTGGCATTGTCCAGTCCTAGGACTCGACCTCTCCACCACAGCAAACATTTGAGGCTCCAGAGGCAAGCTGATAGGGTCATAGTTGAGCCCCAGCTCTTCAACCCTTTGACCAGCAACATTCTTAGAAGGGGCTTTAAGTAGGAACTGACGTAGTATTCTCAGCGTTTTTAAAAGCAAAATTCTCCAATAGTTATTGATAACTGAGGCAAGTATGGTTGAATATGAATTTAATGTTATTTGGAAACCTTTGCCATTGGGCAAACAAATCTTTAAACCAGGTTTTATCAAAGTGAGGTTCTGATATAGCAGAAGCAACTGTTTAGCTGCTTAAAATGCATATCCCAGGGCCCCAGCACCAATAATGATGACTTACTAGGCCCAGGCCAGGGAAAAATAATCTCAATTTAGACATCTTTACATTTATTCCCGTTCTAAAGTATGTGATGTGAATCACCACTTGAAGCCATTGTTTTTATTTTTTTAATTACTCTACTTAAAATAAATACATTACATAATAGATATACTGCCATAGTATTATCTATATATTTAGAGATTAAGGAAATGAATATAATTTCCCAGAAGCACTGGACTCTCTACTGCTTCCTCACGAGAACCTGAACACAATTATTTCAGTCATAGTTTCTTGACAAATTTAAAAACTTACTGGTGCTATTACTTACACATCTAAAATTCTTTAATAAAAAGTACTTAATAAATATCTTACTCTATTATGTTTCTGATTATAAATCTGAAAATATAAAATTGCATAATATTTGATGCAGTTATAAATTATTAAGAGTAGAAAGATTGATTTTTTTGAGTCCCAAGAATTAGGCTGTCCCTGGAACTACATGCAGTAGGAATTTCTTAGAACTTCTTTAATTATACCATGGAAAATGCCACTCATTTTGACTACCCATGGGTACACTGAGGAGAGAGATTTAAAAAAAGAACTCAGGGGTTATAATTGAAGTGAGACACTTCAGACAGCAATTATGTGTCATAACAATCAAAACACATCGGATAGTATTAACCTGAAGTTATGCCACGTGACACAGAGGAAGACACAGTACATCCCCTGCAGCAAACCTGGATTCTGGTCTGGGGTTATCCACAAACAATGACATTGACATCAGCTGCCTCAACTGAAAACGAAAACTGGCAAACAAGATGATGCTGAGACTTCCTTTTAGAGCTCACAGTCTGTGCTTTTAGTCCCCACTTGCAGGGCTATGGACCTGTCAGGATAGAATCACGACCAGATTGTTTGGGCAAGATTTAGAGCACCTCAGCGACAAGCTTGTGTGTGGTCACCAAATGGAATAACACGGAATATTGTAGGGCAGGTGTAGAGGCAGAAGTGTGAGGTTTCTAGAATGCTACAGCTGCTGCAGGATAAGGTTGAAATGTAGGCCCTGGAAAGAGGTGACCAGGCAGCTAAGCTGTGGCTGAGGAGGTGATTGGGAGGCGGGTTCTGAGTCAGGATGAATAAGGTAGGGGACAGGGCTTGAGGGCAGGGTCTCTCCCTGGAATGTCACACAAGGCAGACGGCACTCTCAGCCTCCCACCTTATGAGCACCACCATTTAAACAGGAGAGAAAAAGGAAGACGTGTGTGAAAGTGACATATCTTTATCTCTCCGTGGGAGAGCGGCTTTTCCATTTTCTTTATCGTTTGCAAAAGAAAACATCAGGAAAGCTGGTCAAGCCAACTGCCTTTTGAGGAAACAAAGAACCTGAGTTCAGGGAGCATGGATGGCAGGGAAGAAGGAAAAATCAGACGGTAAGATATTTGTCTCCCAACATGAATTGTATGAAGTTTCTCAAAACTTACATGATAAACAAATGATATTGTACTAATGTTTTTCTTTTTTTTTTCCTTCTCTATTGGCTCACCACGAGACTTCAGTCTCATAACCCCTCACCACTCTGCCATGCCGTTTTTCCTCTCTGGTTGTCTACGTTCAGAATAAAAGATTTGGCCTACGTGGCAGTTCCTGCCCGGAGCAAAGGCAAGAACTGTTACGTGAAATATTTAATGGACCCAGAGCACATTTGTTCAAGTTCCTAGAAGATCAGAGTTTTACTCCTGAAATTTCTCTTTACTTTGATGTCAGTTAACTACCTTTTAAACTAAATGGTGTGGACCCAAGTCCTTTTATCTCTCCTACCATATAAGCATGTGTCTGCCCTCTGGGAGCTTATAACTCAGATATATTACTCCTTTCTGAAGTGTCCTCAGGAAGGCTCTTTTCACATATGTTGAATTTCAACAATAGTATTATTAATATAACAACTAATTTTATATATTGCTTAGTGCATTCAAAGCACTTTCAAAAGGCTTCACATGTATTTACTTACGAATACTGATTATAACTCTATGCATTAGGTGATATTATTGTCCCCATTTTATAAATAAGAAGTCGGATATCAAGAGAGCTAAGTAACTTGTTCAGAGTCACACAAAGAATAAGTGACCAAGCCACTTCGTGAAATGCCACTCTTGCACAAGAACGTAAAAGTCCATGATGGTGCCACGTAACATGTACTTGACATAGGGAAAGAGAATGGAGTTTGAAGACAAGAGGCCTGGGTTCAAATAAAAATTCAGCCACAATCTAGCTGCATGACTCCTGGACAACTTACTTAACTTCTTTGTGGCTGGAAGATTTTTCATCTCTAAAAATGGGGCTAGTGCTTATAGAGGTGATGCAAGGCTCAAAAATAATGTATGAGAGGTACCTGGTACATACTTGTCACTCCAAGAGAGTTGTTGATGTTACTATTAAAATCAGCAAACCATAAAAGCCTACCTAAAACTATTACTCCCTATTTATCTTCCTACTGCAATGAGGTTTCTGCCATTTCCCCTCTCCATTAATGTCTGGTAATGCGGGACCCAGGTTAGGTTGCACGCAGTACAAAGGGGCCACACCAGGCCAGAGCATATGTCTGAGATCCCTAGGATCAGCCCTGTTCATTGCATAGAAGAATAGCTGGTTAAGTTAATCCCAGGGTTGCATTCTCAGTAATGATACATCTCAGGCCATCGATCCATGGCTTTATTTTCAAGCTTATTTAAGCAGGAGCTATAAAAAGGAGAGCATCACATGCATGCAATATGGAATTAAGCCCCACCTGCTCACCCTTCTAATTCTCAGATACCTTTTTATTTGCCCTTATTTTGGGAAGAAGAATCCAATAAAGAAACAGGTTGGGGAAATTTTTTAGGGTTATAATTTTCCACAAAATGATATAAACGATTCTGTATAGAACTGCTATCTTGCTAGTGAGAACCCAGAGCTGTTTTCTGGAACAGTGTGCCAGAAACAGAAATCAGCATTGTTCTCTGAGGTGATTCACTGTGGCAATATGGTTGCTGTGAATTTTCTAGAAATTGTAAAATATATCTTTGTAAAAGGAGGCATGGTTTTAGTTTTCTCAATAGGTAGTAAGGATAAGTGTATCAGGCCTATGAGATGTGAAGAGAATTATCAATTTATTGTATTATAAAGAGCAAAGGAAACTCAAGGCTCCTTTAGCCATAAAAGCGTCCTCGTCTTCCTTTTCCTTCTCCAGAGCTGATTCATAAGCAGGAATGGCCATGTGTGAATGAGCAGCCTGGAAAGGAGGTGGGGACCACGTCTTCTGACTTCTGCCTTAGACATTTCAGTGCAATTAATTTAAGCTTAAGGAGCTCTATTTTCTTCTTTGGTGAGGGCAGGGGGATATGAGCTATAGTAATATTCCCCAGAAAGTATTACCTTATGCCTTGAATTAAAAAAAAATTTTTGTATAAAAACAAGAAGGTTCATGATGTAAATTGCTTCGAAGAAATCTGTTCCTTGAGCTCCACACCATATGAGTAAATTCTGGGTTCTAAGTTTTAAGATTAAGTTCTTAAAAGTAGGACTGTTGGTGACTTGCATAAACATTTCTCAAGGGCAGGATCTCAGGTATACGACATAGCAAACTGGCACTTGGTAGAATCTGGGTAAAATCAGATCTTGGAACGCTCACTTGTTACTACTAATTCCTACATAGCTTCTAAGGGGGTTCAACTCTCTACGTTATGTAGAATGCATGTTTTTAAGAGTTTTACGGGAGTCAGGAGAATTGGTTTCTGTCCCTCTGATTGCATTTAATGTTCTAAAAGTTAAAAGTTCTTAAGATGGAAATGGTCTAAAACATCTCACTGGGACTCTTTTTTCAATTTCTAAATAATCAAACCTATCATCAGACAACTCTCAGTTTTATCTTCCTTCAGGCGTGCTTAAAATATATACATATACGCTATAGAAGCTATTTTGTGTGTGTGTGTGTTTTTTTCCCAAACCTCATTTCCTGAGCCAATATGCTTGTTTCCCAAAGGAAAAAAAAAAATGTTTGTTTTTATGATTTGGGCAGAAACAAATGTTTTCTTTGGGGCTGTGCAAACCATCAAATATTTCAAGTTTTCTCATTTAGTTCTATTGGGGGGAGCACCCCCTGGCGGAAAACTGTGAAAATGTTTGCCACGTGTTTTTACTGTAATGTTCAATAGGCAGATGTGTTTTGAAAATATTATTTTTACATAAAGCACACCCAGAGCCAGTTTTTCAATGTTAATGTCTTAAAAAATTCCTTTACTTCTTTCTAATCATCACCACACTATTTAGAACGCGCCCCCTTGTTTTAGATGTTGCACAGATGCAGTCAGAGATGCTGCTGCAATCCCTAAGCTTCAGAACTGAGTGGAGAGAGGCACTCCGGCAGGATGTTCTTACCGGTGGGAAGAGGGGGACCATTTTCTTCCTCCCCTCAGTTCTTCCTTCCTGCCATTTCTTCCCTCCCTTTCCTCTCTTCTTTCTCTCTCCCCCTCTCTCCCACCCTCCCCCCTCACCTCCCCTCTCTCTCTTTCTCCCACTCCGGGGTCTCTCCTTCCTTCCTGCGTTCCTTTTTTCTTTCATACCAGTACAAACAAAACTGTATTTCCTGGAGGGTCTCAGTGAGTGAGACAACAAACAGTCTGCTGGGAGGATACCCAATTACAGACAAAGATTAAGGTACAAGCCTTTCCAGAAAAGGGTCCTACTACAGCAAACTGGAGGAGATTAACAAGAGGGTAGTTTGTTGGGAGATCTTCTTGGCCCCCACCTTCCTCCCAAAATATGAACTTAGATAATTACTGAAAAGCATATCAAATTAATCAATGAGCCTTTAATTACTGCATTTTGTAGAGAAAAAAAAATCATCTCTGGAGTAACTGGAAAGAACACTATTGCTTATCCTTGCTGTCATGGATTGAATCATGCACCCCCAAAATAAATACATTGAAGTTCTAACCCCCAGTGCCTCAGAATGTGATCTTATTTGGAAATAGGGTTGTTGCAGATATAATTAGTTAACGATGAGGCGAGACTGGTGTAGGATGGGCCTCTAACCCAATATGGCTGTTGCCCTTATAAAAAGGAGACATTTGAACACAGACACAGACACACACACACAGGGAGAATGCCATGTGAACATGAAAGCAGAGATTGGGGTGATATGTCTACAAGCCAAGGAACATGGCCAGCAGGGCTTCCCTGGTGGTGCAGTGGTTGAGAGTCGGCCTGCCGATGCAGGGACACGGGTTCGTGCCCCGGTCCGGGAGGATCCCACATGCCGCGGAGCGGCTGGGCCCGTGAGCCATGGCCGCTGAGCCCGCGCGTCCGGAGCCTGTGCTCCGCAACGGGAGAGGCCGCAACAGTGAGAGGCCCGCGTACCGCAAAAAAAAAAAAAAAAAGATGGCCAGCAAACCACCTGAAGCTAGGAGAGAAGCAAGGAACAGATTCTCCCTCACAGTCCTCAGAAGAAACCAATCCTGCCAACACAAAACATCCTGGTTTGTGATACTTTGTTATGGCAACCCTAGCAAACTAATCTTCCTTTGAACCCAACTGGTGGTCCCCTCTCTGCCTGATACCTTTCTGTGTATAGACCGGTGTGAATGGTCTAACTTTTTCCCATGGTTCCCTGGCCATGTGTCTTTAAAAGTACTGAAGACGGAGATGGAAGACAGATGACACATTGGGAACTGGGCAATATGGCCAGTCTCCCAAGTCCCAAGTGGCTCTTCCATATACCAAGGCCTAACAATAATTGTTTCTACTGCCACCACATGGAACCAAAATTTAGTAGCAAAACAGCAATGGAGCCCAGGGTCTCTCTCCACCTCTTACGCTGCCAATAGCCAGGCATGGTTATTCCCACAGGCAAACAAAACAAAAGGAAACAGGTGATAGATATGTCACCTAGAATCCCTGTGCTGCTTGGAGTTTTCTTGAAAACTCTCTCTCAGCTACCCTCAGTAGAGCCAGCCAGTAGTCTCACCTTCTATTATCTGTCCTGCTTCCCAAGGGACTGTCCTCTGCACTGTTCCCCAAACACACTAAGGCCTTTTCTCCATTTGGTTTGCTCATGGTACAACCCTCATTCCCCAAGGACATTCAGCCCCACCTTCTACATGGAGCCTTCTCCAACCAAACCAATCCATATTAACCTCTGAATTCCTGTGACACTGGTTGACTACACTGCATCACTCAGCCTCGGACTTTCCTCCCACATCAAATAGTCAAGTCCAATAAAGACAACTAGAAATTTTCCTATTTAAAGGTGCACTTCACAGCATGCTATGCTCCGGACCATACAGTGGCTGAGCAATGCAGGCTTACTTTCTGAAGGAAAATGAATAGCTCTGATTATTTGGCTGGATATCTCTATCCCCAAACCACACAAAAACATGTAAATAATGACTTTAGAGTCTCAACAATATTTTCTTTTGTATGATGCCATGTAATCCTACAGCTATCCTGAGAGATGGAGATTCTTACAATAGCATGGAAGGTTCGGGATGAGTTAGAAAGTAGTCTAAAAAAGGTTTGGAGTATATTTCAGGCCTATGATTCTCAAGAGATGGTATTTTATAGAAAATTCTACTGTGAGAGGAACATCTAGCCTTTCAGGTTTCTTCCCTTTATTTTCCTCTCTCTTTCATTTAAACTCCTGGTTAATGAAACTCAAGCCACCCTGTGATCGTTCACACAGCTATGCAGATTGCGTTTGCATTTCTTGCCACACACTCTGCTTTCAACAAACCCCCAGACACAAGGAAAAATAAGTCTATGTCATGTCCTTGTTTTGTTTTGTTTTTTATTTTTTAATGATGAAACAAACAACAGGAGAAAGAACCATCTAACAAAACTCTTGTTTCCACTCTGGCCAAATGCTGAGCTGCTTGACTGCTCCCAGCCAGCTTGATTAAGGTGTCATCCCTCCTCTTTGTTTATATTTATTACTTTTGGAGGATTTCCCCCCCCTTTAGTGTTCATGTACCTTTTCCCATTTTTAAAAAGTCATGATTCATAGTTTGATTTACAACCACTCTCGGGGGAGATAGGCAACTCTAATGAGGGCGCAGCCGGCACGTGTATTTAATATCCGCCAGACACTGTACCACATTAGCTTGCCGCATCCCGGGCTAGGGAGAATGAAGTCGGGAGTGGCGAGCACAGGGTCACGCAGCCTCTCACCCAGGGCATCAGCAGCGCTGAGTGATACGAAGGGGGACGGTGGGTGCACAGACCCGTGGCCCCACTGGTCAAGGACGGAAGACGAGCAGAAGAGAGAGCTCGGTGAGGAGGGACCGGCAAGCGCATCGGGAGGGATGCCGAGACAGAGATGCTGCGCGTGGCTGATGGATCACTCCCATTTAAAACACAAAAATAAGGCAGCTTGCCAGCGCAGTTTGGGCCAGATTCATTAAAACTCTTCATTCATCATACTGCAATGAGGCAGTATGTGTTATCGTGCTGGTGCCGGCCTAGGACCAAAGCTACTCCAGTCCTGGGTGGTGATTCAGAGAGGGCAGAGTGGCAGGTGAGGAAGGAGATGGAAGAACGGCCCCTGCCCGGCACGTGTTGTATTTGTCCCACCTCAGCCCAACACCCAGCAGTCCACAGACAGGTGGAAAGGCCCAGAACCTCCACAATAGTGAAGAACCAAGAACCTGGTTTTTGGCACAAAATAATCAGAATTATTATTAGTCTGGCACAAAATAACTAGAATTATTATCAGCCTGGCTTCTCAGTGGGGAAGTTTTGGGGGAGCAGCTGCATTTCCACATGCTACCTTCATAGCTCATGGAAGACCAAAATTCCATAAACATACAGGAATGGATATAAATTGAAGTTGTGTGTGTATGTGCAGGGGTTCCTCTCCCTTCCTAAAAGTAAGTGGTACGATATAACTATGAAAACCATTAAAATGATAGCATCCAAAAATTCCCTCAGTTATTTTCATCATTTTCTTCAAAAAACCCTTTTCTTAATTTAATTTAATTAATTATTTTTTTTGCAGTACGCGGGCCTCTCACTGTTGTGGTCTCTCCCGTTGCGGAGCACAGGCTCCAGACGCGCAGGCTCAGCGGCCATGGCTCACGGGCCCAGCCACTCCGCGGCATGTGGGATCTTCCCGGACCGGGGCACAAACCCGTGTCCCCTGCATCGGCAGGCGGACTCTCAACCACTGAGCCACCAGGGAAGCCCTCTTTTCTTTATTTTTAAATACCTTAATGCGGCAAGAGGAGCCAGAATCAGATCATAGTACAAAGGGCTGGCATAGTATAACTGGGTCTGACTAGTACAGACATTTCCCTGGATCTGATTACTCAGAGGAAGAGAGAGAGAAAAAAAAAGACTGCACAAGCAAGGCCAGACCGTTGTTTCTCACACATCCCTTGCTGTGTCCCTGGCCATGTTATGCCAGTCTTTCCTAGGTACAGTGCTCACCCTGAGATATTTCTGACAGTCAGATTATGAAAGCTTATGTAGTAATGTAGGTGCTAGAAAATGAACAAAGTCCCCCATAGCTGTGAGGACATGACTGGCAGTAATGTTGCAAGATGAAGAATGAACTGAATACATCAAACTTGTCTCCAGGCTCTTGATGGATTCTTTGTCTGCTTCCCAACGATGCCAAGTCTCTGCATCGGGTGCCAATGCTCAGGCAGTAGCTAAGAGAGAGCATGCATTGTTGAATTACACAGAGCACTTCTGTGGAGGGTTGCTACTTTAATGGTTTGTTTTCCAGGATTAATGTTGGCAATTCCACAGAGTCAACTTTTCAGCTGGGAATACTAAACAGAAATATGGCATCTCATATGTGATATGAAGAGTGGTTTAAATTGTGCTCTGATTTTGTTCTTTAAAAATTCATTCATCATTCATTCATTTACTCATTCAGCAGCAACACTCTCTTCCTAAAGACCGTCGGGCAAATTCTAGGCAGTGGAGATGTTGAGATGAATAAGATGACGCAATTGCCCTGCCAAAGGTGTATGTGTGAGCTATGTTTACAAATAATATATCTGTGATATGAGGCATTAGAATGATGCAGCTTCAGGGCTGTAAAGATTCCATGAAGAACGACAAAGTGTTGGCAAAATATATTCTTACACATACAGACACACAAATACACACAGACACAAATACACACCGTCTGTCAGTATTTTTGCTGTTATAACTATGAATCTGGCTTTAAATACTAAGAGCAAGAAGACTGCATATTATTTTCCATACTGACATGGAAAAGTAACCTCCATTGAAAATGCAATCTCACTATATAGCCCTGCATTTGATGTTTTCACTAGTGGACCTTTGAAAACCCTGAAGTCCAACCATCTCATATGAGACTCACCTAAGTAACCTACCTCCTCCCTGTTCCCTGGGGTAGAGCTGCTGAAGAATGGCCAATGAAGGGCAAACAAGGGGGAAACCTGGAACCAGAGAGACTAGGTAATTATTAGACTGAATAATTGGCTTCTGCAAAGTGAGAGTTGATTGTATGTATAAGTTACTGGTTAAAAAAAAATACATAGGTCTATAATAAAAATTATAACATTCAAAACAGGAAATTTGATGAGATGAAATATGCCCAAAAAGTCAAATGTTAAAAACAAAGGTTATAATTCTTCCAATGTCAACTGATTAATTATAAACTCACCACAGCCTAGAACAGCTCACTAACAGGAAAGCAGTGACTCCATCAGTTTTCCCTATCATTGTCATAAAATAACTAAAGAACCATAGAAGTGTGGCTCTTCCATTCAAGGTCTTCCTGGCCCATCATCAAGCTGCCCAGCAAAATATATCTACTTGTCCTGCTAAACATAACCTCAACCATTTCTTATTTATTGCGGTTGGGAAGGATAGAGGTGGTATAAATAAATCTATAGAGAAAAACCAAAGCCTTACATTAGCTAACGGTTGTAACCTTCTTAGAGTTTCCACTTTCGTCTTTGACAGTGTTAGTTTTCTACCTATCAAAAAAAAGTAATGAAAGAAAAATATATTACATTTTATTTCTCCCCTCTCTTTTATAAGTAGCCTTCAAGGAAAAAAAGCCAAAAAACAAAAAAACTAATACTAATTGAAATGGACAAAAGAAACTGCAAGGTAGGATATAGTTCAGAGAATTGTGCTGAGATAGTATATTTCAGACTATTGAATTAGAATTCCTTTTGGAGGAATCTATCCACTACCTTCTATGAATTAAAGATTGAGGCAAGTTACGGGACTGAGAGATAAAGGAGAATTAAAACAGCATGTATTCAGCCCATGTGATGTGCCAAGAGCTATGGATATGTTATCTCACTGAATATTTTATGACTTTTTTTTAAAGGTAGGTATCACAATCCATTCAACAGGCAAGAGAACTGAGGCTTAGAAAGAGTGAGTAATTTAGCCAAATTTTCACTAGCGAATGATAAAGTTGGAATAAAACCTCAGTCTTACCAACTCCACTATACAATTCTTCCTCCCTAGAACACATCATTTTAACTTTTTAGGAGCTTTTCTATATTGGAGGCAGTAGAGAACACTGGAAACCAGAAGAGCAACATAGTTTACACATTAGGGACCCTTAAGTGGAAGATTTGACATATACAATCTATCAGGACGCAAGCTGCATATTCAAAAGCCACAAAGGAGTGATTTATTACCAATGGAGATGTGTCAAACTTGCTTTAGAAAATCCTTGTTAAGGGGAATTTTTCATTTCATTTTGGACCACTTTCATTTTGATTGGCAATCTTATCTCAGCACTTTGGAGTTATTTCTCAATTTGGTATACTTCACATCATTCTGCAGCCAACAATGAAGACCAATCTTTTAAATAAGATGAGAGGCAATATCTCATATTACCCCAGGTTCAAATCTCAGCACTACCACTTTCTAGCACCATGACCTTGGGCAAGTTACTAAAACTCTCTATGCCTCAGTTTCCCCAAGCATAAAATGAGAATAATATTAGTATAGGTACCTCAAATGGTTTTGGTGCAATATATGCATTAATACATGTAAAGTGCTTAAAAGAGTGTCTGGTAACAAGTTCATGTTAAATAACACCTTGCTATTATTACACTGATAATATAGATAAAGCCAGGGTCTGGCACTCAGCAGGGTTCAACAATTCCTAGTTTTCCTTTCCTCATATGAAAGCACCTAGTTGCTTTCCCTCAGAAAAATGTAGCTGAATTAAACTCACTCAATATTCAATGTCCTTTCATTTTTCCTACTCCTTAATTCTATTTCCCTACCTTAGATTTTTACCACCCTTGTGAAAAATATATGGTGTTATTCACCCATTTCTCCACATAGCCCAAGATTCTAATTACTGTTATTCATAGGTTCATCCTGGAATTCTGAGAAATTTATTTTATGATACAGAGTTTTAAAAATCTCACTATAAACTTCTGCTTAAATTCCACTGAGTATGAATTAGAGTGATATATCTATATCTATATACACACACCCATCTATCTCTATATAGATAGATACATTTTACAGGAAAATGTAAAATGAGATTCCCTAAGCTGGGAAATCCTGCCTCCTCACTTTGCCATCTGATTTATAATACTTAAATAACAAAACAAAAAAGACTTTGGGACTAACATACGCACACTGCTATATATAAAACAGATCACCAAAAAGTACCTACTGTATAGCACAGGGAACTCTACCCAATATTTTATAATAACCTGTAAGGGAAGAGAATCTGAAAAAGAATATATATTCATAATTGAATCACTTTGCTGTACACCTGAAATAAACACAAGATTGTAAATCAACTATATTTTAATAAAAAACAAAACAAAACAAAATAAACAAAAAATACTATAGAGGCTCTGTTGGGATATTTCCATTCTAATGATTTTAAAAAGATGAAAATTACTTAAGCATTCCTTATTTTGAGCTGAAATCTTCCTCCCTTCCGTTTCTTGTCCCCAGATTTGCCTTCTAGAGAAATGGTAAACGTAATTTGTTTTATGGTGTTTGTGGATGCTATGGTACACGTCTAGATCTTCCATCTACAGGAACAAATATTCACTTCCTTGCTACTAAATCTTTCTCACTGAGACATCAACTTAGTCCCTCTCCAAATGTGTGACCTTTCTTTGGGGACAGCCTTTGTCCAATGACTTGTCTGTGCAGGGGCGTAAAGTCCTGGCATCAAATGGGATCAGCTGAGGCTCCTGCTGTGAATGACTTGTAGTTTAACTCCTCCCTCTGCCCAAGCATGCTTCCTTCACTCCCCACAGGCCTTGATCTCAATAGCATTTCTAATAAACTTTGATCTTTGTCTCAGAGTATGCTTCTTAGGAAACTGGACTTGCATTAGCATTTCCATCAATTTAAGTTTAAATTGCATTGTTTCTAAGACATAATATGTTACTCACTGATTTTTTCACTTACTCATTTGTTCAGCATTCATCCATTTATTCACCTCAGTCATCCATTCATCCACCTCAGTCATCCATTCATCTATTCATACATTTCTCCATTCCAACAAAAATATTTAGCGTAAGTTTAACATATTATGTGTAAGGTAACATGCTGAGCTCCCCAGGGACAGAGAATGCACAGACACAGTCCGTTCTTGGCCTTTATCCTAATGCAGCTTATAGTTGAGCAGGTAGGATTGCACAAGTACACCAGGATATCTATGATACAAAAGAGAATATAGGAGAGACAGAGGAAGGGAGGGAGGGGATAGGGAGAGAGGGAGAGGAAGAGAGGAAGAAACATACACACATATATAAAAGAACCCATCTACCATTGAACATCATTGTAGGGGTGTGTGCGTGTGTTTGGTGTGTGTGATAACATCTTAAAAAGATAATTCCCTACTACTTCTCTACTATATCCTATTACGTGGAGTAGTTTATTTTTCCTCTACCTATGGCATTATGTTTCTTCCCACTTATAACTTCTTATGTATTATATCTTTTCTGTATGCAACCTTAGACCCTTATCTAGCTACCTATCCTCTTAGGAGTTTCAAGTGTTTCAAATTTGATTTTATGCCTGAAGGATCTTGACACCTTTCTTTCCCTTAAGCTTCCTACCAATCCACTTTCTCCCTTTGGTTTTTCTTTCTCTATCATGTGAAGTTTGAAGAGAAATGATATCTCCAATGAAATTGCCATGAGGGCGGGAAGGGGTGATAGCAAGTCAGACCTTAAATCTGTGCTCAAATCTCTCATGAAGTCGTAGAAAGGTACTGTAGTCTTTCATTGAGATAAGAGTTTAGGATTGGATTAAAATCCAATCCTCATTCATTTTTGTTTTCAATTTTAGTAAAATAAACTGAAATGGAAAACAGAAACTAAGTTATCTCTGTTGAGAATAAAACTTTCATCAATGCAATGTTAGAAATACAAATTTAAAAAAATTAGCTAATGAATAAAACAAAATATTTAGCCTAAACCAAGAAGAATTTGAAGTACAATCAGCAGAATTACAGTTAAAAGTTAATGCATTTAAGCTTTCAGGATAGGAAATAATAAGTATAAATCATAACTGTCAATCAGTCAGATGGCATCTGTTCCACTGAGCTCACAATCCCAGGTTTGCCCTCAATGTCAAGAAAATTTTAAAAAGAAGTTGTCTGGGGAATGTGTACTGACAATAATTTCACAAATCCAAAAGGAACTTGTAGCTGCTACTGAATTAGTCAATGATGAATCACAAGCATCTAGAATGGTGCCAGGTACCAAGTAAGCACTTAATAAATATTTGTGCAATGACTGAATGAATTCCTTCTTGATATTTATAGGTATGTTCTAGGTCACTTCAAATACACTGCTCAACAAACTCAAACTCAAATCCATTAAACTTTTTTCCCTGCTGCTCCTAAATTTTTTTTTTCCTTTTCTAATATTCTCCATGGTGACACTTCACTGAGATATTCCACATGTTTTCTAAATAGATGTCCAGTGGGGTGTCTGGAAACAGTCTGAATTAGAGATATGATATTTTAAATTACATTTATTTTAAATGAGACAATATTTTAACATTCCATTATTATATTATCATCTTGATTACTGAAGTGGCTATTGTGATAGTGTTGTTTCATATTTTATTTGGCCAAATGTAGATTAAAGAATCATTAAGATGTAACATAGGGCTTCCCTGGTGGCACAGTGGTTGAGAGTCCCCATGCCGGTGCTGGGGACGCGGGTTCGTGCCTCGGTCCGGGAAGATCCCACGTGCCGCGGAGCGGCTGGGCCCGTGAGCCATGGCCGCTGAGCCTGCGCGTCCGGAGCCTGTGCTCCACAACGGGAGAGGCCACAACAGTGAGAGGCCCGCGTACCACAAAAAAAAAAAAAAAAAAAGATGTAACATAATGAGATATTCTTAAGGGATGAGAGAGAGGAGAGGAAGAAGAGAAATAGATATAACAAAGTATATATTTTAAATTACTTGAATAATTTGATACCTATGATTTGGATTGTCACACAAAGTGATGGAATTAACAGGGTATTGAAAAAATTCCATTGCAAAACATATTCCTATTTAAAATTCTTGGTTTATAAAACTAGCGGTAGTTCTTTTTTCCCTAGTAATAATCCTTCTTCTGAAATATCATGAACATACGTCTTGCAAACCACTATAAATTTTTTAATTTTCTTCATGGAAAAGACTTGTTGAATCTGGCCCCTGCTTTCACATCTGCACTACCTTCTTTTTCTTGCTATCTCTCCATTCCAAATTGTATTAAGGAATAAAACTGCTACTTATTTAGGAATATTTTCCCCCTTGTGTGAAATCTGAATTTAACACCCAAGACATCATACTGCACTAGGTCATGACTCAATAAGTATCTGTTAAATGTTGAATAAATGATGGAGGATCAGGTACTTATAACATTAAGTATGGATGAGTTACTATAAAAGGGAAACAAATTTTTGGTTGATGCCATCAAAATTACAGCGTTAAAATAAAGACTACAGGGGCTTCACTGGTGGCGCAGTGGTTGAGAGTCCGCCTGCCGATGCAGGAGACACGGGTTCGTGCCCCGGTCCGGGAAGATCCCACGTGCCGCGGAGCGGCTGGGCCCGTGAGCCATGGCCGCTGAGCCTGCGCGTCCGGAGCCTGTGCTCCGCAACGGGAGAAGCCACAACAGTGAGAGGCCCGCGTACCGCAAAAAAATGAAAAAATAAAAAAAAATAAAGACTACACATTAGTAAAAGTCTGTATGTCTCTCATTTCACATCACAGTTTAATATATTTTTTTTAATTGGGGTATAGTTGCTTTCCAATGTTGTGTTAGTTTCTGCTGTACAGCGAAGTCAATCAGTTAATGTATACATATATCCCCTCTTTTTTGGATTTCCTTTCCATTTAGGTCACCACAGAGCATTAAGTAGAGCCCCCTGTGCTATACAGCAGGTTCTCACTAGTTATCTATCTTATACATGGTAGTGTATATATATATGGTCAATCCGAGTCTCCCAATTCATCCCACCCCCCGTTTCCCCACCAGCCCCTTGGTGTCCACATGTTTGTTCTCTATGTCTGTGTCTCTATTTCTGCTTTGAAAATAGGTTCATCTGTACCATTTTTCTAGATTCCATATCACCACAGTTTAATATTTACACTCTAGAAGTACTAAGCTACTTCTACTCCCGCAGTATTTAAGCTCTTTGTTCTACTTGTTTGCACATAAAATTTCCTCTGCCTGGAATTTCTTTCCCATTCCATGCCCAGAATTTGGCTACAATTTCTACTCCTTTTTCAGATCTCAATTTAGAAGTCATACCTTGAAAAGCCTTAGTATGCATGTATGTCTCTCTCTCTCCCTCTCTCCTTCCATCTCTCCTATATTCTCTCTCGTATTATTGATATACCGGTGTACTTGTCCAGTCCTACCTGCTCAATTATAAACTATGTTAGGATAAAGGCCAAGAAAGGACTGTGTCTATACATTCTCTATCCCTGGGGAACTCAGCATGTTACCTTATGCATATATGTTAAATTTACTCAAAAAGTTTTGTTGGAATGAAGAAATGTATGAATAGATGAAAGGATGACTGAAGTGAATGAATGGATGAATGAACAAATGAGTAGGGTTTATTCCTCGTTCCCTCTCCCTTTCTAATGTAGCCACTGATTTCAGTTGGGTATGAGTCTTCAAAGACTATTTTCTACACGTTTACATGCCTCTATCATAAGTGAACCAATAGAAAATACAATTTTCTTAAGATATGTCTTAAGACACGTACTGAAAGTATCTTTTAGCTGCTTGCTTTTGTTTCTTCAGTAGTAGGATAGCAATTTATTAGACTTAGATATACCTTGTTCTTCCTAACTGTTGCATAGTATTTCATACTTTGGATATAATACAGTTTATTTGGCTATCCTAACAATTCCCTATTATAAACAGAGCCACAATAAATATTTTTGTCAGGCCTCTTTATGCTCTAGAGAAATTTTCCAAGATGTCAACTGTAAACTTAACAGGAACAGAGAAGTGACCTTTCTAGCAAGAAGTCCGTACCTAAACTCCGGCTAGTAAGGTAAAAATTACCTGCCACAAAATGTTAACATTTTGCTTTCATAGGTCACCTTCCCAGAGGTAGCATGCAATGCTAGGACTGTAGCAAAATGAAGGGAAATCGGCACACATTGAACGAACGAATACTGTAATTTAGTCAGTCAATCAAGAAATATTTATTGAGGACCAACCTACCCAGTGCCAGGTTCTGTGTCACATGGAGGGGAAATGGTGGTGAAGGAGACACAGTTCCCTCTTTCAAGGAGCTCACAATTTTAAGAAAGAGAAACAAATATAATTAATGTTTGTTTCCTTATGTCATCTAAGTCTTCTTATAGGGATAAGCATACAGTAGTGTGGGAGCATATTGGAAGACCTCCTAAAAGTGTGAGGACCAACCTAGTGATGCTCAAACCTAGAAGTCATGGTGCTCTTGGAGAAACATAACAAAAGATTATTATTTTGGGAACTACGCTGTCATATTCTGCCTCATGATAAACTGTAGTGCAGATAAATAGTAATATGCAGCACACTTGTTTGTTAATTATGTGTTTTCAAGTCTCTTCTCTCAGTAGACTGATTTAAGTGGGGTCAGAGAACACATTTTAGTCAATGTTGTACTTTTCATGGTGCATGGAATATAAAAGGCGAAAAAAATCACAGGAGAAAAGCTTTAAAATTGTTCGTTCTGTTTGTTAGACTTAAACATCCCTACACACGTATGTAATACAACCACTATTTTATTATAGGATACCTACAGTTGGCTCAACTCCTAGAACACAATTAGGAACTCTGGTTATGACAGTCTTGCAGGATCATGCTCCTCAAAGATAATATCCATACAACTTTTATTGACTGTGCTTGAAAAGCCCCCTATCATATCTCCTGAGGAAAACAGTCTCTCACCAAAATGAACGATAGTGGAAAAAAATCATTCCTCTAAACATTTAATATCAGTTTCAATAACCACCCTGAATTCCTTAGAATAATTCTCATTCACTTGGGTAATTTTCTGTTACATCAACCCAGTATTACAGGCACTCTCATAAAGTAGGTGTACCTTTCTACTTGGAATCACATGGACTCTGGAACCAGTCTGCTTAGGTTTGACTTCTAGGTCTACATAAGGTCTGTGACCCTGGACAAGTCACTTTATACTTCTATGCCTCAGTTTCTTTATCTCTAAAATCATATAAAAATACTGATCTCAAACCTTTGATATAGGCTTAAATCTGTTAACATATGCAAAATGCTGGGAACATTATCTGACCCATAGTAACTGGTATGCAAATATTCTCTGAATGAAGACACAAATTCCCTACACTAACTTTTTTTTACCAGATTGTATGACTACTCAATTTTAACAAAGTTGGCCAAGATTAGGTAAACATCATCCATGAAAAATACCCTTAGTTATAAATAGCAGGGGAAACCTTAGAAAGAGTAATGGAAACATACAAAACAAAGAGCACAGAAATATTAGTGATATACGTGTCTGCAGAAAAATTAGAACCAAGGGTTCCCTAGGTGGATGATTAGTCATTTCATGTCTACAAATGATTCTGTCATCTTAGAAGACAAAGCACTTGGTAGACTATCTGACACAAGGTAAACATTCATTAAGTGTTTAATTAACTATTAGTTAACTAATAAATGAAATAGTTGCTTGACTATAAACAAATCTCTTGACATCTCTAGGTTTCTGTTTCCTCAAGGATAAAATGAAGAAACTTACCTAAGTCAGTATTTCCTTAATTATATTCAACTAAAAACTGGTTTCCTAGAGTTGTTCATCAGTGCCCTTGAAAAGAAATCCATGGTAGAAAAACTGTTGGAAAAGCTGCATGCTATTTCCTTCTCTTGCATTCACAAACACATTGGTGTAGTGGATACTGCAAGATGTTTCATCATAAGGGAACTTTATTTCTCCCACTATTTCCCAAACTTGATTGACAATGGACTCCTTTCCTTTGGTTTCTATCTTATTAGTATCATACAGAATTAATGTTATTCTGAACAAAAATGGGAAACATTGCTACTCAATGTTTAGTTTGTACACCAGTGCTAGCCTGCAAATTATTGAGTTGGCCAAAAGGTTCGTTCGTTTTTTTTCCGTAAGATGGCTCTAGTAGCACTTAGTTGGCTTTAACTTCATTCGAAACAATTTTCTTAGATTGTATGTGACAGCTGTCATATCAGCGTGCATTTAAAAAAAGACATCAAAATTGGTGAATTTTTGTGTAGCCATTTTAATTATGAAGATGGAAGAAAACATTTTTGGCATATTAGGCTTTACTATTTCAAGAAAGGAAAAAAAAACAGAAATGCAAAGGAAGATTTGTGCAATGTACGGAGAAGGTACTATGACTGGTCGAACCTGTCAAAAGTGGTTTAATGAAGTTTCGTGCTGGAGATTTTTCGCTGGACAACGCTCCATGGTCAGGTAGACCAGTTGAAGATGATAGCAATCAAATCGAGACATTAATTGAGAACAATCAACGTTATACCATGTGGGAGGTAGCCGACATACTCAAAATATCCAAATCAAGCGCTGAAAATCATTTGCACCAGCTTGGTTATATGAACCGCTTTGATGTTTGGGTTCCTTATAAGTTAAGTGAAAAAAACCTTCTTGACTGAATTTCCGCATGCAATTCTCCACTTAAACATAATGAAAATGGTACGTTTTTAAAACAAATTGTGACAGGCGATGTAAAGTGGATACTGTACAGTTATGTGGAATATAAGAGATTATGGGGCAAGCAAAATGAACCACCACCAACCACACCAAAGGCCAGTCTTCATCCAAAGAAGGTGATATTGTGTATATGGTGGGATTGGAAGGGAGTCCTCTATTATGAACTTCTTCCGGAAAACAAAACAATTAATTCCAACAAGTAGTGCTCCCAGTTAGACCAAATGAAAGTAGCACTTGACGAAAAGCGTCCAGAATTAGTCAACAGAAAACGCATAATCTTCCATCAGGATAACGTAAGACCGCATGTTTCTTTGATGACCAGGCAAAAACAGTTACAGCTTGGCTGGGAAGTTCTGATTCATCCGCCGTATTAACCAGACACTGCACCTTGGGATTTCCATTTATTTTGGTCTTTACAAAATTCTCTTAATAGAAGAAATTTCAATTCCCTGGAAGAGTGTAAAAGGCACCTGGAACAGTTCTTCAACTCGAAAAGATAAAAAGTTTGGGGAAGAGAGAATTATGAAGTTGCCTGAAAAATGGCAGAAGCTAGTGGAAGAAAAGGGAGAATACGTTGTTCGATAAAGTTCTTGGTGAAAATGAAAAACATGTCTTTTATTTTTACTTAAAAACCGAAGGAACTTTTTGGCCAACCCAATATTTACCAGTCTAAGATAAAATAAGTACAAAAATTCAAAGCAGGTATTTAAAAACTTTTACAGCAATTTGATGGAATTTTTTTTTTTTGTCTGTTGAATCTAATAAAAAAAATTAGGGATTGCATCTTCTATTTTTCCTTCATGGGTTTTTTCCTTAGAAGTTCATTTTTATTAGATTTTACTTAGTCCTTTATGTGCTGTAAATTAAAAAGGAAAGAAAAAGAACATGGATTCTTCACCTTAGATAGTTTGAGAAGTACTGACTAGATGAACACCAACATTATTTCTGAATCTTTAACATTATGAATCTTCCCACTGACTCCATGAGAGTCCATTAATATAAATATTCCTGGCTTCTACCCCAAATTTTAATCAGAATCCGTAGAGTTACAGGGAATCTATGTATCTACAGCTTCCCAGGTTATTCTGACCAGACTTTGAGAAACAATGCCTTACACTGTGGGCAGCCTGATAATAAAAGCTGTATTAAATAAAATAACAAAGATAAATAAAACTTTGTTTCATCAGTGATAAATCCACAGGACATAAATATGTTTGTGAAATATGTAAATGAAAAAGCTCAGGTTAACGGAATATGAATCTATCATTAGCATGAGACTTTTGAGTCCTATGTTCATGGATAGATTAGAGTTAATCCAAACTGGAAACAAGCTATTGGTCCATGTCTTAGCCCACACTATATTTATCATCTGGATACAAATATTTCAAACCTTTTGTTAAAAGACACTTTTACTAGTCCTTGTTCCTCAATCAGTTTAGTATCATGTTGGTATTTATGTACCATGTCTTCATGTTCATGCCTATAGAATGCTAAGTGTTTAAAATACAGATTGATTTTTTTTTCTTATCTTTATGCTCTTAATAAGGCAAGGAATGTAGTTATGTGATTCCTGCCTCAGGGTATTTTATGTCTCTTTGTTGAGAAGAACCTAAACCTTGATCGTAAACAATGGCTCTCCACCTGGACTACACCTTGGAATCACTTGAGACATTGACAAAATCTGATACCTCTGATTAAATCAGAGTTTCTGATTTAATTCATCTTTGGAGTGGCCTGGAAGTCACAATTTTTAAAAGCTCCCCAGATGATTCTAATATATAACCAGGGTTGAGAAACACAGAAGTGACCAAGTGCAGTTCCTATCAGACATACACATAGTAATTATCAGACATCTCATACCCAAATGAAAGTATTTAAGTTAACGTGGAGAAGGGACCTCTCTGGGCCCACTGTGAAGGGCTTCTTTTATTCACTGAGGGTTAAGAAGATGAATGATGTTCAGTTTTAAGAGAGAAATATATAACCCTCTATATATCCCTCACCCTTTCCCTTCTGCACATTCTCAATAATCATTCTCTGCTCATCAGATTAAGATTGTTTATTAAACAATAAGGAAAAGTTAAGAGACAGTGAAAAAAAGAGACCATAGAGAGGAGAGAAGCAGAGTGAGAATGAATACCTTCATTAAATTGCTTTAAACAAACCCAAATAAAAGAACTAAACAAACAAACAAAAACCACTTACTGCTCTCTTAGCCTCAGGTCCTACTGTCTAATTTCCTGGACCATCAGGGTCCCTAAGGAATGAGTGACTTTTCTTAGGGTCAGATCTTTTCACCTCTAGGTATAGCAAAAATTCTTGAAGGGAGGAGGGGAGAGAACTGGGGTAGGACCACAGGAAATTATTATTTTGGAGGCCAGAGGGGCTTGCTATCTCTCCTCTTGCCTTCCCCCATACCTGGAGGGCTAAGGGAAGACTTTACAACTAGCCAAATGATAGCATGTGACTTTCTCCTGGACACCCAAAGGTCACATCCCCAGTTCCAATCTCCTTTCATCTGCACAGGTTCTGTGCTGTCATTTCATTAAAAGGATGGTTTTCACCTCAAGTCGTTGTTCCTGGTAGAGGGTTATGCCTAAATACCTCAAAGTCTTAAAACAACTAAGAAACCTTATCTAATACGTAGAAAAGCATCTGTTTTGATTAACAATATCTTATATCATAATTAAATACTGTTATAGCTGAAGGGCAATTTGTTTTCTGGGGTATCGCTTCTTTGAGTTCAAGAAAATACTCCCTACTCGAATTTGTTCTAAACTACCTCCAAATTTGTTTCGATTTGCAAATTCAGTGGTGCTTACGTAAACTAACACTGACAATGAATTAACAAAACTGTATGACCCCTCCTTTCATTGTACAAAAATTTTTTCATGCTCACACTACGTTTGTGTCCCTTTTATGCACTTTACTTCAGATCTTAGTGGGTAACCTTGAGCCTTAATAACTTTTACTTTACGTCAAACTCCCTTATTTTTCTTTGATATTTTCCTCAACTACATACAATCTTTATTAAATGAGAAAAGGAGAGGGTGCCCAGTGAAGTGATATTCTGTTCAAAAAGGAAAACTTTTCTATCTTTTCTACTTCCTACTGGTAAATAATTTCCTAGGTGACTACAAGGCAAAATGCAAAGCGTGATAATTTGCTGCCTGCATTACTCAGCTCTGCCACTTAGATAACCCACGTTACCTATGGAGCTTACTCTAAGGGAGATTATTGTTCTGTTTCAATTGATTTCTTCATTCCTCACTATCACCAAACAATATTCTCCTTAAAGTGATTTTTATTTAGTTTTCACTCAACAAACCTTTAATTAAGAACTACCAGACGCCAGCCATCATTCTACATGTCAGAGAATAGTCTAGATTAATGACCTCAACCCTCAAAGAATTCACAGCCCATTTGGGGAAGAGTAAGAAAACCAAGGATTACAATGAGATAGACTGACAGACAGCCATAGGACTGCAGCAGAAGGTGGGGCGGGGCAGTTAATACATTTTGGCTGGTGGGAGAAGGGGAAAGAATAGTCAAGTAAGACTTTCCAAGAAGGGTGCTATTTGAATAGAAGTTATTTGGGCAGAATAGAGGAACAAGCATGAATGGTATAGAGTTCCCAGCAGAGAAAATCCAACAGAGACAAATCTAAGATTCCTTTAGTGTCAAAAAATGTAAGGAAAATTTGCTTGCAGTAAAAATTACCCATGGAAATCCCAAAAGTTTCCCATGAAATGTAGCATACATATTTTTTCATTCATATCACTCTGTATTATAATTTTAGCACATTTAAGGTTGAGAATCACTGAACCAGAATAAAGGAAGTAACAAAAGGAAGATCTACATGAGATATCTTGAGATACAAACCATTCGGCCATTTAGGTAACTATTAGGTCAAATCCCTGGTGATGAATGGAGGACAGGAGGGCAAAATCTCAGTTATTCCTGGCTAACTGAAGGGTTTTCCATTCTATTTTGATAGTAAGATTCTCTTACCTTAATATATGCTAACATGTTTGTTATGTGGACTAGATGTTATACATAGAATCACTTAGCACTGGGCCTGGCTAATAGTAATACTTTATAATTTTTTAACATATTTGACTCTAAGTCTTGATTGATCAGGCTCATATAGTTGGCCACCAACTCCCTATTCCAAGTTGATATTTCTTGGAATGGCCTTATTAAATAGCTATCCCTGTCATGATCTGGGGAAGTGATCTCAAATTATGAGTAATTTAATTTCTAAAGGGCATGTGTAAGATGTATTGGGGCATAACACAACTCTGATGGGGAGCTTACCAAGAATAGAGGCATCCAAGCACCATCAGGTAGAGAACTGCAAGCATTTCCGTAAGTATGGGTGCACAGTGCATCTGGAGGGGTGGCAGGAGCTGAGACAGAGGAGGCAGGGCCCTGTGTGTCACGTTAAGGAATGAGAATTTATCCTGGGCCTTTGCATGATTTTAAGCTAGGGGATGACATAAACGTACTTTGTTTAAAAAGGTTACTTTGATGACTATGTGCAGGATGGATTAGAGATGAGCACTGCTCACATCAGGGAGAAAAGTAAGGGGCCCAATAGGATATTATCCTGATTATCCTATTAGGATAACCCTGGTGGAAATTACAAGGGACTAAACCAAGTCAGAATCAGGAGGAAGAGAGCAAAGAAAATGGAACAGAGACATTTAGGACATAGAGAAACTAGGCTTGATTTTTTATTTGAAGTGAAGGTTTTGGGTATGAACTGATGAATTCAGTTTGGGCCATTCTGAATTTGAGCTTCCTGTGAGCTATTCAAATGGAATTGTTCAGGTGGCAACTGGATATAAAGGTCTGAAGTTTAGCAAAGACTTCCTGGTTAGAGATACAAATTTCAGATATATTAGCACATAACCAGACAGACAATAGAAGAGGGTAAAAGGCTGATCCAGGATAGCTCCAACATGTAAGGGGTAATATATGACGAACGCATAGAAAAAGTAAATGAGCTGGGATATTATTTGACAATATAAAGAACACTTGAGTATATTTATAAGCAGAAAAAAGAACTACTTTCTTTTAAGATACATGTGGAAATGTGGCAAAACTTGTGAACCAAGGTCTTAGAAAAGAGAGGGGGACATGGGACTCCTTCCTACTCTCCAGGGCCAGCACAAAGGTAGGTTCCAGTCTCGGTGTTAAATCACAACCCTTCTACCATAAATATCTGTTTATAAGTGAAACCCCGTAACTGATAGCAGCCTTTAAAAGGAATGGATGACATCGAAAGGTGGCAGAGAACAGGAAGTGTGTCTGCAAAAGGACTTATCTTCAGACATTCGCTTTAAATGTTTTTACTGATTACGCCAAAGTGAAATGAGCACTAATTTGGGAGCCACAAGTACGTCACTTAGATGTCCTTCTGGAGAAGTTGCCTTTTTAGAGAGCAGAGTTGACAGACAGCCTTGGCTGCTACCCCTGTGAATCAACCACCTCGTTCTTGCCAAGACCACCTTTCTCCCAGGCTCTTCCCAGTTGATGCATGAGCAGAGCAGCAGTACTGATTCTGGCCCATTACTGTTGGGTTTCTCTAACAGGAAACTTCTGGGTTTCCATCATCCTGGCCAAGATTTCTCTGCGGTCTACAGCTCTTCCTAAAAAATCTTTCCTCCCATGTCTCCTTTTAGCACTGCAGACTGAAAGTACTCCCTGCCTACTCCTCCTTTTCCCCCTTTTATCCACGCAGACCTTTCCCACCTAAATCTCTTGCACTTCCAATCCTGTCTTGGTATCTCTGCTTCTAGGATGACCTGAACTGACACAAGGGATTGCTCTGATTTAAAGTTAACAAGACGGACAAAGTTCCTATCTCCAAAGATACTATAATTTGTTGATTTTTGATAGAACACAAGTACATCTTGATTCTACTTTCAGTTCCTGTGGACAGAGTCATCTGCGTCCGCTTTTTAAAATGTATTTTTCAACTCACTGCTTTGATATCAGCACACCTGAGGATTCCTAGGATGGCTTTGCTCTTCTCTCAATTAACTTTATACTGTTTCCCGTATACCTCTGCCAAGACCTGTGCCATGGTTCTTACCTTTATGAACAATGTCATCATTCATGGTTCTCAAAGCTACCCTTTGGCCCTGTGGCAGAAGATGAGTCATCATATACCCACGAAATCCAAGATGATTCTGAGATAATGCGGGAAAGATTAGCTATCTCGCACTTTTCCCCTCACTCTGCTTTTCACTCTGGCTCTCTGCCCCTGGCTGACAAAATGTGCACGTAACTATCCTCATTCTGAATTGCATTTCGAGACAAGAATGCCTCGACATCCACATGCCTCTCATCAAAATCCTAACATTGATTTACAAGGCATGAGTCATTTTATTTGTATCTTGGGTTCTTTTTGGGAAAATGCTGGCACTAGAAAACAGGAAAGTCTCATTTCCTCTCCCTCCTTCATTTTCCACAATGCTCCATAGCCTATACAGCACTTCTGGCCCACCCTTCACACAGCTGATGGCTTTACAACACTCCTCAGTCACAAAGTCTCAATACTTGCAGGGGTTGGCGGAACTACCACTTGGTCTGGTGTACACAGGCACAGACTCTTTTTCAAGTTCTTTAGGTCTGCCACGTTTGTGGAGAAAAATTACTCCTTTGGTAGATGCATGTGTAGAGGAGAGGAAGGAGAAGAGGAATTGGGGTTAGAATGGGAGGACTGGGGCACCTCTCTCTGTGGGTGTGTATTGACCCACTGTCTCTCATGGATGACACAATCCATTTCCTTTTCTCCTTTAGCTCCTGTAAAGCATTATGAACCATCCCAAACAATCCATTTGGCAATAAAATGCTGTTGCATTCCAGTATGACTGTCTGGAGTTCACTTGAAACCCGACCCCATATCAAAACAGAGTAAAGCAAGTTGGCTGCTACGTCTCAGTGGATGCTCTTAGGTTGTCTTCAGGGCTTGAAAAATGTCCATGAAAACCACATTTTAAAACAAAGTGCATCATCTATCAGTGGACATGCTTCAATAAATTGGAGTTTCACTGCAGACCTCCTTAGAATGCAAGCACTAAAGCTCTGTAGGTTGGTGCACAGAAGGACCTAGTCTTCTCATCTACCTAAATTAATAAATCATCACGTTCAGGTACACACAAAAAACATGGAGGTGGAAGGGTGTTAGGAACAGGGGGTTCAGAATGAAGCACCTCAGTAGACTTAAGGGCATAATCAGAAATCAGGAGTGTGAGTGAGCTTCCTCACCCCCTCAAATCCAGCACAGCAGGGATGGAGATCCAGGAAGATAAAATACTACAGGATGAAATGTTTAGCTGAACAGTATTTTGCTCCCCCATTTCTGAAAGAGAATTTGGTTCTGGTCCCACCGTATCTCTCACTGGCTTCTAAAATTATGTTCAAAGTTCATTTTGGTTTTGAAAACATTCCAGACTAATTCTACGAGTATGAGTGTGTTAACAAAAATACGCACATAGAGACAGATGTCGAGGTAGACCTATAGTTTCTTCTACATGCGCCAGTTTAGCTGTCTCTCCCTGGTGTGAATAATAGAGAGATTTTTGTATGTTGGTCCTGCCTTTCACATTAAGTTGCTAACTCCTCCAGGGTAGGGATCATGGCTACACAATACATTGTCTCTGGATACCCACCTGAGAAAGGCAGATAATCCTCATGGACAAATAGTAGACCTTAGGGTCAGGAAATCTTGGATCCACTCGGACATGAATTTAGTCAGATAACAATCTCTATGTGCCTTAGAGTCCCCTGCTATAACTCAGGATCAGAAGCAGTTTCTTTATGGAGTGGTCTAAGAATTCTGATGATGGGGAGAAATTTATCAGGGAAAGGTAGTGTGGAAATGCACAGCACATCTTTCATCCTATTCTTCCAGTTTGTGGAGAGACTGAATCCCAATCCATTGGCTGTTGCATTGTAGACATTTTATTTCCTCTGTAAGTATCTCTGCCCCATTGTGTAGGGTAGTAGATTTATTTTATTTCATTTTAGCATTTAAATGTTTATATATCAGTTTGAAACATTTTACCCAGCTACCCTTTTCAATGAGTCAAGTTACATAAATATATTTTCTTTAATAGGTTCCCTGGAGTCACTTTTTCCATTTTGCCATGATTCCTTTTTTCTATGATCAACTTACCTGCTTCTGTTTAAAATATGTTGATGAGGCTTTTCTCTATCAAGTACGGTCATAATTAGTTTTATTGTCCAATCTTTACTATTTTATAGGGGACAACTAAGATTCAAAGGTCAAAAGAGCAAAATGTGGTAGCAAGAGCTGAGGGCAGTTTTGAAAATGAGGATTATGACAAAGGGACCCATCAGTTCAAAAAGAAGATTCAGGAAATTCACTTCTATTGCCTCCAGTTCCCTGATTGAAGATCATTAAGTGATAGAGGTGCTAACACTTGAGGCATAAATGTATCAATAAAAAGCATCTTCTTAGATACCATAGGAAAAAAAAACCCCAAAACTTGTCCTCCAGAATGAAAAGTCTAATTGCTTATTTAGATAACAATAAGAACAGGATAAAATTAAGTATTAGCAATATGCCTGTCAAAAAAAGTGAGATTATACAAGTTCTAAGGGTGTAAATGTTCAAATGATGTACAAGAAGTAAATGACAAAACTTAAAGAAAGCCTTGAAGGACAAGATCTGGTGATTTATTAAAAGTAAATTCAGCAGCTCACAGAATGGATGATAGGGCTAGAGAACAAGTTTCAAAATTTCCTGGGAAAAAAATGCCCAAACAACACCTTAGAACTGGTTCTGATATGGAAAAAAGACTACCCCCAGACAGAGAGAACTTGTACCACTTCCTTCTTTTAAGTGTCTAATCCAAAACCATAACCAAGTGGCCCTAGGACACTTGATTGTCAAAGTGTTGGTCCTAGGCTTATACCCCAGCTGCAAAGGATGCTGGGAAAGCTAGTTTACACTATATTCCTCTCCATCTGTGGAGGTGGTCTGCTCCCCACTGAGACACAGAGATGTAGTTAGAAGCAGGTAGCAATCTGCATACCTACATACGAATGGGCAGGTACGGGGTAGCCAGAGAAAATAACTGCTCATTATCAGCATCTTCTTTCCAGCATCAGCTTCATTAAGACTTGAAAAGATTCAATGAGGAGAATATATTCTTGCTCTTGAACTCTGCATCTTAAATCTAAGAGGGACCTTAAAATTCTTTCAGTCCAGTCTCCTTGATGAAGTCATCAAGTCTCAAAGAGATGAACAGATACATCCAGGGTCACACAGTTGATTACTGGTATGGCCAGTACGAATACACTGGTCTCCTAATCCCCTAATCCCCGGTGTAGTGTTTGTGCCCCTGCACCAAGTGCAATTCTAAGAGTGATCCTTACTTCTTGGAAGAATGGAAGCAGCATCTTATTTTCTCCCTGCTTGAGGAGCTCTCCTTTTCCACTGAGATGCAAAGTTTTAACAGGACAGGACTGTTCTAAGGCTCTTATAACAAAGCACTGCATGATTATCCTCTTTAACTAGCCCCAGGCTATGCTCCTTTCACCCCATGACTTCCCAGTGGTTTATACTGTGTTTGACTACAACATATTCTATTCTCTTTGAAGAATCAGAGAACTCCATTTTGGACATGACTCAGAGGAAAGGAGTTACGAAAGAAAGGCTCTGTCCTTCACAGGCATGTGAAGTTGTAGCCTTCACTTCTCTGTGGGACTCAACTTTTCTGATCTGTAATATCAGCATACATACCTCTCAGGTTCTTAGTTCGGTTAATTTGCGTTTGTTTCTTTTAGGATTAAATGAGACAAAAATGTACCAATTAGGTCCATAATAAATGTTCATTGAATGAATGAATGAACAGTGTTTTCTTTTCTACATGTATAATATTTATACACATATGTAAGAAAAGCAAGCTTCTCTCGTACATGCTCACCCTCAGCCATATTTCTCTCTCTCTCCCTCTCTCTCTCTCTAATGCATATATATATATATATATATATATATATATAAAATATACAGACACACGCCATACAGATGTATGTTTATCCAGAAACAAGTAGTACTTCTATCCATCAAGGGCATAAATATTTCATTAGGCAAATGTCAGACTCTTCAAGTCTTTATGATGAAGCTACAACTGTTTGGCCCCTCAATCCTTTAGCCTCTGGCCCCTGTTTTCAGTTCTGATGTCAGAATCTACTGCTTCCTGCCATTTCTTTGGCTGGTAGTCTCCCAAATAACAAAGTCCTAACCACCTAGTGACTTGGGGACCCACCCCACTGCCTACTGAACAAGACTATTAACACATTTATACAACACTATATATTTTGCCTTTTTTTCTAGAGCAGATGTCAATCTTCCTGTGGCTCACAGACCAAAAAGTAAAACACTATGTTTCCCAAATGCATTGGCTTGATTTTTAAAAATCTGATTCTAGGATTTTGGGTCTAGGACCCTAAACAATTTCTGCTTTCTCAAGCTTCAATGTGTTTGTCACACTTTCTTGTTCAGTGTCCTTCAAATAAATGTGCCATCAAGGTTGTTTATTGCTTTTCCAGATTTCTAATAAAGATTTAAATTTGTGCCCACCACTTGTGACTGAAATTACTCCCTAACTAGATATACGGCTGAACCAGTTCTTATTAGAGAAATTCCAGCCTGATATACAAGTAGTCACATATTTTACTCTGTCAAATGTTCTGTTATTAGATTGTAGTTTCTGATATTCTAAAATTTTTGACCTTTAAAAATTACAGTTATGACTAATATGTATAAAATAGATAACTAGTAAGAACCTGCTGTATAAAATAAATAAATAAAATTAAATTAAAAAAAAATTACAGTTAATGAAGTATGGTTAAATCCAATATGTGTATTCCTAAAAGAACATAAGGCTTGAAGTTAGGAGCCATGAGCTAATTTCTGTCACTGAGTGACTGTAGGCATTTACTTTTCTTTACCTCTCCAGGCCCCAGTTCCCTCAACTTCAAAATAAAACTTTAAGTTAGGTGATTTCTCATTTTCTCTCCAGGCTTTAAAGTCTATATATACATGTCATGAAGCTTATTTAAACCTATCTTAAAAAAAAAAACTTTAAAGTACATTGTTTAAATTGTTTAGAGGAAAAACATAAGAGATTTTGGAAAGCAGTTCTGGAAGATTTTACAACAGAGGCTATTTGTATAAATTCAGAGATGGGCTCTAATTGCCACAGGTTTTACAGAAGTTAAAAAAATTGCATTATGTTTTCACTACCTACCAGCTCTTTGGCAATACCTGCATGTTTCTGATGCCCAAATGGGTAGTATAGGTCAAAGTGAAGCAATCACCTCTCATAGATTTGCTATTAGAAGTTTACTACCACTAACCACCCATCACGCAGGACCATACCCTGAGTCATCCTTGACCCTTGCTCTTTACTTCCTCCATTCAATGAGTCACCATGTTCCCACCTACCTGGAGTCCCTCACTAATTCATCAGTCCCAAGTCAATCACCCAAATTCAGGTCTTATGAACTATCACTAGATTATTTCAATCATTTAATAATTCATCTTCCTGCTTTCAAGATCTCCCTGTTTATAAATTTGACCAACATAAGATACTGTACATACATTTCCTTAACTATAGCTCAGATCATACTATTCTCAAACACATGCATTGGCTTCCTAATGTCTACCAAGTATGTTTTCAATCCCTTGGTCTATTAAAAAGGTATTCTAAGATCTAATCTCAACCGTCTGTCTGGATTACTTTTCTACCTGCTTGGTCAAATTATATTCTTTCAAAGCCTAATTCTAAGTCAATATTTTCTTAAAACACCCCTTAGGTGTTAGAGAAATCTCCTGAACCCTCCAGTGACTCTGTCATAGCACTCATGCCTTTCTCGCACAAATTATAATTTCTTATGTATCCACCAGACTACTCTTTCATTAAATGCAGGGACTGTTTCTTCCTTCAATGTTGTAGTCTCCATCATCACTTATTGTGTGATTATTACATGAATAGACGGTCTGCCTCTTCCTTAAGGTAAAGTGGAAATTTATTTCCTCTGAGGTGAAAACAGTGATGTAGTTATTTTTATAGTTACTTTTTTAGGGCCAACCCATATTCCTAGCAAGCCATGCACTGCTGTCTGCTTAACAGGGTGGGAGCACAGGGAATAATGAGTAAGCATCAGGGAATGAACTTGGCAGCCACAAACAAATTACCAGAGACAGGCACCTTCCTGAGAGGCAGAGAATTATGGAGGCCATATTGCATGATGGGATATGTAAGTACAGTCTTAGAAGTTCATGTGTGGATGGAAACCAATTAAGTAAAGCTCTTAGGAAGATTGCTTTCTACTGTCTGGATGAGAATTTATCATGAGACATGGTTTTTAAGTGGAAAACCTTACATGTAAACCTGGATGAAGGGTTTTGTCCAAGGTGACACAATAAAGGAAGCAATCGAGATAAAAACAGAACGCTTGAAACCAGCCTCCCGATCTAATCATCAGACACTTTGCAAGTTTATCTGAAGAGGTCCTAATGCAAAGTAGAACTTTAAGAGTGAGAGGTCAGCTTAAGAACTGCAGCAGCCCACTGGGCAGCAACAGAAATGGAATTGATTGCTTCTGTAAAGAGTGATACAATTTTATCAGTAATGACACAGCAGAACAAAAAACTTGCAATCTTATATATCATAAAAGCCTTTTCTCTGCTAAAATGCCTTTTGATAATCATTACTAGACACTTAAGGTCACATGACATCTGACCCTCTTTAATCCTGGCATTCTGGCTTAAGTATAAGCGGGCAATTCCATTATGTCTTTGTCTGTATTTTAAAATCCATTTTGCTAGGATTTCTTTCACTCATTCAAAGTTTTAGAGAGCAAAAGTGCTGTAAAGGGGGGGATAAAAATGAGGCGGCTTATTTCTACCTTGCAAGGAACTCAAGTTCTGTTGTTCAGAGATGCCTAAGTAATCTTTTTGGACACAGGTGGTGAGTGGGTTAAAATCGATGAGGACAGAGTCCCTGTGGGGACACGGTAGTGGGAGGGAGAGTGAGAGCCAGAAACCAGGCCACAAGAGATGGTAACTTTGCAGGTGGATACAGGGAATGATGTGGGAGAGAAGAGAATTCTGGGAAAAGGAAATAATGTAAGCAAACTCTCCTCTGCCTCAATTACTTCCATTTATTTGTCACAAGTTGATTTCCTTCTTTAGACGTTTATTTTTCACATCAATCTGGGCTTTATTCCTTATTGGCTGTTTGAATTTCTTAATCTAGACAACCCCCAGTTTCTACAAGAAACCGTACAATGATGGTGACACTAAAGGTAGCTTACCAATATTGGTGAGAATTCAGCGAGAAACTGCACACAAGGACTTTATCAGAAACTTGGTAAACAGAGTTCTGCCTATAATTATTATGGTTATTTACTCAATGGCTACAGAATATGAGTTAGATGAGGCCATCAACAGTCCTACTCATGGAGGAGAAACCAAGTCATGTCCAGTCAAAGATGTTACCCTCCGTGGTCTCTCACATCTTTCAGATCCCTCAAATATTAGGTGGACTGGGTCACTGTCCTCTGAGAAGGAAGCTTTCAATTAGCCAACCATTTAAAAAGAAGAGATTAGCTACAACCAGCGAGAGTTACAGAGTACAAGACCCTGAGGACACGGAAAGCAAACACGCACATTATGATATGGAGAAAAATCTGAAGTGTCACAGTGAGAATGCTTGGGGCAACAGGACATCAGAGGAGCATGGTGCTCAGGACACATTTTGCCTACATAGCTCTGCTTGGTGTCAGCCCCCATGAGGCTTTTATGAGGGGATGATCTACTAGATTAGAAGGAATGCTTCTGAAGTCCATCCTATCAGGAATGTGGACAGGAGGGCTGGGGCTACAGGTGGGGTGAACAGCGTGGTGGGGAGACTTGTACCATCTGTTCATAGGAACATTTTTTCCAGTTACCTAAAGAAATTTGGATCATTTTATGAATAAGGTGGCTGTGAGGGGTACAAATTAAAAATAACCACCCACTTGGGTGCTATTTTTACTAGAGTGGCTCCTTTTAAAAATGAGTGTGTGTGTATTGAGGAGGGGGTGCACAAGATGTATACAAAAATTAGCTAAATATAACATGTACTCGTCATTTGAGGATCCATGACATATAGTTAAGAATAAGTAGAATTGAATAAATAGCCCACTGAAAAGTGACACAGATGCCCATGCTCTCTTGAGAAGTAACAGGAAGTGAAAAAAAATTGATGCCTTATTGCATCAATGCTTTATAAAGAGCCTAGAGAAAAAGGTTTTCCCTGTCAGGGTCTGTGGCATGGAATAAGTGTCCACATCCTCCACTAAATGGCAGTGATGAAATACCTCCCACATGTACACATACACAGTACCTCATATTTATCACACACACATACACACCCAAACAATAATAGCAAAACCCACTTTAATATATTAATTAAACCAATAACCTAATGTAAGAGAAAATTATTATTCAATTTTTTTTTTAATAAATAAGAGTCAATATAGAGACTGGCACATGGCTTAGAGTGTCAAAAGTTCTTGGAGTGTCGCTATAAGAAAGCAATTAAGAGTGTGGGTTCTGATGTCAGGTAGGGCTGTGCTGGAATCTATATTCTCACCCTTACGAGCTATGTGATCTTGGCAAGTTGCTTAATCTAGACTGTTTCCTCACCTGTGAAATAAGGATAAGAGTACAGAACCCAGACGGTTGATGAAAGGAAATCATTCATTAAAAGTACTCTGCATATAATAAAGTTCTGATAAATGTGAATTATTATTATCATCATCACTATTTATATTAAATAGTATTTTCAAATCATGAAGAATACGGCAGAACTGGTACTTAAAGCAAAATCTCTGCTTCCATGTCCACAGCCCTGAACATATTCAACATTAGTACTAATGATTTCTAGAAAATAGTGCATATGTGAAGGGATACTTCCTTTCTTTTACTATTTTGTTAAAGTATTAAATTAATGGTAATGGAAGTGTGGAACCCTATGAAACCTTAGGTAATCTATGAAGTGTATAGCCATTACAGACTTTGAGACTAATTCCTATGGTGGTGCAAAGGATGCCCTCTCTCTCCTTGTGCAGTGACAAATAAGATAAATACGGTCACGTGTGGAGAAACTGCATGGACCACATCAAGTTCATTTCATTTGTGAAACCAACTAAAAAATGGCTTGGTTTGCCCGCCCCTTTGCCTATGGCAGCAAGAGCACCTGTCACCACAAAGTCAACAGTGGTGTCCTGAGCAGCATCCATGCCCTATAAAGTAACGCATAAGGGACCGGCTGGCTTGGAACAGCTTCCTGTGTGCTGTGCAGGTGATGTCAATACTGTACATGTGGAAATCAAACAAATGGATGCTATTAAATCTATTCAGTTGAAGGAATGACTGTTGGGCAAGTGTTATGTTTGTGGTCTAAGCCCTCAAAATGCAATCAGGTTGCAAAATCTGAGACTCAGCATCTTCATCCCTTTCCCTTTACATATGCTGGGCCTCTTCATAGCTGTTCAATCCAAACTCCACCACCAAATTCTAGGACGAATTGCCACCTGAGGCAGAAGCTAGAGAAGGCTCTTTAGATCCATATTCTAGAATTCAGCAGTAGGTCTTGCTTACTGGAATTCATTCAACAACTATTCAAGTATTTATTGAATGTATTCAATGTGTTCCAGATTTAGGCCTATAGAAACCAAACAAATAGGTAAAAATGCCTGTCCTCATTAAGATTATAAACTTAATCTTATAATTCCACCGGGTGGAAACAGACAATAATTTAAGTAAATTTAGAGTATCTTAGAAGGGGATTGCCATGAAAGAGAAAGGGAAGTTGGGAATAAGATTCTCTTCAAAGAGTGAGTTCACAACTTTGAATAAAGGTGACTAGGAGAGGGCTTTTTGAAAAAGGTTTGAAGGAGGTAAGGAGCAAACCAAGGGGATACCTGGAAGAAGAGTACTCCAAGCAAAGCGGACAAAAACCAGAAAGGTCCAAGGGGAAGCATGACGGATGAATTTAAGAGCAGGGAGAGAGTTTGGCTGGAGCACAGTCAGGAAAGGCTACCAGTAGATGAGGTCAGACAGTCAATAGGACAGATCACATAGGGCCTCATGGGACATGATAAATACTTTGGTCTTTAGATGAGATATTGAGGCATGAGGGTGTCTGGAGTAGAGGTATAATAGGAACTTATTTGTTATTTAACAAGATCACTCTGGCCTGCTGCCTGTTTTGTATCACCTTCAAGCTAAGAATGTTTTCTGTGTTTCTAAGTGGTTGACCAAAGAAAAATCAAATGAAGAATCATATTCCATGGCATGTGGAAATAACATGGAAGTTAAATTTCAGTATTTTGGTCAACGTTTTTTGGAATGCAGCCATGCTCATTCATCTACTGTCTATTGTTATTTTCATGCTATCATGATACAGGGGAGTAATTGTGACGAAGATCACTTGGCCCCAAAAGGCCTAAAATATTTACTCGTAGTCCTCTACGGGAAAACTTGCCAACCCCTGGACTAGACTACCTGAGGCAAATGTGGAAGCAGAGACCGGTTAGGAGGCACTGCAACAATCACAGTGAGAGGTGATGGTGCCTGGGACCAGGTGGGTCAGTGGTAGGGGTGGTGAGAAACCAGGTCCAGGATACATTTGGAAGTTAAAGCTAAGTCCCTTTGCTAATAGACGGCAAGCAGGGTGCAGGAGAAATAGAGGGGTCAGAAAAATTCCAAGTTGCAGTACCCCGGTCCTGACTCCAAGTCTCCGAACCTCAGCACCACTCATTCAATTGTTTCACAGATGCTTTATTGTTTTAAATGTGCTTTTAAACTTGTCCCTGAGTTCTCAGTTGCATCAACTGTCTTCCACCTCACTCTCCACTAGGAGAGGGCTCTTGCTCCTGCTTGCCAGTCTTCCTCCCAAATCAAGGTTATATCTTTCTCTCTTCATTTTTCTGTTTTTGTTTACAGACCAGAAAGTGGGGAGAAAAAAAATGAAAGCCAGGGAGAAGATATTTAAAGGGAGTCCTAGGATTGCCCCTTTTCTTCCTGGTCAATACTTACTAAGAAGCAGTGGTTCCTTAGCAACTCTCTGGCAATGAAGAACTTTTATTTTGCCTCTGTAAGAGAGATCCCAGAAAACAAATGCCTAAAATGGCAAGCTACTCATCTGGAACAAAACATCAGGTAATGATATTTCTAGACAGATATTTCTAGACAGATAACAGTATTTTTAAACAATAGAATTAGAAATGCCACAGGATATTCATATTCTTAGAATAAGAAAAAATTGATATTTCATCCATTTTCGCTAAAGAGCAGGTATGAAGTTTTACTGAAATTGCTAGGAGAGCTTCCTAGAGCTACTTTTTAGTGCTAAATTTATATGACTTAATTTACAATATTTCACCTGTGATTTAAAAAGAGGCTGAGATGTACAGGTGTCATTAGGGCTTTGATTTTCTGTTGTTGCTACAACTTTACTAGACAGCAGTTTCTTCATCAAAAGTGACATAGGTAGATTGAACTATCGCTAAGTTCATTTTTAGCATTTTGTGTTTGTGACCATTGGGGGTCTGCTAATATTCAAGAAGTTTAGGGAAGAGGATGTGAAATGCTAAATCCTTTGAGGCAAAATTCAATTTCTTGCATTTTAGGCTGTACATATTCCTTCCGACCCTGCCTCCTGTTTCTGTCCCTACAAGGTAGACTTTTTGCATAGAAACAATCTCTCTGCCAGGCTTTTTGTTCTTCTCTAGAGTCAGAGGGCAGGATCCTCAGCTTATCAGGTCACAACTATCCCAATTGGCAAAGGCTGTAGTGAATGCCAATTACTACACTTGCAGTTAGAAGCCAATTATTTTTTCCTTAAAATAACGTGTGTCCTGTAGTCAAACTGAAGAGTGCACCTAGGTAATGGAAGCAGCCAGTTAAAGGTTGAGCAGGAGGTGAAAGACAAGGTCAGCAGGGTGAGAGAAAGGTCAGGACATAGCATTCACTAAGAGAAATGGACATAGAACTACAGAATGTTAGAGCTAAACAAGATCTTAGAGATCATGGTGTCAGAAATATATCCTTGACCCTGACCCAGGCTTTGGAAACAGGGTGAACCACCCAGCTGATGACTCAGGAATTCAGATGGATCATATAATATCATTTCAATTTCACATATATTCTGCACGAAAAAGCAAAAATAATAAGGCATATTGGGAAAGTCAGACAAATCTAGAGATGAATCCCAGCTTTACTATTTCCTATATCTGGATCCTACAGCAATTCAAATACTTTCTCAGGATGCCACATTTTCCATAGAAAAATGGGGATGATCATACCTACCTTGAGGGAACTGTGAGGTTTCTTGATGATGGAGGTAATCATCTGGTACTGAGGAAGCTACTGAACAAACAGTATTCTTTACCCCATTATAGAATGAGATACAAGTTTTTAGGAACCTGACTGCTGCATGTGGGCACATGCATGCAATCTGCAGATATACCATTTGATTATGTATCTGAGTGGGGAAGGAACACTTGAACTTGAGTCCTAGGTTCCCTGGTAAGGATCTCTAGGAACAGCTAAGTCCATATCCCGTAAGGAGTTCAATGTTAACAATCCACACCCTACAACTCAGTAAGAACAGGCTGGGGAACTTTTCTCTTGGTTGGTAACATGGGAGTAATGATTTCCCCCTATTCCCTCTTTCCTCTCTGGGGCAAGGAAGCATAGAGAAAGACAATGAACTAGAGAACACCTAGCATGTTTGACTTAATTTGTGCGGTACAAGCACTCACGTTCCAAGGATACTAACTTTCTGGGAGAGCAACCACTGTTGGGAATCCTATAGAAAAATTTGTATCCTGGAGTCAGCCTAAGGGTGTGAAAAGAGTCACCCCAACACCACTAGAACAACTTAAGATCTCCTCCAAAGAAGCCAGGAGAGGAAGAGCTCACTGTCCTCAGGTGCTGCCTTACATATCAGTGATTAATCTAAGGGGAAAGGTCATCAAAAAATTGTTTTCTGCATCTATGCAAATGCCATGAAAATCCACGTGCCACATCTGTATTTGTCATACGAGCCGGCATTAATAGCATATTTAAAAGTCATGATGTCACTGCCATTAATCAGGCCCTGTGGTGCCAGGCTTCAGTGTCATCTATTAATCACCAGTGTCTGCAGACATGTGTATCTGGAAACGCTAAGTTTAGATCCATAAAGCATGATTTATTTTTTTCAAGTAGCATGACTGAAGATGTATCGCCATCTTGTTCTGCTTTATAATCCTTCATCGCTGTGTCCTTAGGAAAGGCCTGGCATTTCCAAGCTGATATTTAAACAGCTATCCTGAAACAAAACGCAGTTTTAGAGGTTCTGAAAAAGCCATTGATGCATATCTCGCTTCTCCTTTAAAAGAGTGTAACTGGGATGTGCGGGGAGTTTGGTCTTGTTCTTTCTGAGCCATTGCTTCAGGAACAGAGGACACTTCCCAGTGAGGTGAAGAAGCCACCTGACAAAGAAGAGTGATCTGGAGAAAGGACCTTGGAGCAAGCCTAACAGATTTCTTTGCACTGGGTCCTGCTTCTTATCTGATTTCTGAAAAAAGGAGTTGCTGGGATTTCTTTGCTCATGGATTGTGATGCAGTCCTAAGATTGGCCATATTACAGAATAGTCACAGAGGAGACTTAGATCAATGGTTGGAGAGGGAAATAAAGGAATAACATGGAAGGGTGAAAACAGGTTTAAAGAAACAGGAAATCAAAAGTGAGGTGATGGAGAGAAATAATGAGAAAATAATTGAAAAACTGATAAAATGAAGTAGATTGCAGGAAGGAAAAAGAAATGGGTAGTGGATGAGGCAACAGTGGAAGGTCTGAAGAAAAACTGTATGGAACCACGGGAATCACAGGCAGTGACTGTCCTATCAGCGTGGGGTACAGTACTTTGCTGACTTCTTTTCCTTGTGAGAGCCCCTCTCTTAGATTGATCTGATCTGTTCAGGTGGTGGCCTGGATTTAACATTGGATTGTATACTTTGAAAAGACTTCTATGTGTCTTAGCATAAATAAGTAATATCACTTTCTATTTAGTCAGTCTGCTAAGACTCTAGAAATGCTTCATGTGGATTACCTACATGATGCATTTTTCCCCATTATTTCTACACGATTAGAAAGTTCCCAGCATTTTAATTACCCCTATTGTACATATAAAATCTCGTAGAGAAATGAAAGACTCACCCACACAACAATCTTCAAGCTTGGGATGGCAAGCCCTAGAACAGTCAAAGGCTCAACCGGGATTCAGGCATTACAGTTAATTCAACAGAAGGAAATAAAGTTGTTAATCAACTACAAGAATTATTTTATATGCATCTATCATTTTAAGATTCCATCTTCTTTTCTCACTGCAGCCCCTCTCCCTAAAGTCCGACCATGTGGTCTTTCACATACACCCGGTCTTAATTCATACATCCCAGGAAAGCCATGCATGTCTTCTCAGTGGATACCAAGTCAGAAGCCACCACAGGTGGACGATCAGAGTGTTGTTTTTCATGTCCTTACCATTTGTCTGCATCAAAAAAGGAACAATGTAAAACACTGCTCTTAAAAAGGTTTTATACATTGACTTTTGACCTAGAAAAATAATTTGTCATTACTTTGCCTCCATTTGTATAGTTTGGTTTGCTTCAAACCTCTGCAAGAAAGATTTTGGATGAGGAGAAAGGAAAGGAGTGAATTAATCAAGTTCCAACCACACTACTCACTATACATCACTGTGATGAATGCCATATAGCCTCTGCTTTCAAAGAACATATAGTCTTGGGAAAAGGTGGTAAACAGACCCCAAAACAAGAAAGGGCGGTAAATTGTTAGGGCTCTACATTAGAAGTCAATCAAAGTTACTACAGAGACACGTGAGCAAACATTACTTCTGTCGTTGAAATGAACTGAAGGGGACATCTGGGGGGACAGGGGAGAGAATGGGAAAATTTAACAGAGAGAACTTATATTTGAGACTACAGTTCTAGAGAAAAAATGTTTTGGAGGCTTTTGGTTTACACATGGTAATAGAAAATGCTATTAAAAGGACCAATGCCTTTCAAAAATGCTCTGTCTTGAATAAAAACAGATACTCATCAGACACTTGGTACTGAGATTTCAGCCTATGTCAGAGAGCTGGATACTAAGACGAAAATAGCAGAATGCATGTTTCTCACTAGATTTTTAAACTCTAGAATAAATCCTACAGACAAATATCGAGGTTCATCTTAGAAATACATTGAATAAAAGCAAATAGAAGATAAGCTTGTGACACTTTCTACTATCCTAGCAGGGATGGCACTAACAGTGGAGCAGGCTTGTAATCTAAAAAAACAAGGAACACAAATTTTACACCATGTCAGAAGTTCTTGATTCTAATTAGAAATTATCATTTTTCTGGTTTTCTAGGAAACAAAGTTTTGTGCATCTCTACTAATTTCAATGGCTATAAGCATATATATTTTTAAAAATTCTACAGTTTTTTGCATGTATAGAAACTTAGGTCACCTCTTATTAGGATTAAAGTACAAAAAGGTGAATAAGCAGATTTTCTTCCATTCTTCTCTCACATTGTCACAGAATTCTATAAAAGTTTGCATTTTCTATACTAAAAATGAAATTTGAGGTTCAAACTCAACCCTTCTGTTTCACCATCTAAGTGGATGATGGAATAGATACAGCAAAGGGAATGCTAATGACGAGAGCTGTAAAATCTCTGTGAAGAACAAAGAATTAGACCCAATTTTTACCAGTATCTCTTCTGCATACACACCTACCCTCCTCAAACAAACACCCTGTTAATTAGATTGTGACTTAGTGGAATGGATATTTCTCAAGAGGGAAAGACTCCATTCTGTAGGCCAGTCTGTTTTTTACTCCCAGACACCTTGGAAGGATTCTGGACCAACACCCTCCTTCAGCAACTGTCCCTTCCCTTCTTTGATCTTTCTCCTTTTGTGAGGATATCTTTTGTTATTGCTCACTGTCAATCATCTCAGGCCGCTATATAACAAAACAAATAATAGGTGACTTAAACAACAGACATTTCTTTCTCCAGTTCTGGAGGCTGGGAAGGCCAAGACTGAGGGCTGGTGGATCTGGTGTCTAGTAAGATTCCACTTCCTAGTTTGCAGATGGCCGTCTTCCTGCTGTTTCCTTACTTGGCCGAAGGATAGAGCATCTCTCTGGCATCTCTCCTTCTAAGGGTGCTGATCCTATTCCCTGATCCCCTCATGACTGTGTTACCTCCCAAAGGTCTCGCCTCCAAATATTATCACACTGAGGCTTCAACATTTGATGTGAGTGGGGACTCAAATATTCAGTCACAGCACTCATCACTTTCCCACCAGAGTCCACACTCCAAGAGGTCAAGCAGATACAGGGAGCAGCAGCAGTAGCTGTAGTCCATTCTCTCCAAGAACTAGGGGACAATCAGTCTTTAAAACGGCTTTAGCGCTTTTGCATTTGTTCAAATCACCTCCTTTCCTTGACTTTCTACCTTTTGTCATAATCCATCTCTCTTATAAGAAGGTGATCAAAGGAGCAACATGTCCTGACTCCTTTCTGCAGCCTTGTCCAGTTTCTCTAGACAGTTAGGGGTCTTTGGTCTCCTCGCTCCAAGAACAGTGCCTTTGTTATTGTGTTTACGCCACTAGAGCAGGAGCTATTAAAACACAGGAACTGCTTAATCTGCTTAATTTATAATGTTGAAGGGATGAAGAAAAACCTACAATTACTTAATAAAGAACCTGGAGAAAAGGCTATCAACTCTGGTTTATTTAAATAACGAAACTAGGGCTTCCCTGGTGGCGCAGTGGTTGAGAGTCCGCCTGCCGTTGCAGGGGACACGGGTTCGTGCCCCAGTCCGGGAAGATCCTACATGCCACGGAGCGGCTGGGCCCGCGAGCCATGGCTACTGAGCCTGCGCATCCGGAGCCTGTGCACCACAACAGAAGAGGCCACAACAGTGAGAGGCCCGCGTACTGCAAAAATAAATAAATAAATAAATAACGAAACTATTAAATACTTTAATTAGATATACACACAGACATTAACTACTTTAAAAGTAGCAAAGCACTGACTAAGAAAATAAGTTGGACTTGACTTATTTCATAGGAAGATGCAAAGAAAGAAAGAGCAAAAGCTATTCTCAGTGCCTTTCATAACAACACACAAAACAATATTTTATCAGTGGAATTACGTGCTATAACCAGGCCTCAAAGAGAAGACAACAGCGTTAAAGCTTTATGACTGACCAGGAACACTCTACCATCTTCTTGAAAAGAACAAAAAAAGAGACAATATTAGGAAGTGAAGAGTCGAAACAGTTTTATAATAGCATTCAGGAGCAACTTGAGGAACAGAGATGGGATAAAACTAAAATGAAATGAACCTTCCATTTATGACTGCTGACAGAAAATTAGACCAGAGGCATAAAAGAAAAGAAAAAAGCAACTAATAAGTGGTAGAATTGGAAAGGTCTTAGTGTAGAGCCAATCCCAAATTATTAGAAAAAGGATATCAGATATAAACACACTATTTCTCAGTGTTCCACTTCAAGCAACTCAAGAAAACTTTAGCCTTCCAGGGCTGGTTATGAAAATACTGCTATCACTCTGACCAGACAAAAGTTTCATTTCACATACTCAACACATTTTAAAGGTGTGTATAAAGCAAAAAGTTTAACATTAATTCCACTTCTCCACTGATTTCTATGAAGATGCAGCATATGAATAACACCGTGAAAAATATTTGAGGCTCATCTTGAGAGAAAAAAATCAACATAAATTATAATAGTTACATCGACATTCAACCTTTGTTAATTACAACTGTCTACCCAGCTTTGAGATGTTCTCATTCTCCTGTCAGAAACTAATCAGTCCTCTAACTAATCCACATCACTGGATTGAGCCTCCTACTTCCAGCCACGATAAAGTATCTTGTAACAGACTATCTCACTGTGAACAACTATAAAACCTGGATAAAATACAAAAAGTAAGCGAATGGATCAGAGAGCAACCAAGGCAGCTATAGTGTAATGATCCAAGACCTTGAGAAGAAAACCACACTGAGGAAAATTCAACTTTCTCCACTGCTTTTCCCCACAAGGCATTTGCCAACTTGTAAACTGTGCAGGGTTGAGAGTGAAAGCAGAAAAGTAGGGGCTCAAAACTTTTGACAGGCTCACGAGCTCATGATACCAGGGAGATGGAAGACGAACTTCAGAATTACCAAGGTAGTCAGGGCACTAGGGGGCTGAGATTGAAGGCAAAAGGGAACTGCAAGGAAGGGACCCTTCCTTTATATACGACTTCTTCCTCTGAGGCATTCGAAGATTCCAAAATTATACTAGGCAAGTGACCTAGAATGGATGAATGAATGAATGAATGAATAAAGGGATAAACAAATAAATAAATAGCAACTAAGAGGCTACAAAGTTAAGCAGAGCTTTCAACAGTCTCAAGATAATGGGGAGACAAAAATTGGAGTTCAGGGCCAGCCAAAGAGGAATCAGTAATAAATACCCCAGGTTTTTTTTGGGAGTTCTGAAAGTGTACAGCCTAGAAAGGAGGGCAAACCTTCCCAAAGATGTGCTCTCACAAAGACTGAAGATTAGCCTCAAATCATCTCAGTGCCTCACTGGATCAAGATCACCCTCTAATCCATGCATTCTCAACAGGGCTAATACTGTCCCCACGGGAGTTAAGATTGATCCTTTTGGTAGTAAGAGGAAATCTTAAATATTAGTTTACTGCCCTCCAAAAACTCAACTCTACCCAACAAAACCTTATCCTTTAATATTTATCTTCTGTCATTTGGTTTTCTTGACTATCACGAGAGTAATATTGACACTGAATTCACAGAAGATACACAAAATGAATGCAAGATCTGTACTATAAAACTATGGTGAATAGATGGCTATAATTGGAGGACTTTCTCTTGATTGATTGTTCAATACTGAAGTCATTGTAAGAGGCAGCTTGCATGTGTCTAAAACATGAGTAGCTTATAGATTTTTTTCATGTTTGATCCTCAGGGCTTTTTTATGTGACATGCACTTTGAAAATTAAATTAAAATTGTTTATATTTTATTATTTCATTCTACAAAAGTTATTCAACCTTCATTAATTATGTCAAGGGCTTAAAAGAACAAATGTCAAGGATATCTGAAAGATATCTGGCAGATACTAAAGTTAAAAGTTATTTTCTCATATCATGCAAAAGTTAAAAATTAAATTCACTAAAATAATTTTAAGAAATTTAATGCTTTTAATTGTTTTAGTGGAGAAATAGTAGTTTTAAATGATTTTTTAAATGTGATTGTATTACTGTTATTATATATTTACATAAACTTCTAATTTGCATCTGTAATTCAATACATTAAAAGTTGCAAAGACAGTTGTAAAGTTAACTGTTAATAGCTTTTTAAATTTTTACTCTTAATTTTTATTTAGTCATTTTTAGTCCTGTATTTAATAAAAAATAAGACTTACACTTACTCTTTCTGTGTAGAAAACACAGATGTACAGACATTCATAAACATATATACAGTATATCTGAGTTATTACAATTTTATGCGTGAGTAATTAGGAAACAAAATGCCTCATTATTAAGGAACTAGTTTAAAAAGTTTAAGAAACACTAGTCTAACTGTCTTCCAGAGGTAAATTAAATTTTCTCTGGAGAAAGATAATGTTTTTTGTCATCCAGAGCCTCCATGATTTACCATGCATAATGTCTGGCACTCAATAAAATATTATCAGTTATGTCAGGAAATGGGAAGAAAATATAGAAATCAAGAAGATGAAAGAACAGACAACAGAAACAGACTCCCAAATGAAAAATAAAAACTGGAGCTGTCAGATACGGATTTAAAATAACTGTGACTAAAATCAGAAAATAGATAACCAGATAGAGAATTTCACCTGTGAAATGGAATTTTTAAGAAATGATGAAATAGGAATTCTGGAACTAAAAAATGCAATAAATGAAATTATGAACTCAATATATGGTTAACAACAGATTAGATAGAGTAGATGGAACTCCAGCATGTGTGTAATGGAGAGAGAATAGAAACAGAAGCAATATTTGAAGAGATACTGGCAAAGAACATTCTAAATCAGATCAAAGACATTCAGCCACTGATTCAAGAAGCTATGCAAATCCCAAGTAGGATAAATATAAAGAAAACAACACCTAGGTAAGAGCACAGCAGCACTACTTAAAACAAAAGACAAAGCGAAGAGTTTAAAGAAGCCACAGGGGGATAAAAAAGACACTGCATTCGAATGAACAACTAGAAGAATGACAGCTGGGGTTTTAACAAAACTGATGGAAGATAGGATATAAATGACATCTTTAAGTACTAAAGTAAAAGTAAACTTACTTTCTTCTGGAGAATTTTATGTATCTAAGTTAAAAGAGCTAATTTTATACTAGGACAGGTGTAAATGGATATCACAGGAATATTAGAGGATGTTTTGTAGTAGTTTTTATGCAGACAAGTAACTGAAGTTTCTATGGACTCAGTTCATGAAAAAAAAAAAAAAATTCTATTCCACCATCATCTGCTTCCTGGCACAAAAATTCAAGCTCGTCTGTCTCAGTTCAGTTTATAATTTATTCTTGGCTTGATTCTCATGTACAGCTCCATGGGTGATCCCTCAAATACCTTACTTAGTTTAAGAACCCAATATGTACATGTCATTCACTTTAGCTAAATATATTTCCCATACTTCCCTTTAAAAAAATATCTTATAATAAGCCTACTAAGTAGTAATGATGAAATAATTGCATTATTGGTGGCACAAATACTCCCCCCGCCTTTTAGAAAACTCTACTTTGGGAGCTTATAGTTCTGACCCAGGTTATTGCTTAGATTACTATTCTAAGTAATTGTCTTATATTCTTATATTGTCTTATATTCTTCAAATATCTACTCCTCAGAGTCTCCTGAATAAAAATTTGATATCATATCCTTTATGTTTAAATCACTGTCTTGGGATAAATTCCAAGTTCATTAATATAGCATAAGAGACCTTTCATAATCAAAGCCTTGATTAACCCGCCATTACCTTTCCGATAGTCTTTGGAGAGGCTTTTAAGTACCCTACACCCCGCCACCACACACACACATCTCCATACCCAGTTCACAAAGTTATCTCTACTTAGAATAGCTTCCCCTTCTTCCTCACAAGGCTAAATCCCATTCATCCTTAAACAATTAGTTTAGCTACCATGCTCAAGCAGCCTATTCTGAAGCTGTAGACTGGCTTTTAGTACTTTTCCTCCGTGTTCTCTTTATACACTATATTGAATTTCTGATTACATATCTGTTCTCACTCTACTAGAATATAATCTTTAGTTCAAGGGTACTGGAGCCAGTAGCTATCTCAGTACTCTGTAGATAGTGGGACCTCAATAAAATGAGGGTAACATAGCTTCCAAGAGGATATAAAATCTGAAATGTAGGCTCATTGGCCAACTTAAATTTAAAATACTCGCTGATATTTCAAAATTATCAAAATCTGTTCTGAACCTAAACATCAAATAATTCATTACATCAGGTATATTCTTCTGTGGGTGGATCCTACAAGACAAAAGACTCGATGGCAAAGGCCAGGGTATGGCAAGCATCATCTGTTGCCAAACCATACCTGATTCAGCCATACTGTGGGTCCCAGCCTAGAGAGGAAGGCAGGTGAAGGCTCTTGTTCATTTGACAGCAAGATCTTTGGACCTTTTTCCTTTTTTAAAAACCTGACCTGCTTACCTGTGCCTCTTCCTTACCTGATAATCCTACTCCCGCAGGGACATTTGCACAGAATTCTGGTTTTATACTGATTATCTGGATTTGATGTTAGCCTTTCTATTTCACACCTCAACTGCCACGACTTACAGTTCTGTCACTCATAATCCCGTCCCTTATGTGAAACAACTGCTTCACATCCACAAGAAACACACTTTTTGATTTGTCCTTTAGCACAGCAGGAACCAATTTCACTTCCTGAGCATAAGTACTATATCCTGACTTGAAGTTCAATGGAATGTTTATGGAAGGTAGGAAATGAGTCTGTTTTCTGAATAAATGTGTCCTTTCTTGATCAAAATCAATCTGTTCAGGAATATTCACTAGACATTACCTGAATGGAGAAAATAATAAAAATAGTCTAATAGTAAAAACTAGTTTCTTCAGACACAGTGGAGGAAGAAAGAGGATGGAGGTAAAAGAACTAGAAGTGAAACTCTGAAGCAGTTTCTTATAAACTTGGAACTATTTAAGCCTCCAAAAGAACTATGTCATTGGTTTTATTTTCAGAACTCACCTTTCCCAACTTTGGATACCCACTATCAATGTACTTCTACTGTTCCATCAACAAACACTGAGTGCCCTCTGAATATCTGGTACTAAAATTAGCCTAGTGTTAGAAAATAAAAGAAATAAATCTGTTGAAGGTGAGAGAATTTACTTTTAAGTAATTTCATGAGCAGTTTCAAGATGAATTCTTATTAATATTAATTTTCCAAATTCAAAAATGTGTTATTTATTCACTCAATAAATATTCATTAAGCATATATTTGAGACAAGATATTGGGGATATAAAAATTAACAAGGTATATGTTCCTCTCTCATAGACAAAGAGGTAACAAAATAAGCAATAATAAAAAAATTATGTAAATGATAAGATAAGAAAAAATATATAGTGTTCTGGGTACAAGTGACAACAGCACATAACCTGGTCTACGGGCTATCATGGAAGTCTTTTCTGAGGAAGAACTGAAGGACAGGGAGGAGAAAGTCAGTCCAATATGATGGATAGGAAGGGGAACATCAAAATTATATCTAATATTATAGACTTATCGGCATGATCAAGTAAGCACGGTGATAATAGAGTAATTTATTTTTTAAAAAAACCCCAAACTTCTGAAAGAGAAACTTCTCTGACAAGTGTTGGTTTAGGAAATTACTTCTCATCTATGCTTAGAGATAACTTGGATATTTGCCCCAAAAGGGAGAACTGAGTTCTCATAATAGGAAAATTATGATTCTGAGCATTGCTGAAGATAGGACATTATGTGAGGGGAAATTCCATTACCTCAGCCAACACAAATGTTCAAGAATTCTAGCTATAAAAGAATGCTAATCATTCTACGCTAATCATTCTAACTATCCAGATGTTGTTACTTTGGATTTGAAAAAAAAGAATAAGGAGGAGGAGGAGATTGGGGGCGACGAAAAGCCCTGATGTCCCTGACAGCACAGCCTCTGTGATGGAAAATAACTAGTCTAGGGAAGAGTAAAACGGCCTGTCTTACTGCCTAAACTTTGTCCACCAAATGCAATGTTAGCTAATAGAAGCTGCTGTCATCTGCTGTACAGAGTGGAGAGGGAGGGGAATGGGGCATATTTCAACTTATTTGTGAATCAGTACCATTAAGACATGTCTGTCCCAGCTCTCAGCCCTCTTTTCAGCCTGGAATGAAAGTTGATGTGTATAAATCTTTCCTAATGCATAGGGTTGTCCGCAGCTTGCCATGTTATTCCATGACAAGAAATCCAACATCTTGTCTGACAAGAAAAACAAAATCAGAGCTCTCTGCTTATTCAACTTGACTCCCTGTCTCCTGATAATTTTTGCTTCCTCTGCCTCAATTCTTACCCACAGACCCAATTATGATCAAATCTACCATTTCAGTGTAAAAGGGAAAATGTGAGAACAAAAGTTCATCTGTCCCTTTCTTGATTATCTAGGGATTTGTCTACATTAGGCTTGATGAGGGATGGCCTGGAATAGTAGTTTTTAAAATTGCTTAAAGCCATATGACACTCCCTTTAACAAAACTTTATGAGGAAGCCCATATGCAGAAATGACGAAGAGAGGCTGCATTGGCTCAGCCCTTCCCCTTCTTTAGGGGCTCTACAGTCTAAGAAGTCCCATCATACTCAGAGAACAATAGTCCTGTGGATGCTATCTCAGATCCAACACCTCTCATCCTTACTTGCCTCAGTCACCAGCAGTAACCTAGATCTATCTGAACGTTTGTTTTCACCCAGACCCATCTCCCTATTTTTCTGCTCATCTCTGATTCAGGCTCAGTTCCCACCTCTTCACTCTCCCAAGCTTCTTTCTATTATTAGTTTCTCAGAACATTCCCTTTACCTCCTATCTTAGCTGAAACCTAATTCTCCTCTGAGAGCAAAATTTCTTCCCTAACCTTCTCAAGTAGTGATCGTGTTTTGTCTCATACACTCTGTTATGTTAGGGTCAGAAAGTGAGGTTAGTTAGTGTCCTCCTTGCTTCCCCTTGTGGCTTCCAGACTATTACTACCCCCTCCTCTTACAAAAAACACTCCTTCTTTAAAATGCACATCATCTCGATAAATCACAGTCTTACCCTAACTTGCTGCAGTTGCTTCCTTACCTCTTGTCACTCCCTTTATTTCCTCAAAAAACTATACCACACAGCACCTCTTCACCACAGTGGTTGCCATTATTCACAGTGAATTCAATGTCCACATTAATGAATCCTTCAATTCACTTCTCCTTTTCCTTCAAGTATTCATTTTCCTCTATTGCCTCCCATCAATTCAAGTACATGGTCAAGGGCACACTGCACTTTGTGCTCATAAGAAACTCAATTTTCATCATTCTGATATTTGACTACTTACTAAACAACCCCCCCCGATTTGCTCTGGTACGCCAACTGCCACAATTCTTTGATTTCCAAGATATCCCATTTACCCTCCTCTGTCTCTACTTTCCTGCTTTTCTGTGAATACTTACATCCTCTTATAAATGCTCTTAGCTTCCCCTGTTACAGTCACCTGGCAAAACTCCAACTCTGACAGAAGTACACTCACCCCTTGGTATCTGCAGGGGATTGATTCCAGGATCCACTCTGGATACCAATACCCCAAATCCAATCATGCTCAAGTCCCATAGTCAGCCCTCCATATCCGAGGTCCGCATCTGAGGATTCAACCAACCATGGATGGTGTAATATGTACTATAGTATTTACTGAAAAAAAAATCCACATTTAAGTGGACCCTCACAGTTCAAACTCATGTTATTCGAAGGTCAATTGTATACCATTCACCTTTTCTGTACTTGCATCTAAACAGCTAAGCCAACTGGTTTCATTTTAACTGCATGATCATGAACTTCAAATAGGTACTCAATACTGTCTGGCAATCTTAGCATAGTGTACTAGAAAATTCACTCTTTTATTCACCAAAAACATTTCCATATATTCTCTTCTTTCCTCAAAACCCCTACATCCTCTGTTCTATTTTCAATTAATTGAAGACTTTTTCTTGGACTTCATTAGAAAAGACAAGAACAAATCACTCATACCGACTTTATTCATTTTCTTGTCACTTTATCTGTTTATAAACCCACCTGCATCTACACGCTTCTTCTTACTTGTTACTAAAGAGGAGGTGGCCATCATTCCACAAAAGCCCAGTTTCGTAGTTTCTTTGGATCCGATTCATTTCCATCATCTCAAGACAGTCATCCTCCAGTCCTACCCTCTCCCTCCAATCTACTTCCCAGCTCAGTCACAAACACACTTCAAAGGTCTGTGTACACATTTCCTCTAATTCCTTCATGTCTCAATGTACTCCAGACAAAGCAGGTTATAAATCAAAGGCATATTACATCACCTTCTTTTTAAAGAAGATATACTTACGTATACATAGATTATAGAGCTAAATATCAGAAAAGCTGCAGTTCTCTCCAAGGGATGGGATTATACCTATTAATTTTCTTCTTTATGCTTAAAGTCATTCCCTATATTTGTGTACATACTCACATGCACATACATTTTTAATAAAAAAGATGTTGTTTAAACTGGAATTCTCATCTGCAAAGCAATTTCCTGCACGTTTCATGAATGCATGTCATGCCACCGATAACCAAGTTTCTAGATTTGCCTTACTGGGGTAAGTGATCTTGGTACAGAGGCAACCACCAAAAAATTCAGTACTGCCCATTCACACAATTCTAGCGGGATGCATTGCTAACATTTTATTTAGTTATTTCGCATTGCATTTCAGTGATCTGCAATCCCACATACTAGCTGTCATTACTGCCATACTTGTGAGGCATTACAGTCGGCCCTCTATTCTCGGGTTCTGCATTCTTGAATTCAACCAACCAACCACGGATCAAAAATATATTTATTTTTTAATTCTAGAAAGTTTCAAAAAGCAACACTTGAATTTGCTGCATGCTGACAACTATTAACATAGCATTTACACTGTATCAGGTATTATAAATAATCTAGAAATGATTTAAAAATATATGGAAAGATGTGTGTAGCTTATATGCAAATACTATGCCATTTTATAAGGGACTTGAGCATCCATGGATTTTAGTATGGGGACGGGGGTCCTGGAGCCCATCCCCTGTGAATACTGGATGACTACTATAATCTCGTAGAAAACCCCTTTCTAAGATTTGTCATACCCTGTTTTGTCATGCCCTGATAAGCAGCTTTAAAGAGTACATAGGTAAACAATACTCTTTGAGACTAGTTAATAACACACAAAAAAGGAACCAAATACACCATTAAAATATTAAAGAGAGTAGAATTTTGTGATGATAGGAATAAAATACTGGTAAGGAAGAGAAAATAGATCCCATGGAGGAAGTAGAGAGATAAACAAAATAAATATGAAGGTTTTCTTTTAATTTCTTGGGTCATTGGTTGGGGGAGAATAGTGGCAACATTTTCTTGCATTAAATTTATGGCTGAGGCTGTTTCTAGCTCACAGATGATGATTCCTTCAAACGTGTCTGGCTCTTTCTTATCCTGTAATACTTTTATTTCTCTACACAGAAATGGCAAGCTGCTGTCATTCTTTAATTCAGGCACCTCTTTGGGATGCCTCAGCTTCCTTCCCCACTCTGAGTTTAAGGCTTCCATGATTGGCCACTTCAAGCAGACAGTGTGTTGCGAAATTTTTCACATCACAGCTCTATTAAATCAACCCTATTTGAACTCTTCCGTCTCACCACTTCACTGAAAATAACCTCCTAAGGATTGGAGGGTTTGAAAAGGGCAAAAAGCTTTAGTTATTGCTTTGCAGAAAACTTTGTATACAAAGGAAATATCAGACTGAACTACTTCTATTCACATATCATGTTTACATGTCCATTTAGGGCTACTTTCAGAGGTCATCTGGCATAATGACTGAAGAAGGCACTGATCAGGATGAAGAACAAATGGAAATACACTTTATAAAGAGAAGAGAAAAAAAACAAATGGTTAATGATAACAGCAATAAAAATACAAAATTATATGTGAAAACCACTAAACTATTAGGATTCAAAAAAGCAAATTTAAAAATCCCCACAAGGAGGACATTCAAGATGATGGAGTAAGACGTGGAGATCACCTTCCTCTTCACAAATACATCAGAAATACATCTACACGTGGAACAACTCCTACAGAACACCTACTGAAAGCTGGCAGAAGACCTCAGATTCCCAAAAGGCAAGAAACTCCCCACATACCTGGGTAGGGCAAAGGAAAAAAGAAAAAACAGAGACAAAAAATAGGGATGGGACCTGCATCTCTGGGAGGGAGCTGTGAAGGAGGAAAAGTTTCCACACACTAGGAAGACCTTTCACTGGTGGAGACGGCGGGTGTGCAGTAGCGGGGAAGCTTTGGTGCCATGGAGGAGAGCACAGCAACAGGGGTGCAGAGGGAAAAGCAGAGAGATTCTTGCACAGAGGATCGGTGCTGACCAGCACTCACCAGCCTGAGAGGCTTGTCTGCTCAACCACCAGGGCGAGTGTGGGCTGGGAGCTGAGTCTCAGGCTTCGGAATTCAGACCCCAGGGAGAGGACTGGGGTTGGCTGTGTGAACACAGCCTGAAGGGGGCTAGTATGTCACAGCTAGCCAGGAGGGAGTCCAGGAAAGAGTCTGGAACTGCCTAAGAGTCAAGAGACCATTGTTTTGGGGTGCACAAGGAGAGGAGATTCACAACACCAACTAAACGAGCTTCAGAGATGGGTGCAAGCCACAGCTATCAGTGCGGACGCCACAGACGGGCATGAAATGCCAAGGCTGCAGCAGCAGCCTTAGGACCACACCTCCCCTCCCTGGAGCCTGTGCAGCCCACCACTGCCAGCGTCCCATGATCCAGGGACAACTACCCCAGGAGAACACACAGCACGCCGCAGGCTGTTGCAAAGTCAGGCTGCCCTCGGCCACCGCAAGCTCACCCCACATTCCGTACCCCTCTCTCCACTGGGCCTGAGTGAGCCGGAGCCCCTGAATCAGCTGCTCCTTTAACCCCCTCCTGTCTGGGTAAAGAACAGACGCCAGAGGGAGACCTACATGCAGAGGTGGGGCCAAATCCAAAGCTGAGCCCCTGGGAGCTGTGAGAACAAAGAAGAGAAAGGGCAATCTCTCCCAGCAGCCTCAGGAGAAGCGGATTACATCTCCACAATCAACTTGACGTACCCTGCATCTGTGGAATACCTGAATAGACAACGAATCACCCCAAAATTGAGGAGGTGGACTTTGGGAGCAACTGTAGACTTGGGGTTTGCTGTATGTGACTAACTAGTTTCTGATTTTTATGTTTTCTTAGTATAGTTTTTAGTGCTTGTTATCATTGGTGGATATGTTTATTGGTTTGGTTGCTCTCTTCTTTTTTTTATTACTTTAAAATGTTTTTATTTTAATAATATTGTTTTATTGTTTATTTTAATAACTTTATTTTTCCTTCTTTTTTTTCTTCCTGTCCTTCTGAGCCATGTGGCTGACAGGGTCTTGGTGCTCTGGCCAGGTGTCAGGCCTGAACCTCTGAGGTGGGAGAGCTGAGTTGAGGATACTGGACCACCAGAGACCTCCTGGCCCCACGGAATAAGAATTGGCGAGAACTCTCACAGAGATCTCCATCTCAGCACTAAGACCCAGCTCCACTCAATGACCAGCAAGCGCCAGTGTGAACACTCCATGCTAAAAAAGTAGCAAGATAGGAACACAACCCTACCCATTAGAAGAGAGGTTGCCTAAATCATGATAAGTTCACAGACACCCGAAAACACACCACTGGACATGGTCCTGCCCAACAGAAAGGAAAGATCCAGCCTCATTCACCAGAACACAGGCACCAGTCCCCTCCACCAGGAAGCCTACAAAACCCACGGAACAAACCTTATCCACTAGGGTCAGACACCAAAAACAACAGGAACTACGAACATGCAGCCTGTTAAAAGGAGACCCCAGGGCTTCCCTGGTGGTGCAGTGGTTGAGAGTCCACCTGCCGATGTGGGGGACATGGGTCCGTGCCCCGGTCTGGGAGGATCCCACAAGTCATGGAGCAGCTGGGCCCGTGAGCCGTGGCCACTGGGCCTGCGTGTCCAGAGCCTGTGCTCTGCAACAGGAGAGGCCACAACGGTGAGAGGCCCGTATAGCGCAAAAAAAAAAAAAAGCAGACGGCAAACACAGTAAATTAAGCAAAATGAGAAGATAGAGAAATACGCAGCAGATGAAGGAACAAAGTAAAAACCCACCAGACCAAACAAATGAAGAGGAAATAGGCAGTCTACCTGCAAAAGAATTCATAGTAATGATAGTAAAGATGATCCAAAATCTTGGAAATAGAATGGAGAAAAAAAAAGAAACGTTTAAAAAGGACCTAGAAGAACTAAAGAGCACACAAACAATGATGAACAACACAATAAATGAAATTAAAAATTCTCTAGAAGGAATTAAGAGCAGAAAAACTGAGGCAGAAGAATGGATAAGTAACCTGGAAGATAAAATAGTGGAAATAACTACCGCAGAGCAGAATAAAGAAAAAAAGAATGAAAAGAATTGAGGGCAGTCTCAGAGACCTCTGGGACAACATTACACACAGCAACATTCAATTTATAGGGGTCCCAGAAGAAGAAGAGAAAAAGAAAGGGACTGAGAAAATATTTGAAGAGATTATAGTTGAAAGCTTCCCTAATAGGGGAAAGGAGATAGTCAATCAAGTCCAGGAAGCACAGAGTCCCACACAGGATAAATCCAAGGAGAAACATGCCATGACACATATTAACCAAACTATCAAAAATTAAATACAAAGAAAAAATATTAAAAGCAGCAAGGGAAAAGCAACAAATAACATACAAAGGATTCTCCATAAGGATAACAACTGATCTTTCAGCAGAAACTCTGCAAGCCACAAGCGAGTGGCAGGACATAAAGTGATGAAAGGGAAAAACCTACAACCAAGATTACTTGACCCAGCAAGGATCTCATTCAGATTTGACAGAGAAATTAAAACGTTTACAGACAAGCAACAGCTAGAGGATTCGGCACCACCAAACCAGCTTTACAACAAATGCTAAAGGAACTTCTCTAGGCAGGAAACACAAGAGAAGGAAAAGACCTACAAAAACAAACCCAAAACAATTAAGAAAATGTAATAAGAACATACATATAGATAATTACCTTAAATGTAAATGGATTAAATGCTCCAACCAAAAGACATAGACTGGCTGAATGTATACAAAAACAAGACCCATATATATGCTTTCTAAAAGAGACCCACTTCAGACCTAGGGTCACATACAGACTGAAAGTGAGGGGATGGAAAAAGATATTCCATGAAAATGGAAAACAAAAGAAAGCTGGAGTATCAATTCTCATATCAGAAAAAATAGACTTTATTTTTTTTTCACTGACTTTTAAAAACAATGGGATGTTTATTTTACCAAAGACTTTTTTTTTTAACATCTTTATTGGAGCATAATTGTTGTATACTGGTGCGTTACTTTCTGCTTTAAAACAAAGTGAATCAGCTATACATACACCTATATCTCCTCCCTCTTGTGTCTCCCTCCAATCCTCCCAATTCCACCCCTCTACGTGGTCACAAAGCACAGAGTTGATCTCCCTGTGCTATGCGGCTGCTTCCCACTAGCTATCTATTTTACATTGGTAGTATATACTAGTCCATGCCACTCTCTCACTTCATCCCAGCTTACCCTTCCCAATTCCCATGTCCTTAAGACCATTCTCTACATCTGCATCATTATTCATGTCCTGCCCCTAGGTTCTTCATAACCATTTTTTTTTTTTTTTAGATTTCATATATATGTGTTAGCATACGGTATTTGTTTTTCTCTTTCTGTCTTACTTCACTCTGTAGGACAGACCCTGGATCCATCCACCTAACTACAAATAACAAAATAGACTTCAAAATAAAGACTATTACAAGAGACAAAGAAGGACACTACATGGTGATCAAGGAATCAATCCAAGAAGAAGATTTAACAATTGTAAATATGTATGCACCCAACATAGGAGCACCTCAATACATAAGGCAAATGCTAACAGCCATAAAAGGGGAAATTGACAGTAACACAATCATACTAGGGAACTTTAACACCCCACTTTCACCAATGGACAGATCATCCAAAATGAAAATAAGTAAGGAAACACAAGCTTTAAATGATACATTAACCAAGATGGACTTAATTGATATTTATAAGACTTTCTATCCAAAGAAACCAGAATACACTCTCTTCTCAAGTGCTCATGGAACATTCTCCAGAATAGATCAAATCTTGGGTCACAAATCAAGCCTTGGTAAATTTAAGAAAATTAAAATCATATCAAGTATCTTTTCTGACCACAACGCTGTGAGACTAGGTATCAATTATGGGAAAAAAACTTTAAAAATTACAGACAAGTGGAGGCTAAACAATACGCTACTAAATAACATGAGATCACTGAAGAAATCAAAGAGGAAATCAAAAAGTACCTAGAACAAATGAGAATGAAAACATGACAACCCGAAGCCTATGACATGCAGGAAAAGCAGTTCAAAGAGCAAAGTTTATAGCAATACAATCCTACCTCAAGAACACAGAAAAATCTCAAATAAACAACCTAAACTTACACCTAAAGCAATTAGAGACAGAAGAACAAAATAACGCAAAGTTAGCAGAAGGAAAGAAATCATAAAAATCAGATCAGAAATAAACGAAAAAGGTGCTTCCCTGGTGGCTCAGTGGTTGAGAGTTCGCCTACCAATGCAGAGGACACGGGTTCGTGCCCCGGTCCAGAAGGATCCCACATGCCGTGGAGTGGCTGGGCCCGTGGGCCATGGCCGCTGAGCCTGCACGTCTGGAGCCTGTGCTCTGCATTGGGACAGGCTGCGAGGATGAGAGGCCCGCGTACCACAAAAAAAAAAAAAAAAAAAAAAAAAAAAA
>NW_021703767.1:63663947-63922166 GCF_005190385.1 Monodon monoceros
AAAAAAAAAAAAAAAAAAAAAAAAGAAAGAAAGAAACAAAAAAGAAATGAAGGAATCAATAGCAAAGATCAATAAAACTAAAAGCTGGTTCTTTGAGAAGATAAACAAAATTGATAAACCACTAGCCAGACTCATTAAGAAAAAAAAGGGAAAAGACTCAAATCAACAGAATTAGAAATGAAAAAGGAGAAGTAACAACTGACACTGCAGAAATACAAAGGATCATGAGAGATTACTACAAGCAACTATATGCCAATAAAATGGACAACCTGGAAGAAATGGACAAATTCTTAGAAAAGCACAACCTGCCAAGACTGAATCAGGAAGAAATAGAAAATATGAACAGACCAATCACAAGCACTGAAATTGAAACTGTGATTAAAAATCTTCCAACAAACAAAAGCCCAGGACCAGATGGCTTCACAGGCAAATTCTATCAAACATTTAGAGAAGAGCTAACACCTATCCTTCTCAGACTCTTCCAAAAGATAGCAGAGGGAGGAACATACCCAAACTCATTCTACGAGGCCACCATCACCCTGATACCAAAACAAGAAAAAGATGCCACAAAAAAAAAAATCTACAGGCCAATATCACTGATGAGCATAGATGCAAAAATCCTCAACAAAATACTAGCAAACAGAATCCAGCAGCACATTAAAAGGATCACACACCATGATCAAGTGGGGTGTATTCCAGGAATGCAAGGATTCTTCAATATACGCAAATCAATCAATGTGATACAACTGACAAAGGATTAATCTCCAAAATTTACAAGCAGCTCATGCAGCTCAGTAACAAATAAACAAACAACCCAATCCAAAAATGGGCAGAAGACCTAAATAGACATTTCTCCAAAGAAGATACACAGATGGCCAACAAACACATGAAAGGATGCTCAACATCACTAATCATTTGAGAAATGAAAATCAAAATTACAATGAGGTATCACCTCATACCAGTCAGAATGGCCATCATCAAAAACTCTACAAACAATAAATGCTGGAGAGGGTGTGGAGAAAAGAGAACCCTCTTGCACTGTTGGTGGGAATGTAAATTGATACAGCCACTATGGAGAACAGTATGGAGGTTCCTTAAAAAACTAAAAACAGAACAACCATACGACCCAGGTATCCAACTACTAGGCATATACCCTGAGAAAACCATAATTCAAAAAGAATCATGTACCACAATGTTCATTGCTGCTCTATTTACAACAGCCAGGACATGGAAGCTACCTAAGTGCCCACTGACAGATGAATGGATAAAGAAGATGTGGCACATATATACAAAGGAATATCACTCAGCCATAAAAAGAAGTGAAATTGAGTTATTTGTAGTGAGGTAGATGGACCTAGAGTCTGTCATACAGAGTGAAGTAAGTCAGAAAGAGAAAAACAAATACTGCATGCTAACACATATATATGGAATCTCAAAAAAGAAAAAAAAGGTTCTGGGAACCTAGGCACAGGACAGGAATAAACACGCAGATGTAGAGAATGGACTTGAGGACATGGGGAGGCGGAAGGGTAAGCTGGGACGAACTGAGAGAGTGGCATGGACATATATACACTAAAAAATATAAAACAGATAGCTAGTGGGAAGCAGCCGCGTAGCACAGGGAGATCAGCTCGTGCTTTGTGACCACCTAGAGGGGTGGGATAGGGAGGGTGGGAGGGAGACACAAAAGGGAGGGGATATAGGGATATATGTATCCGTATAGCTGATTCACTTTTTATACAGCAGAAACTAACACAATATTTTAAAGCAATCATACTCCAATAAAGATGTTAAAAATAATCCCCACAAATGTTTCTCACAGGATATCAACTCTGCAACTAAAGGAATTATTTCTTTCTGTTTTTCCCACCTTTGATCCTAACTTTACATATAAAAACAAAGGACTTTTATTGAACATCAAGATATTTAAAAGATTGGAACAGTAGCTTCCCAGAATCACCTGTCACAGGCAGCCCTCCATTTTAATCTACAAGACCCCCTTGTCCAATGAATGCAAGCTGCACTCAACAACCGAAACTCCACACACACACCATTTGACAATAAAGTGATAAGCCATACGACTGTAATGCATGTTTACAGTTTACAAAGCACTGTGTATGCATGCATAATCTTTTTTAATAATGCACCAAGAGTAAGATTAATGTCACTGTCCAATCTCTCTAACAAAATCTGCTACTGCAATATGTAAGAAAACATCTAATACATTTTTCATAGCCACACACAGTGAGCTGAAACACCAAGTTTTTAAGGAAAAAATAAGACTCCCACATCAATGCCACGACTATAAGCATGACTCATTCTAAGCCCCTGGTCTTCTCTATCACTTATCTCCTTAGTTCATATTGTTCTCTCCCTCCCTCTTACTTCTCTTCCCTTTGCTTTCAATACCTTTTTAGAATAGAGTCTCTAATGCAATTACTAGTGTTTTATAGTTAATTTATTTTACAGTGTGCATGAGTATATTATACTATCCCATATTATCTCACAACTCCATGAGGTAGACCATCCTAGAACGATCCTAGCCTTCCAAACTAGGCATATAAATCTCAGAAAGGCAACTAGCCCAAAGATGTAGATATAGCAAGTACATACCAGTATCTGGAGCCATTCAAACACCTCTGGTTATGTGTGCTTTTCCTGACTGAGTCATCAAGACCACATACAAACTACCCAGTAATATACCCACTGTAGTAAGATCTCTGCATGTGGACCAACAATCAGGTCATTAGAACAAACAGGACATCAAATATAATCTAGGAAGTTGTAAAGTGGAAAGAAACGTTTTAAGAAGGACAATATGCAGCTTTGAAGTTTATGCATGAACACTGAAAAGTAAACTTAGATATTAAATACATAGCACTTTTTAAGTGTTTAAAAGTGTGACAATATGGACTTAGGTATTAATTTTTCTTCAAATTGCACCTTAAATATTGCTATTATGTCAGAATCCATAAAATCATGTAATGAGCATTTAGCTTGAAAGTTGGAATACTATATTAAATAATAAGTTTAATTTTAAAAACTTGAAGCATATATATTAATCTTCTAGTCCAGAACACTTGTATATGACTAAGAGTTTAGTTATCCTCTTAGAAACTTTACATGGGACTTTAAAAACACCAGTGGACACAGCAACTACAACTGCAGGAACTACCTGTGTTTTAGGGTGCCTGCCTTACAAACATGATCATATTTTAACAGCAAACATTCTGGGTAAGGTATGAGGGGTGAGTGAGCAGTAGAGCACACTGCAAATTCAGCAGATATCCACAGCTATCCTAGTGTCAGAGCATCCCCCACCAGTTTATAATTTTCACAACAACTGGCCTTTCGTTTTTGATCAGATTCTTTGGGAAGTTAGCAGATCATGTAAGAATATAACATTCAGGGTATTGTCAGGTCATTTGTAGTAGAAAAATATGATTTAGCAGAAAGAAAATTAGGTGTGATGTCAGAAGACTCTGTTGTAGTCTTGGTCTGACTCTAAACTGTTCATCATCTGTGAAATGAGGGAACTATTAAGTCCTTTCTAGCTCCCATAGTTTTTGTAATGTAAGTGATATACTTCTCGATTCACTCTTTTAGGTCTCCTGTAAAGTCAGCAGGATCTGGGGTGGGTGCGGCAGTGATGTGGGAGGGACACATGAGAGAGCACGCATTATTTGAAGAGTCAAGAGGAGAAAGAAGCAAAGCAAAATTGAACTGCTCTCAAATACCAAGTACGCGGGGTTTTCTTCTCTCAAGTGTTGTTTATTGCTTATAGTTTTCAGCTCTACAATCAATCCAGTATAGATGAGTAGATAAAAAAACTTTCTACTTACAATTCTAGTTTTACTGAGTTATTTTTCACTATGGTAACTGTATAAAACTAGTAATTCTTTAAAAACGTAGACTATATTCAGTGTAATAGTAATTAGAAATATTATTGTATTTCTCAAGTAAAACGGCATTTAAATCAATTTAATTAAAATGAATTTATTTATTTACACAAGTACCCAATGTTATTTTTTTTAAGTATTTAAAAGGATCCATGAAGCACATAAGACAAGAATAAAAATATTGCTATTGCTGTTTCACAGAACTATCAAGAGATACGCGAAACGAGACTGGAATATTTTTTCCAAAGCTCTGGAAACTCAACTGCTCCAAGATAGAGTATCTACTCTCCAAACCCTGTAAACATCCTCAAAGGATAACCATGGTCAAGAACACCATCTTGCAATCTTGAATTATTTTCTTTTCACATGCTATGTAATGAGTGAAGGTATGTTAAATGTTTATTTTTAAATTCTAGTTCCAAACAAGATTGTTTTCATTCAAAAAGGCAAATAAGTTGACCATCCAAGAGAATGGAGATGTGGTCATAGTTCTTTCCAGGATAATGGCAAATTGGTAAATATTTTGGTCCATAAGCTACAGGAAACCAGATTTACTGCTAGGACTAGCTGGCTGGGTCACTCAGAAGAGTGACGGTAAGGCAGTATGGTCCAAAAGAAAGAGTATGTGCTTTATGTATGTAATTTTAGATTTTTTTTAGTAAAAGTCTAAAAAAGTAAAAGAAATGGAATTTTAACAATATATTTCATTTAATATATCTTATCTAAAGTATTGCCATTTCAACATGTAATCAATTTTAAACTTACTGGTAAGATAGTTTGTTTTTCTTTCATAATGTCTTTGAAATGTGGTATATATTTCATACTTAGAGCACACATTAATTTGGATATTAAGGATTCATTGGAAATATAATATTTGATGTATTTTATATTTCATAAAATTTATAGTTGAAAAAGTGAATTCACATACCTAACGTGTACCAAACATACTTACAAGTTTTCCAATAACAGAATCAACTGCAAGTTTTAAAAATTTAAGTTAATTAAAATTAAACAACATTAAAAATTCAATTCCTCAGTCTCAGTAGCTACATTTCAATTATTCAATAGCCACATGCGACTAGTGGCTACAGAACAATGCAGCTGTAGGGTAAAGAGAAGGGTGGTAATGCCCAAGAGTGGTGCTGATGAAAATCCTAAATGATAATTTAATAAGTCTATGAGGCATAATATTTACAAAATATGACATCCTGTGTTCTCTCCTTCCCCAACTTACATATCAGTTTCCTGAGGCTGCTGTAACAAATCACCACAGACTTCGTGGTTTAAAAACACCAGCAACTAATTCTCTAACAATTCTGGAGGCCAGAAGTCCAAATCTAGCAGGGCCACCCTCTCTGGGGACTCCAGGGAAGAATCCCTTCCTCGCCTCTTCCAGCTTCTAGTGGCGGCCTTGGCATTCCTGGGCCTGCGGCCCCACCACTCACTCCTTCTCTGCCTCTGTCTTCACACTGTCTTCTCCTCGTGTGTCTGTTATAGCTCTTTGCCTCTCTCTTACAAGGACACATGTAACTAGCTACTGGGACTTGGGATGCCATTTAGGATCCACCAGAATAAACCAGAGCAACGCCCTCATTTCAAGATCCTTAACTCCATTACATCTTCAAAGACCCTTTTTCCAAATAAAAGAAGATTTACAAATTCCAGGGAGTAGAACTTGCTATCTTTGGCTGTTCAACCCACTAACATTTGTAAAACCCTATTTTTCCTGAGTCTGTAACACATGAAGGTTGGAACTCTGGCAGAGGAGTCTCCTTCTACATGAAGAACAAATTCATTCAACTTGCAAACGAGTCCGGGGCCACCAGCCTCTCTGTTTGTACTCTAAAGGGCAGGGTCAGGGTAACTAGAGGGTTCCTGAGCTAGCAGTGAACGCTAAGCAGCAAGATGAGTGATGGGAACAATAAGAGAAATATAAGTTGATATCCTGGTTAACATACAAACACCTCCATTAACACATAAACACACGTGTCCTTATACCTTTCTTCCAAGTCATTTGTTGGCAGAACCCAGGATTTTTCAATATAATCCTTAAGAGATACAGCTGCCATTGCCCAGTGTAGAATGGCCTAGGGTACAGAATGCTCCAAAATGAAAATTATAAACTACAGAATGAGCCATCATAGAGAAACACAGATGCTCTTAGAAGAGACAAGCAAATGGTTTATGAGCATAATTGCACAGTTTCCAGTATTCTAGAAATACAGCTATGATGGTCTACATATATGTTAGTATTGTAATTTAAAAGATACTGACTATAAGAGAAATACTTAGAAATTGTTTTAAAAGGTGAAGTTTGAATGTAAACATGGGCCTGGTAGAAGAAAAAAATGAAAAGATTCTCCCATATGGTTCCTTTATCCCTGCAGAAATTAATGGATAAGACTAAGGGTTCAGAAGAATTCGGAGTGAAGCTGAGTAGTCATCTCTTGTCTCCATGAATGATGTCTCCTGATTTATTATCAGACAGCTAGAGGTAAGAAGATCATAGACTCCAAATAATAGCATATTAATAGCTCTACTTAAAAAGAAGAAGAGGGAAAGCATCACTTATTTTATTATGGAAATGAAGCATTTACTAGATATCTATATAATCCTTTTTTGAACTGACAAGGGAAAATGTGCTCAGAAGGAAAATACATTTTGGTTTCTTTTTCTTTCCCTGAATGGTGGAACTTTTAAAAATTGTCTGTAACAGTTTAGCCTCACTTTCTAGTTTGTTCTGAATTGGGTCATCATTCCTCTAAATGCAAAGCAAGGAAATCCTATTCAAAGTGTTAAAGCAGGTGACAGATAAGCGCATTAGTTTTCAGCTATTGTTTAGAGTTTCCTAGAAGTCTTGGTATTATCCAACTCAGGAGGGGAAAACATAGGATCTGAGGGAAAAAAAAAAAACAAAACCTGCTGACTTTCCATCAAGTCAACATAGCAAACATATAATGAACACAGGCTTGATGGGAGATTCCACAGCCTGTGGAAAAGCCATTTCTCCACAATGGTAAAGGTTACTAAAACACATCAGAGCCTCTGGTAGTCACCTAATCTACTGCAGTCTTGAGTTGCTGATGAAAACAATTTCCTCCTCAAAACAGGTCATGAAGAACCTAGGGGTAAGACGGGAATAAAGACACAGACCTACTAGAGAATGGACTTGAGGATATGGGGAGGGGGAAGGGTAAACTGTGACAAAGCGAGAGAGTGGCATGGACATATATACACTACCAAACGTAAAATAGATAGCTAGTGGGAAGCAGCCGCATAGCACAGGGAGATCACCTCGGTGCTTTGTGACCACCTAGAGGGGTGGGATAGGGAGGGTGGGAGGGAGGGAGACGCAAGAGGGAGGAGATATGGGGATATACGTATATGTACAGCTGATTCACTTTGTTATAAAGCAGAAACTAACACACCATTGTAAAGCAATTATACTCCAATAAGGATGTTAAAAAAAAACAAAAAAAAAACAGCTTTCTCTCTCCCTCCTTCTCCTCCCCCCCTCCCCCCACAATCATCTCCATCCCTACTGTGGAGTATCCTTTCCCGACTTCAGAGAAAGTTCACAATAAGACCGCAAACAAGTGTTGGTAATTGGACTATTACAGGCTTCCATGGATAATCTGGGTAATTCTCAGCATTGTCACCAAATGTCTCTGCAGTCTGTAAGGAAGCTGAAAGTAAGGCAAGCTCAGATGGATTTCGAGATGGTTTCTATTTTAAAAGGCAGCCAACTACCACCACAATTGGCCCTAATTGCTTCTCTTGTTGGCAGTCTCAGGAGAGAAGACAAGGGCTGAATGAACCAGGGAGACTAACTCCTGCTCATTAATAGCCTCTGTGGGTCAGGGCCCAAGCACGCAGAGGAATGCAGCCCACAGCCCGCTCCCTGGCACCACTACCTGGCTTATGGGTAAACAAGATGCCAGCCCAGGACTTTCAATTTAGCATCCTCACTGGAATAACCTGAATTGACTAAATGGGAATCACAACAAAGAGGAGAGAAGGAGAGGCAATAGGAATGGCGGGGAAGCTCTCTTTGGTTAACAGAGCTCAGAGAAGTAATTGGCTACTATAACTCAAGAGTTTTTCCGAGAGTTTTTCTCTGTTTGGAAATGTGAAATCTGAGCTGTTGTGGGGCTGCTTTGGCTATTTTCTGCCTTTCTTTATTTTTCCCATTATGAAAATGATACTTACTCATGAGGTGACCTACTCAATTCCACTGGGTTTCAGAATGATCCTCCCTGGCCAGTCTCACTGTCTTCAGTTTATAGGCATGTTTCTCCCACAGATTCTAAGTCTCCAACTTCTATAATAATTTTTACATTTGCTTTTTTTGATTGGACGAAATGAAACCAAGTGAAAAGGAATCCACATAAGCATATTCTGGGTCACTGCGACTACCACTTTACACCTCAACTTTGTTAACTCGTTTTTAGGCCCATATTTTTATCTTTTTTAAGTCATAAAGGTCAAATAATATTGTAGGGCATTGATGCAAACAGAGGTTTCCCAGTAGTAAAGACAGAGAAATAGAGCTCATTCTTGGGTGATTCCAAAGTTGTATTCTTTGGGTTACGTGAAAGTATTTTTCCATTCGTTTTTTTCATGTAAAAGGGCGTTGTATATGCACATGTGAGCACCTCCGTGATAGAGTACAGGAAGTTGCAGGACTCCCTCCAAAGAAAGATGCAATGGGAAGGAATCCCTTACTTGATGGAAGAGTAAATCAAAAGATGAAAGTGCTTATTACAGAGATAAAATTCACAGGTACTCCTAGCTTTTTTCTCTCTCAGATTACACTCACATACACATTTGTATTTACGTACCTAAAATAGTTACCTAGAATTTTTGTGTGGTAAGATACGTAACCCTTGAGACTAGAGAGTTTACAAAAGCAATCCCTCCTTTCCTGCCCCCTGCCTCTCTCCTCCTCCCTCCCTCCCTCTCTCCCTCCCTGTCTCTCTCCCTCTTCCCTTCCCCCTCCTTTATATATCTGTGTGTGTGCATGCAAGTTTTCATATATGCACCCAAAGTTATATCTGCTATAGATACAGAAGTTAGAAAATAAGCCACAAAGTTTATTATAGATATTATTTGCAGAAATCCTAGTGTTTGCTAGAAAGTATAAGTGATTTCCATACACATTAATGCATTTCATCTTCTCAGCAACCTTCTAAAGTACATATATTATTAATATTATCATTTTACAGATAAGGAAATGGGCGCTGGAAGAAGTTAAATGGCTTGCGAAACAACACACAAAATTACTAGCAGAGCAGCAATTCAGAGCTCGGTTCTTTCAAACACCAGTGTTTGGTGTTTTTCTACATTTAGCTCAACATGGTGTAAACAACCTCCTCTGTTAAGTTTACCAAAAAGAACATTTTATAGGACTATGCTTCATCTAGCACTGTAACTCTTTTTGCACCGAAAGGGCGTAGATTAGCTTAAATACCCACTGATCTAGATAAAAATATCTGTATGAGAACAGAAAACATTGTGATGCCTCAAAAAGTATGATCTAAATACCACCCGTGTCAAAATTACCTGGGATTATGATTAAAATGCTGGTTCCTGGGCCAAGACCTATTCGGTAGGTGTTTTAATACAAACTTAATTTTAAAATTTGTCAATGGTGCGCTCATGGCTTGCCTTTTCGGTTTTCAAATAAGCCAGCACCCTTTTCATTTTTAATTTGGATCAAAGTTGGTTTAGACAACTCCATTAACATGGAAAAAGAATTATAATTCATCTTTTTGTCAGGAGCTTCATAAATAAAAGCAGGAATAATATAAAAAGCAAATGTCCCGGGATGTCAGAAATGGCAGTCTAATGTTTAAAAATTCATGGATGTTATCAAAAAATAATTAAAATGTACCAGAAAATGCAAAATAAAGACCTACAAGTGGTGAGAGCGAGTTAGAAGATGAAGGTTTGTCTTGAAGTGGAGAGAGCATGAGGAAAGTGAGGGGAGCATGGAAACGCAGCTGAGACAGGAAAAGGCAGAAGGGTCTTCTGGACAAAATCATGATAGAGCAGAAGAGGCTCTGGATACTGGGATAAAAACCTTCCACTCTCAGGAAGTCATAGGACTAGACCTCTAGGAACCTTAAATAAGTCCAGTGCTATAACGTACCATCATTTATGACTTTTTTCCTGGAACCCTAATAACTTAATCACATTTATTCTCCATGCTAGGTTAGGAGGTGTAATGTTATCTTGAATGGAAAAGAGACAAAACAATAAATAAAACCCCATGGAATTGCCCCATCCTTTGCCTGATTCCAAACCTTTACAGGTAAAGAGTAGAATCCTCTTATCTCACAAACAGAAAAAGTTGAAAAGGCAAATATATATAAAAGGGGAGATCTTGACAGATTAATTGATATATTTCTGAGTAATCAAAATAATGAAAAGGAGCTTTCTTTTAGGTAGATGTCGATAGCTTTTTTTTGATGTCGAGGTACACACCTTGGGTGTGGAAAGTTAGAATCTGAAAGGGATAACTAAGGAGTCCTCCCTCCAAGGGTGGGAGGCATGGAGGAGGCTACCTGGATTAGAAAAGGGCTGTGCTGTAACAGATGGGGTGGCTTGACTCTGACCCAAAGAAGGCACTGAGGTGGGAAGTAGTGGGATATATCAGCATTCCAGTAATGTTAGAAGCTTCAGAGTGGGAAGAAGGGCAGTGATGCCTGTATGTCCAGCAGGACTGAAGGATTTCTCTGGGGGGGGGTGGTATCCAGGGCTCCAATATATAGTATACAGAAAGTGCCAGAGCTGGTCAAAAGCAAGGTATTTCAGAAGGGGCTCCACCAGTAATGGCAGTGACCAGGAAGGGCTAAAAGATGAGAACTCTGTCCCAAGTTCTCTAGGACCCCTATGACACAGGAATTTTATTTTATTTATTTTTTAAACATCTTTATTGGAGTATAATTGCTTTACAATGGTGTGTTAGTTTCTGCTTTATAACAAAGTGAATCAGTTATACATATACATATGTTCCCATACCTCTTCCCTCTTGTGTCTCCCTCCCTCCCACCCTCCCTATCCCACCCCTCTAGGTGGTCACAAAGCACCAAGCTGATCTCCCTGTGCCATGCGGCTGCTTCCCACTAGCTATCTGTTTTACGTATTGAGTTATTTGTAGTGAGGTGGATGGACCTAGAGTCCGTCATGCAGAATGAAGTAAGTCAGAAAGAGAAAAGAAAATACTGTATGCTAACATATATATGGAATCTAAAAAAAAAAGTCATGAAGAACCTAGGGGTAAGACGGGAATAAAGACACAGACCTACTAGAGAATGGACTTGAGGATACGGGGAGGGGGAAGGGTAAGCTGGGACAAAGTGAGAGAGTGGCATGGACATGTTATACACTACCAGACACAGGAATTTTATAAAACTGAGTGAAAGGGAATCCCCTTCCACAACCAATTTTACGAAAAAGAACTAGTCATTACAACTTGCCATGATACAACAAATCTACCTGCTCCTGAGGCCAGACCCTTGACCCTCATGTGTTCCAGAGTTTTACCTTTTGCAGACTTGATACCTACTTGATCCTGGTACTGTGGGCCTGTATTCAAGTCCAACCCAAACTTGGAAGCTTCTCATTTGCAACCTTACCCTAAAGGCTGTTCCTCAGCCTGCTTTGACCTGCAGCTTTGTGCAAACCCAGTGTCTGATGCTTTGGAAATAACACAGAACTCTACATTTACTCAAATGTCTGCTGCTGACAACTGGCCCACTTTACCAATTCAGGTGAACTCTCCTTAATCCCATGCCAAGATCATGCTCTGGACCCTGTGTCTCCCCCAACAATCCTTTCTTGCTAATTATTGCCGCCTCCTGGAAATTCTTCCACCGTCTCATTACTCTGACATTTCCAGTAGTAGAGAGAGCACAGGGGTTTGGCTGAAAAAGGATTAGAGAAACAGGAGAGTATCTGTAAGCCAAAGGAGTGAAGGGGTTTTTGGACATTGAAGAGAAAGGCCAGGATGCTGACATCAAACACCACAGCCTTCAGCATCTTGCCTGGGGTCAGCCCTGTATGTTAGCAACTGTGCTAATCCAAGAAAAGCAGCACGTGGGGATATTTTTTCATATACATCTGACAAAGATGTTTTTCACTCTATGTAGTCTGCAGAGATGTTGGAAAGATTTTACAAAAATTTGTTTTACCATTTCTATTAATAAAGTTATCACCGCCGTGAAGTTGAAGAAATATTTTTAAACGGATAACTCCTTTTCCATAAAGCTCAAAGAAGATAGGCCTCATCAGAAGAAAGAGAATTTCATAAACAATTTTTAAAATGAAAGTGTTCTATGCAAACTGATGTGATAATAAGGCCCATAGTGGAGTCTGTGAAGGCTTGTCTGTGACAGGTGGGCAAAAAATTCCCACTGGGCAAAAGAAAAGACATTAAACCTGTGGCCTGCCTCTGTGGGGGTGATGTGGTCCTTTTAATTTATTTTTTTGGAGTGTGATAGCATCTCTTTAGATGGGCGATATGATGAAATCACAGGAGAGGCTGTTCTGTGTGACTTCAAGGTTAATAAGAGGGAAGCTTGGCAATGACAGGGCCAGCAGAGAAGGAGAAAATCCTCCCCTTAAAGCTACATATCGAAGGGTTGGAATGATATCTATGTGACATTTCACCACTGAAGTTCCTGATTAATTATCAACAAATCAAAAGAATATCAGTGTAAAGAATGGGGAGCTCTTGACAGTTAAAAGGGACATCACCTCATGAAATATTTGGGATACAGCTTCTCTCCAGTCATTTCAGAGATGGGAAAAATGATCTCAAGTGTGTAAATCAGGAAGAAGTTACATTAAATTCTTAGCATCAATATGATTTCAAAAGCATGTATTGCAATAGTAGCATTTGGCATACTAGTTGTAACACATGTTCCCAAAACATGTGTTATAAATTGATCAAAGATTTATTGCAGGATTGTTTGTAATAATGTAAAATTAGAAGAGTCAACATGTCAATCAGTAGGGGACTTGCTAAATAAAATACAATGTATTCATGTGTTAGAATTTACTGTAGTAGTTAAAGAACAAACCTCATCTATTTGTAAAATTTATATAGCTCCTACAGTATGTCAGGGAGTATTCTAAGTGGTTTACTTGTATTAACTCATTTAATTATCACCACAAACCTGTGAGGTAAATCCTCTTATACCCTAATTTTACAGATGAAGAACCGGGGAATAGAAACATTAATAGTTTGTGCAAGGCCACACCTAGGCAATCTGGCTCCACAATCCAGGCTCTTAATAATATGCTTCATTTTCTCTGGTCTACCTCAAACTGTGTAGATTAACAAAAATAACAATTTGCTATAGAAAAGACAAACTGAATACTAAAAAGCCATTTAGAAAAAAAAAATCCCAATACCATACGACATCATGCTCTGCTATATATATTTGAGATTATATATATAAATATAAATATATATATATACACATCTATGTGTATGTGTGTGATGTATATCTATGTTTACGTGTATGTGTATATATTTAGTCTAGGGTTCTGATAAAGGGGTTTTATCTTTTCCTTTAATAAATTAAACTAAGAATACATATATGTATCTCTGGTATAATTAAGAAGAATTAACCTAGATTCCTTTTCTCAAACAGAGGACAGAAGACAACGCACCCCTTACTTCTCTTCCAAGTTAAGTATGAACTACTTAAGGGCCCCTCTGCTTTCCTCTAGACCTTTCCTCCCACCTCATCTCCTACTACTCAAATCGGAAACCCTTTCTCAAACATGTGCTGATTTCCTAACTCTAGGCTTCCACCTCGGTTCTCAGAGAGCCTCTCCTCGGGAAGTTCTTTGGGGAGGTTTCTAGCCACACCAGCTGGTGGCTCTTGGAACCTAGAATACAGGTATTCAGCACCTTCAGACCTGTGCTTTGGTCCCAATTACAACAGAGCAGGAACATTCTTGTTCTCTGTTCTGTTAGGCATGAGTCTTCCTCAATAACTAGCTATGGGCCTGAGACAGAAACAGGTTCCCTATAGAGACTGCTGAACAGAATCCCCTGAGAGGCTCCAAATGAGATGATGAAGAGAGAGGGTCAGCCCACAGTCACCATCCTCTGGCATGGCCCTGGGGAAGATGCAGTGCCATAGGTTCACTGCTTCCACGGTCCTTCCTGCTCAGCCCCAAGGCAGCTCTCTCCCTGCAAGTCTTTGTTTCCATTCAAGGGAATGGGGTTTGAAAACACCTGTTTGTCCGTAAGACCCAGCTGCAGCCCCATGACCAGCTGGGCACTAGAGCAGGGTTCTCGCATCTCAGATGTTTTTTTTTTTTTTTCCTGTGGTTTTAGAACCTTAGAGGATTTATTTAAAAGCCAAAACATTTGTATTTTTATGTTCATGGTAGGTTAGTTACATTTCTCGACCTTGGAGAAGTTTCCTTCTGTAGGAGGTGCCCTGTGCACCCCAGAGCTGCGCTCCCCTCTTGTAACCCAAGCTATATGCTCTAGGGGTTCCCCCTAAGAGAGCTGCGTGGGTCCTTCTGTTGTGATGGGCTGATTATGTGGGAGCTCTGGTAGGCTTGGTTGGCCTCTAGCCTGGTCGGTCGCCAGGCCCTGCCTTGTGCAGGTGCTGCTGGCTGCTGGCTGCTGTTTAGCGGGGCCTGGTTGCGAGGTGACTGGTTGCAGAACCCTAGGGACCCTGTGGCTAGTGCCGGCTCCCTGGTGGGCGGAGTTGGGGTCCCGAAGACCCTGGGGCGGTTGCCCACGCACTGGCAGGTGAAGCCAGGTCCTGGGGTTGGTGCTGGACTCCTAGCAGGCAGAGCCGGTTCCTGGAATCTGGCTGCAGGGCCCAGGGATCCTGGAGCTCGTTTCAGGCCACTGGTGTGTGGGGTGTGGGGGGGAGGCAGGGGGACACCCCATCTCAGAGAAGCTCACATTCCTCTCCAGCCCGCTCAGCAAAAGCCTGGCATTCTCCTTTCTTCTTCTTTTCTCGGGACACCTGCACTGGCCTCACTGGCTTCTTGAAAGAAGCCCCCTCTGTTTCCTCCCATTCCTTGGTTTTCTTCTCTCTGCTCATTTCCCACGATCTTGACTGCACTTTGGTGGGGAATCTGCTGTTTCCTCACCAGCTGCTTCAGTGCACACGGACCCAATAGGTGTTCACACATATTTTGAGATCACCACTGATTTGTTTTTCCCTTTAGTTTCAATTTCACAGAAGTATCAATAAACTAATCTTAAAAGGTACAGACCTCAACAGGAACCCCAAACCCAAAATATAGACAAATGACCTGAAAACACCACGAAGCCAGTAAGTGGAACCTGACAGTTCTGAAACATAGGCTGCTTCTTTCTTTCTTCTACCTGTAACTGGAAATGCAGAAGGGCTACAGCACAGGGGAAGAGATGGCATGTCTACATTCACACCTTTCTATAAAACTATCTTCTCTCCCTCTCAGACACCCGGTTGTATGAAAACTCTCCATGAGCTTAAATCCCTAATTCTGCTAGCCCAGGGTTCTGTGCTTGACAATCCATAGGACCTGGTGGGAGGCTGGGGGGTGGGGAATGCATAGGCTAACATTTGCTCGGCACCACTATGCATCGGATCCTTAATACCCAATCCTATAAAATAGATTCAGGCTCAGAGAGGGTAGGTAACTTGACCGCGTCACACTCTGAGATACAGCAGTCAGAATTTAAATCCAGGTCTGCCTGATCTCACAGGCCGTGCTATTTCCCCATTATGCAGTGCTGCCTTCAGGGTATCGGGGTCAGTCTCTAGGCCAGTATTCCTAAATCCTATGCACATCAGAATCAGTTGGAAAATGTTTTTAAAATATAAATTGTGGGATCTTATCCCCAGAAATTTTTATTTTTGAAGTCTCAAACAGGGCTATGGGATCTATAGGTAGTGCGAAAGTACCCCCAGGTAAGTCTGATGATCGATCAGCCTTGAAGACCACTGTTTTAAGGTATCCACATCCGAAATGAAAGAAGTACTCATAAATATCATATGGCTTGTTTGGGTAACTCATTATGGGTTTTCCCAACTACAACTTTTTCAAAACCTGTTTGAATTTACCTAGTTTATACTATTGCCTAAGGGTGGGGAATTGCATAAATGTATCCCTGCTATGAACAGAGTACCCCCCAACTCCTGAGGCTTTCCCACGGTTATGGTACTGTCGGGGCAGGTCATTTAGTCTGTTTTCCTTAGCTGTGCCATTCATACTCATGTAGAAGGTCAGCATGAAGGAAAGTCGTTTTAATCTGCTCTCATACAGCTTTTTTATCCCTCTGATCATTCTATCTGCCCTTTTCTAGCTCCATTTCCTCTCTTTTAAGGTTCATCAACCAGAACCACATACAGTACAGATGAACTAAGGTTTTGTACAAGGGCATTGCCCTTGGTGTTCCTGGGGGATGCCATGTAGTTATCCTAAAAAAGGCACATCACAGGGTTTGTAACCTGAAATAGTATGAAAAATAGAAAGGAAGAGGAGGTAGGCACATGAATAAAAACTCTTCCTCGTTTTAGGTTGAGCCTATTTATTCTTCCCTTCCTCCTTGTGTCTAACCATCTTAGGAGGAAAAACGGTAGGGACTTGATGATGGGATACTGGAGGAGCTGCAGTGACTTGGGAAATAGAGATGTTCATTATTTCTAGCTGGTCCCTATAGAGTTGAGAAGATTCTAGGCAAAATTGTCTTTGTTACCGTCTTTCTAGAGCCCCTATTTCTGGGTGTCCATCACTCTATTCTCCTACATCTAAGAGGTCTATTAGCTGCCCAAGGTGTATCCCAAATCACCATCTGATCCCAAACCCTGTCCTCCCTACTGTCTTCCCACTTGCAAAGGAAAAGCAAGAATTTGCAGAAGAAATTTTGCTGAGCTGGCAGCCCTAAGGAGCTAGTGATCTGATTAGCTGATTAAAACGATTTACTCTGAGTGTGAATGAGTTGTAACCCTTCCAGAGGTCATATAAAATTTGAAAGGCATTTGTCAAACCTAAATAATCTATGATTGATCACATTTTTCAGAGCATAGGAATTTGCATAAGTGTGGGATGGTGGTGTTTCTCTTTTGTAGAGATAGCTGCTTTTTTCTCTTTTGCACACTGCTAGGCAGGGGTGTGAGATAGAGAGAGAGAGTGTGTGTGTGTGCGCGCGCATGTGCTCGGATGGTATATAAGGAGGGAAACATACAGATCCTGCATTGTGGCTGTATAAAATACATGAGTAAAGAGAGAATGCTTTGGGGGAGAGATACATGTTAACTGCCAGAATCTCAATTTTTCAAAATTCAAAATCTCATAACTATGGAGGAGTTTCTATATTTTAAGTCGTTTCTCCCTTTAATACATTTGCCTGTCCACAGCATTGCTTTCCCATATTCTCTTGCAGACTGGTGATATCTCCCTGGAGTTCCTCAACAATTCCCTTCACAGATCCTTTTATATTTCTCTCCCTGCAAATCTTAGTGCCAACTGCAAATTGAATTGCAGTCTCATAGAATCTTGGCACTGGAAAGAACCTAAGAAATCATCCAGTTACACTTGTCACCCTAGTTTTAACAGACATCTGTCATTTCTGAAGTACACTGTCTACTCATCCATTTTCCTGATGAACGATTACCCTGGATTACCTTTCGGAAACTACTCCTGCATATCCTCAGCCCAGGTGGTTTGCCTGAACTAGACTCCGTCCTCAGTTGGGGGGCATGGTGGGCCCTGATTGACTTAAATTATAAAACAACTCTCCTGCACCCCTCCACCCTGGCCACAATAATTGGTTCAGGAGTGGGAACAGGGGCCAACTACGGCTAAGGAGAATCAAGCCTGGACTTTTCACTCTACTGTTAATGGTAAAGTTCTTTCCCCCGAATGTAAAACAGAGGATAAGAGTTCTACAGGGCTGTAACAATCTTGCCATCTGAAATCAAGCTTTCAGAATGAAACCACAGGAAAGGAGGGGAAGTGGATCCTGTGGGTATCCTCAGACCCACGCACCTAGCCTCTGCGTGACTGAGCCTACACTAAGCTGGTCATTTCTCAGACAGTAAATTCTCTTTTTGATTAACATAATTCTGAGCAGTGTTTTCAATCATTTGCTTCAGAGAGGATCCAAAATGATAGGCCTATGATGGGGAATTCATTTATTTCTACCGTAGCTTGCTACACAGTTTTTTTGGATGTTAGGAAATTCTTCTGAATATCTCCTTCTTTGAATCTTCTGCCCATTTGTTCAAGTCTTTTACTTAAAGCTCTACACAGATAATCAAACTTTCTTTCATTCTGTTATCCTTCAAATTTAAGCAGAGTTGGCCTGGCTTGTCCTCTTCAGACCCCAAGTTATCAATTTTGTGGCTAAACACTTTGAGTTAAATTTTTTTTCTTTATATGACAAGTTCCCTTCCTTTGAATTATGTATATTGTTATAGTTCTTATTTAAATGTGGTTCCTGTAATGGAATACCACATGACCATGTGGGTTTACAGCTCTATGACACTTGCCTCCCACCAACCCCCATTAAAACTTTATTGTTATTTATGCAATCTAATTATCCTCTTTTTTATTAGCTGCTGTATCACTCTGGTGGTAACTTTTACCCTCTAAGTAACCCAGAAAAATGTTCACTTGAAATGGAAGTCAGCTCAGTCTTACATTTTTAGGATAACATTTCTATCCCACAATCAATATACGTATGTTATGAAAAATTAGAAGACATAGATAAGCATAAAGAAGAAAATCTCATTCCTAAAATTATCAGCTACAAAAACCAATGACATATTTCTAGATATCCCTCCACACACATTTGTTTTCACATATTTGTATGTGTATATACACATAAACCTCATCATACAAAAATTAAGTACACAGTCTCCATCTGCAGTCTTTTTATCTGCTTTGTCGTTAACATGTTTGCATGTCAATAAACAATGTTTACCATATCATTTTAATAACTGCTTAGTATTTCAATATGGTAGTGCTAAAATTTGTTTGACCAATTGACTATTCATGTTTTTGTTGTTTTTGCTTGTCTGCCATTAAACATTTTCCTGATTATTTCCTTAGACTCAGTCTCTCAGGTTGAATACTTGGTTTAAAAGTCATAAATACTTTTACAGCTTTGGTTGTGTATCTCTACATTTCCCTCCAGGGATACCAAACTAATTTATAATTCCATCAGCAACATCAAGAACATCACTAGGCATTATGGGTTTTTTTTTTTTTTTAACTTATCTTCAGGATATACATCTTTATCATGTTGGTTTTGGCCCAAGAGTTTAGCCCGTCAGGATGGTTTTAAGTCTTAACTCTTTCCTTTACGCATTATTTATATTCACCTCCTGTCACATTATCATCTACAACTGATAAGTTACTTCTATGACATAGTTAATAACATTGATAAAAATCTTGACTAAGGCCATGCCTTGTTAAGGTTGGGCCCTCTGAGAGGTCTTTCCAGGTTGATGCTAAGTTAGAAGTTAATACTCTGGATTCAACAAGCAATTGCTGTATCTCCCTTACTATCACCCAACCCATACCTTCATCTTGTCCACTAGACTTGTTGTCTTGACAAAAAAATAAAGATATGCCTCGGTGTGGATTTCCCTACCAGATCTCCAGACAGTTCTCCCTTGAGATTAAAATTAAGCCCAAAGTAACAATTCCCCACTGTAACATCTTCTACTTTAAGAAAGATGAAACTGTCAGCAAAGCACGTCAGATCAATAATTTATCAGAGTCTGCTTTTAGGAGATATTTCAGTGTGAATGCCCTCATCTAGACCATTTATAACAATATCAAAACTGTCCCCAGGAGCAATTCCTATGAGTCTTAATTATTAGCCTTTCTCTACATATAGAAATGTATATTTATTCCTACCTCTTTTCTTATTGCTTGCTTCTTTCTCCTCTTCTTCTTTCTTCTTATCCAATCCCCTATTATAAATTATTTCTTTTAACACACAGTAATTCATTTTAATAGTTTTTTACCGTGCAAAGATATTAATGACTTCTGATCTAAAAATTCTCTTAAGCTTCTCAAGAATATAAGTATATAAAATTATACATGCTAGAGGTAGGGACTGTTGGGGCATATTCAAATTGGAATGGGAAGAGACAGAGCTTAGGCAAGTTATTTAATGTGAAGTACAGTAGTCTTAGTTTGTTTCATTATCTATCAATTAGATTAATAAACACCATGTATATCTTACAGAGGTGCCAAGAACACAAACGGAAGTTCTGTGTGTCTGTGTGTATCATCATGAAGCACCAAAGAATGAGGTATAATCATTAACATATTTAATAAAAGTAAATATCCATAAATAAAAAGTACCTAATTTAATCTGCAGTGAGGTCAGGGTCATGATCTCAATTTTAACAGCTTCAACAATGAGGCTCCAAGAGTTTGCTACCCTCCAGAATAAATGCCATAACTGAATCCTCAGCCCCAGCACATAAGGTTCCAAATCAATGGTAGTTTGACTTCACAGGTTGTGAGGTATGTGGTTGTAAGTAATTTGCTACTTATATAGAATATCAAAGTCTGTGAAATAAAACCAATAACATAAACAATTTAGAATGGTTCAAAAGTATATCTTTATATCTTTCTTACTCATTGGACTGTTATGCTCTTTGCTGTGTGATATAAAAAGGGGGTTAAGGCACAGCTAGTGTGAAATCAATTATTTATACTTAACATCCAGCCTTCCTGAAGAGCCCATAGGGGAGCAACATATACTGACACCACTTTAATAATTGTGTTGACTATAAAGTATTGCTGCACCTGACTTCACTATAAATGTTTTGTGTTCTGTCAAGATCCGGGTATGCCCATGGGAATGTGTTGAGCATATGAATGTCATCTGTCATACGTGTCACAGTGGAAACAATGGCTGGGAATGCTGGACAACACCAGGCTACAACTCTGAATGAGGTATAAAGTAATTTATATACTTCTTAAAAGATGTATTCACTGAGCTATCTGATGTGTAGAATTATCTGTTCCTCCTAGGACAGGAAATTTCATTATTTTAAGATTTGAGCCCATATAACTAGACTTTGTTCCCATAAAGGGGATCCTACTGTAATCCCCCAGCTACCCAGATTACATTTAAGTAAAGTCTTTAAAACAAAGGAAGTATTTTTTGCAGAGTGGATCCTTGATAGTAGAAGAACAAGTACAGATGCCTAGAATGGCTCAGACTTCATAGTTATATTGAACAGGAGCAACTCTGTTCAAGAGAACAGAGAAATAAGATACACAGAGGCCTGGAAATAGAGGAGTGGATGTCCATCCCAGCTTTCTATCACCTGCTGAACTGAAAATATTTAAAGAATCGAAATGCCACATCCAGTCTTGTGTGATCTCCCTTAAACAATGACTGTTAAAACCGGCCATGGAGTTCTTTGTGTATTTCTGAATGGGCAAATCAGGGTGCTACAGTAAATTTTCAACAATGGGTATAGTTTATCTACTAAAGGTTGCTCTTGCCAAACTCCCATATAATTTAAAAGATATTACTAATTGCAGGAAACTCACTTATGTGACATCACCAGAGAAGGAGGTATTTAAATAAATGAAGCTTTCTGCATAATTAAACACAGCCACTGTAAGAGCCAGTCTGCAGTAGTATGTAAGGGTGGCTAGCCTGACTCTAAGTAGGTCCCAACTACAATGATGGACTTTAAGCTCCTGTTTCTGCTCTGAGAGTAAGCAGTCTGACAGCCAGGAAAAAAAGCCATGGGCTGAAAAACCTGATAACCAAGTCTAAACAAATCATCTCACGTAAGAGTAATAGGCTCTGAAGGAGAGTTGGCAGGGAAAATTCCTTGAACTTTGATACATGTGTAGCATACACAGCTGTGGATGTGCAAACAGATCCTTGTAGGACAGATTAAACGGCTGTTCCACATTGTTCCTCGGATAGCACGCAATGTCTCCGCTCGCGAGAAATCCTGTTCAGTCCATACTCAATTGGGAATTGACTCTTCTTCCCATAGGCAGGGTGGATAAATCCCACACCATCTCTCTCTCACGGGCCAAACATGGGGAAGAGTATCAAGGAGGCTCAAAAAGAAGCAATGCTGAATAAATTATGCCGGGTGGCAGCTGCATACACACAACAACAGAAAATGTTCTAAAACAGCCAGAGGATATCTGTTCCACAAAAATAAAAAGAAATCATTCTTGATCTCTAAGCAATGGAAGGCAGGACGTAACCCTCTTCATCGATAGCAGGTAAGGACTCTTTTAAAAGAGATCTGAACTCTGAGTAATTGCTGAAGTCAAGGCTTAGGTTTCTCTGCCATTAATAACAAGGATCCTGACTAAAAGCAGCAATCATCCTGGGCGCACACTAGGAGACAGGGGGAAAAAAAATGAACAAAACCAACATGATGAAAAGATAAGGATACAGTGTACTGCAGCTATATCAGACTGAGCAAGAAATTAGAATATCAGAAACCCATTTCATATTATATATTGCTTACTGCATTCCATTACTCTTAAATTAATGGTATAATAAGCTATACTGAAATTTCAATCCATAGGGTGCATTCAGTCTTTTTAAGTCCCTAAACTGAAGGTTCCTACCAAGTATTATTGTAATCTATTATCAATGACTGAACCAGGAGGACCCTGAACGACAACTGCAGTTAAGGTTCTGACATGCAAAGAGGGTAGGAGTGCAATCACTGCTTAGGGTATACACAAGCTAACATAACATGTTCATTTCAGGCCACTAAGTAGTACAACTGTTTTTCTTAGAGAGATTTTATTTTTGCTTCCTTTGGGACAAGTGATGTTTTTGGGTGAGAGCAATACTATTTTACATTAAAAACCCTCTGCTCCAAGTACACGCACTTAAGTTTTTGAAATTTAATTTGCAATTCACAGTGGTCCAACCTGATGCACAATAAACAATGAGTAACATGCCATAATAATAATGATGCGAAGTATCAGAAGATGCTGTTTCCTCAATGACTTTGACTCCTTTGTTTCTTCCTTTATTTACAGGGATTCATAATTAAGCTGACTTGTACTTTCAGAATGCCAAGAAAATTGAGGAGGAAATATGTGAATGGTGCCTACTGATTTAATTTTGAAAGTTCAAATAATCACTTTTTATTTAAATAATTTCATCAGCTCTCTGAATAAAGACTGTGGCTTTTAACTGTACAAAGAATTTAGCACTTGTTTGGGGACTCAGTATATATTGAAACATCAGAGCCATAAAACCCAAATTGTTACCCTCTTCATTATCTATTTTATTTGAATTTTATTGTATTTTTTGTACAGCAAGTTCTTATTAGTTATCTATTTTATACATATTAGTGTATACATGTCAATCCCAATCTCCCAATTCATCCCACCACCAACCCCCTCTCTCCACATGCTTTCCCCCCTTGGTGTCCATACATTTGTTCTCTGCATCTGTGTCTATTTCTGCCTTGCAAACCGGTTCACCTCTACCATTTTTCTAGATTCCACATATATGCGTTAATATATGATATTTGCTTTTCTCTTCCTGACTTACTTCACTCCGTATGACAGTCTCTAGTCTCTACAAATGACCCAATTTTGTTCCTTTTTATGCCTGAGTAATATCCCACTGTACATATGTACCACATCTTCTTTATCCATTCGTCTGTCGATGGGCATTTAGGTTGCTTCCATGACCTGGCTATTCTAAATAGTGCTGCAATGAGCATTGGAGTACATGTGTCTTTATGGTTTTCTCTGGGTATATGCCCAGTAGTGGGATTGCTGGGTCATATGGTAATTCTATCTTTAGTTTTTTAAGGAACCTCCATACTGTTCTCCATAGTGGCTGTATCAATTTACATTCCCACCAACAGTGCAAGAGGGTTCCCTTTTCTCCACACTCTCTCCAGCATTTGTTTGTAGATTTTCTGATGATGCCCATTTTAACTGGTGTGAGGTGATACCTCACTGTACTTTTGATTTGCATTTCTCTAATAATTAGTGATGTTGAGCAGTTCTTCATGTGCTTCTTGGCCATCTGCATGTCTTCTTTGGAGAAATGTCTATTTAGGTTTTCTGCCCATTTTTGGATTGGGTTGTTTATTAATATTGAGCTGCATGAGCTGTTTATATATTTTGGAGATTAATCCTTTGTACATTGATTCATTTGCAAATATTTTCTCCCATTCTGAGGGTTGTCTTTTCATCTTATTTATAGTTTCCTTTGCTGTGCAAAAGGTTTTAAATTTAATTAGGTCCCATTTGTTTATTTCTGCTTTTATTCATTATTTTTCTTTCTATGTTTATAACAGTTCATATCTCTCTTTTCCTGTAGCATGCTACACTTATTCATCACCACCTTACCCGCAAAAGATATCCCTTATACCTTATCTTTCTTATACCTCTGTTACAGCCTCAGCTCCTCTGCCCTAGGGAACACTCAGAACATTAACGCACTCCATATCAAATTACACTTTTTCTTGAAAGTTCACTGGGGCAGGGGTTTGGTGTAGGGAGAGGAAGACCTAATTCTAACAAGTTATTGGTGAATAGTTCCATTATGAGCAATAAAAGGTGATATATTTCAATAAAGTCAAATCATCACATGAAATTAACACCAGTACAATTATTTATGGATAAAATAATAGTGCATGCTTCCTGGTATCTCTGTCTCTCATTTCTCTCTCCCTCTCTTTCTTTCTCCCTGTGTTAGCTGGCAACAGCATCATATAGGTTTTTTTTTTTTTCTTTAAACTCATTTGATGGTGCAGAAGTTGAAAACTTCAATACAACCTAAATTCAGAACACTGTGCACACAAATACATACATACTCAAAACACACACATTATTTATACATGGTTACTTAAATATTGTTGAAGCAGTGTAAGGAAAATTTAAAGAAAATTTAAAAAATATCAATTAACATACATCTCAGAGAACAAAAAGCTTTATTGGTTAATAGCAAGTATGACAGGTTTATGAAAATCAAGTCTTTTGAATCAGTTTAATCACTTCATGAATGACAAGTTAATGCCACAGATTGTAGGGGAATGAGAGAGATAGTCTTGTCTGATACCATCAAGATTTTGGTCTGCATGAAAATCTGCAACAGAAACTAAAATATAACATCGTCTTTATGCTTTCACCAAAGTCTACAGGTTTTAAAGTTTTATAACTAAAAGTTAAGCCTCTTTATGAGGAACATTGCAGCAGGCTGCAAACTGTGAAAACTGCAAGATTCATCAGAAAGGATGTGTATCAATGTTAATTAAGCACTCATTAAAAAAGAAGGCTAAGGGAGCCACCGGAGAAGAAAAAGTAAGCTCTAGCTGTTAGTAATTTAGGAAGTCAGAATAACCTGTCTTGATTAGAAGTTAAGGGTTACAGTTTGGGGAGGAATACAGGGAAAAAATAGTGAGATTTTTCCCCCCTTACTTTTTTTTTTTTTTTTTGCGGTACGCGGGCCTCTCACTGTTATGGCTTCTCCAGTTGCGGAGCACAGGCTCCGAACGCGCAGGCTCAGCGGCCATAGGCTCATGGACCCAGCCGCTTCTCGGCATGTGGGATCTTCTCGGACCGGGGCCCGAACCCATGTCCCCTGCATCGGCAGGCAGACTCTCAACCACTGTGCCACTAGGGAAACACCCCCCCCCCCCCCTTACTTTTTATATCTTTCATTTTAGACTTCAAGGGCTGTTGTGCAAAAAGACTGAATGGATATATTTTAAAGGTCGGGATATAGTGAGAAAGGAACCAGGATGCGAGTTTCAGATCTCCTCATAAGGACTGATTGGGAACATATGTATATGTATAACCGATTCACTTTGTTATAAAGCAGAAACTAACAAACCATTGTAAAGCAATTATACTCCAATAAAGATGTAAAAAAAAAAAAGGCTATTGTAAGAAAGCTAATGAAGGCAGTTAACCCAGCATCAGGCAGAGCAGCTGGGGGGGTTTTCCAAGCACAACCTGAACTAGCTTAGATGTCCCACTGTCACTGGCCTTGTTCAGGGGCTCCCGGCTTTCACAAAAAGATAAGAGTAAATTGTAATTTAGGCCTGGGAAGAAATTCAAGGGTTTTATTAAGTTGAGAGAGAACTGATAATTACTGAGGAGAAATCAAAACTGTCTAAGTGTAACTTAAAAGTAATAATGTGCACTGACAATGCCTCATAAACTCAAGGGACAGGCACATTTTGACTTGTAAATTCATCTCATTTTGACATCAAATCTAATGTCTATTACTTTAAGGTAAAACTTATCTTTTGTTTGCAAAGTATTGTAAGTGGTTAGACCTTGAGCATCACTTTTTTTTTTTTTTTTTTGCGGTACGCGGGCCTGTCACTGTTGTGGCCTCTCCCATTGCGGAGCACAGGCTCCGGACGCGCAGGCTCAGCGGCCATGGCTCACGGGCCCAGCTGCTCCGCGGCATGTGGGACCTTCCCGGACCGGGGCACGAACCCGTGTCCCCTGCATCGGCAGGCGGACTCTCAACCACTGCGCCACCAGGGAAGCCCGAGCATCACTTTTATTAATTCCATTGTCTAGGTCATCACTTACCCTAGACAGCACTGTCAGAAACCTAACGGAGAAAATTAAAGTGGATGTTCTAGTCTCTGGCACCTACCTTTCAAATTTCAATTAATTCTTTGTTCATAAACAAGCTAGGAAACAGCTCTCTTCTTCCTGAGGATACTGTGAAGGTCTTTTACCTGGCCTTCCTGTTCTCCGGTCCTGCTCCTCTCAAAACTATCATGTGCATTATTATTTACTCATATGTCATCTTCTCCAAGAAGCCTTCTTTGAACCTTCAGATTGAACTCCACTGCCTTTGAACTGTCATATATCCATTGCTCAATTTGCACATTGTGTGGGTATTTTTTTGTTATATGTCTGTTTCCGTGAATAAATTTTACTCATAGTTGTACCCACAAAGTTTAGAAGAATAGCTGACATCTAGTAGATGGTAATCATGTGTCTATTGAAACAAAGGCAATGGATTACAACTGCCTGTCCTCTTTTAAATGGGCAATACTCAAACTATCATTAAGTTTTTTCAGACCAATTAAATAAACATTGTGCTTTGGGATTATTTTCTCCTCATAGACCACTCTTTGACCTTTATTTCAATTTGATCTTACCTAGAAAATACTGCTAGACAGGGGAGTCAGAGGGTAATATGTTCTGATTTATGGCCCCAAAGGATGGGTGGAGATTGATCCTCCATTGAATGAAAGCAGATGCTCTAATGTGGGAATACAAGAACAAAGGTTCTTCTCATTAGAATGACAGCTTGGTTCATGGACATCCCTGTAATTAAAATTTTAAGAATGTGTGCAAAAGAATCTAGGTTTGCAGAGATAATTTTAGTAGAACCTTATGCAGAGCCCCTATAGGTCCTATAGCCTTCCAATACAGAAGACTTGCGTGGTTCATGACAATTCTAATACATGGGTTTATGACTATTGACCAGTTTTGCATCATTCTGTGGGTATTGTTTCTTTTCTTCTTTTAAAATCAGTGAAGAGGGAAGGAAAGAAACACTTCGAAAATGAAAGATTAGCTTCCTAAATCATAAAGATGAGCTTTGTAATCACTTTCCTTTAAGCAAGGAATTAAACGATAATAAAAATCCTAATTAAGGACTTCGTTAGCCTAACTAGATTTTCATATGCAAAACATTGTTATAAAGAACTGCTATAGAATGGAAATACCTCCTCGGCGAACCCAAAGGGAAGCATTCCTGCCAGGACTTTTCTTCTGCTTCCATTTTTGTGTCCATTCAGGATCATTCTGTTTTTCCATGATCGCCAATTTTCTTCACCCTCTCCATGACTCCTGCTTCTTGTCTTTTTAGTTGCCCAACTTTTCTGCCTTGTTTCATTTTCTTTTTTATTTGATTTCTTTTCATTTTTAAATTTGTCATGATTCATTCATTCATTGATTAGTTCAACTTCCAATAATTGAGCCTTTAAAGAATGTTCTTTTCTGTCTTTCTTGTCCCCGGGCTCATTCATTCATCATCGCCCTCCCATGTAATTACTTTTTTGGTCCTTCTTTCTCTAAGGGTAAAATGCTTCTTTGGGAGTGGTTTTACAATCTCCCATGTTCTTTCAGCTCTCTTCTTCCCTTATGCAAAAACCCTAATCTTATAGCAGCTACTTTTGACTTACCCAAGTCCACAGATGACATTATCATATTATATCATGGGGTTATTTTATACCCTTTATTATTGGTGCATATTAAAATAAGTCAGTAGAGAAAACAGGCATATATTTTTACAATGATCTTTTAAAATAGGGCAGAGCTAAAATGACTGCATGCAAAATGATTCTCTCTGCTAGTCTGAGAAAGTGGCAATAACACATATTCTTATCCAACAGCATGATATTTTTGGAGTTAGTATTTAATCTAATATGCTATAGGGCTCATCAGGTTAGGGGCTGAACATTCTCAAATTGTTTTACAGTAAAATTCTTTGGTTTTAACTTCAAACTCAAAATCTAAAAGGGAAAGTTGAGTTTCTCAAAGTGAAAGCCTGAGATTGTACACTAAGCTTATTGAATAAGAATCTCCTGTAGGTAGGATTTGGGAGTTAGAATATTTTAAAATACTTTGGAAGACTCAGGGACTAAACTTTGAGAACCACTGGGGCAAGCTTTGAAGCCAGGAGATCTTGGTTAGGATGCCAGCTCTACATCGATTCCCTTCCATGAGCTTTGGTTTTCTCATTTGTAAATTAGGATTAATAATATCTAGCATGTGGAGTTGTAATTAGGACTAAATGAAATAATTTACCTTCCTAAAAGTACCTAGTTCATAAAGAGTCCAATAATTAAAAAATACTTTTATATGTATTAAGAATAAAATTTCTTGTATTTTTATATCTTTAAATCAAATAACAACAGGCTCTACTTGTACTTTCTTGTCAGTTTTGTGAATCCAAACACTACTACACAGCACCTGGGAACCAAAAACCGAATAGAAAGTTTCTTTGAAAATAAAATGAAACCGACTAGTAAGATTATTTGATCAAATAAAGTGGAAAAGATAAACTACACAGAGTGAAGAGATGAATTTTTTTTGCTTTGGCAGTTTCATTATTATTGCTGTTAATAACAGTTGGGTGCCTATGATGCATTAGACTCTGTAAAAAAGAAAAAAAGCAGGAGTAGTGTGTACCTGGGCCCTCAGGAGGTACATTATTGATCCAGGAAAGGCCTCATTGCAAGATGTGACCCTAACAGAGGAAGATAGTGGGAGCTAGTTCTAGAACTTTTGCTGAGCAGGAAACAGTGCTGGGAGTGAGAAAAAGAGAGAATATAAAAAGTCAAAAAGCAGGCAGATTTCATTCTCACCAGCACTAGGAGCTACATGGCTAGATGGTGGTGGCGAAGTCAGAGAGGTAGAACATGACAGATTACAAAAACGGTAAAGACTAAAGGCAGAAGTAGAAGTATGGTCTATTCTAGTAATATTTCATTGAGAAGAAGAAGAAAAGAACAAGAAAGAAGGCTTAACCATCTGTATCGCATGTGGTAGGCGCTGAGTAAATGTTTACTAAACGAACAATGATAAGGATAGGAAGAGGTTCATTAAGTAATAAACACATTCATAAATGCAAAAGATTATCCCGACATTCAGTAAACATTCAGCATCTAATATGTATAATATGCAGTGCTATATTGTGGTGTATGTGTGTCTGTGTACATGTGTATGTGTTTGGTGAGGCTTGGCTACAAAGATAAATAAGACTTCAGGCTTGGACCTCAAGTATTTAGAATATCAAGAATAATAATAGTTCATATATGCACTTGAAAACCCAGGTTATTAAATATAAAAGAAGTCATGGCAATTCAATATTTATCACCTATTAAGCCAAAGAATAACAGAATATATTAGCTTTCCAAAGCATCCATTTAAGGCTTTTATGTCGTGAAATACTAACACTAAATCAAGATTAGATTTTATTTCACTTCAATCTATTTGGATATTTACAAATATAAGATAGCTAGTGTAAAATGACTGTCTCAGAAAAATGTCGTTTGTTGGCTTGAAGGTCAATGTATCTTCCATGTATAGCCTGAAATAGCAGCTCCTGTTTCTGCTCTTTAGCTAGCTGTTTGTTCAGAAATGGTTTCCCTAAGGTTTTCAAGGTCTTATGATACGCCAGCTGAATGTGCTGAGTTATGAGTTTCCTTCCAGTCACTTAGGGATTATTATTCTTTTTTTAACAAAACATGGCAGAAGAAAACTTAGCCATAAAATTCATGTTCTCAAAAATTGAATAAACACTTGATCATTAGAGAATACTTGTAAATACTCTAAAAAATGATAAATAAAATTTATTGTCAGCTTACTATATGATACAAACTATGCCTTAATCACTTTCATGTAATAATCTCATTTATTTCTACCAACAACCTGATGAGGTAAATATTGTTATCTCCATTTCACAGATGAAGAAACTGAGGCACAGAGAGGTTAAGTAGATGACCAGGCTGCACAACTATATTGCTTCTTTTTACCCAATATCAAACCTTAAAAAATAAGTGCTTGGCTGAAAATCTTATATTCTAGGGAAAGAAAGAGGGAATTCTAATTTTCATCCCCTGGACACCTTTCCAAAATTTGTAGATGAAAACAGAGGGATATAATAAAAAAGCAGAATGTAATCTCCAACACTTTAAGAGAAATGAATAATATATACATTGTGTTATTTTAGAAAATCAGAAATAGATTTTCTTTTTAACCCCAATTTTTCAGCAAAGCTAGTGCCATATCCCTCTTAAGATATTTCTCTCTAGCAGAAGCAGAGAGGATACCTGAGTTTGATATTTTCATTTTCTCAGAGCCAGTATGTCACAGAGGAACAGGGCAACAAGCAGAGAGCTGCCCTACAAAAGTGGTGGTGGTGGTGACAGCAGTAGATGGAAAGTAAAGCATCAGTGTATTGGAAATCATCAGACATCATCCTACAGCTGGGAAATCAGCAAGAAATGAAGGTTGGGCTTTCTCCTCATTAAACCTGTCATTAAGGTCTCATTCTGTTTTGTTGAAATCCTGCTGTGTTGGTGGGTGATACCTTCTTTGCACTGGAGTGAGGGAACCCCTATGAATGTCAGAATGATCCGTTAATCAAAGGGTTGTACGGAGATAAAGCAAGGTTGGTAAGAGATTTAGTAAGAACCACAAACAATACTGAAATAATTCTGATCAATTTCCACATGCCCATCTCAATCTGATGTGAGACTTGAACGATATGAAAAAATATTGAGGACTCTTTTGACAGTAGGAATCAAAATCAGAAACTGTTCTGCAAGCTTAGTAAATATAATTCTCTGGCATATGTTAAAATAATAAAATATTTAATTTGCATTAGAACCTTCACTGGGACTATAAGAAGTACCACAAAGTCAGACTCATGATATATTTAGCCGAGTAATTAAATTTGACACAGGTAATTCAGGAAGATTTATGAGGAAAAAATTCTTGCCCTGTCAGATCAGCATTTAAATATGAGGCACGTGCCCAAATATTGCCATACCTATCTCATAGTACAATCCTGATTCATCATCAAAAAATGTATACAAACATGTTTAATTGTTACTATCACACCCGCCTACACAAACTCCTGAGGTAACAGATTCTGTAAGTTTATTAATTTTGGCATAGGTCCTTCTTTTATTTATAGACCCATAAATTTCCTCTTTCAGACTTAAGAAAGTTGCCCAGCTCTCATCTTCCTGAAATTGAATGCACCAACAATGACCTTTAATAACGTGGTAAACTAGAATTATAGCCTTCTGAGTTTTTCTCATTTGGAAACTACGTGAAATACCTGTTGAATAAAATGCAATTCACTTCTGAAATAGCTTTCAATATTTTGTTTTTAAAAAAACACAATATATCACTCTTGTCTTCATAAGAGGAAGAAAAGTGACTGTAATTGATTATATGTAAATGAGATATAAAACCCAAATGTCTATAGCAGCTATAACATGGGAGACATTTTATGTTGAGAGAAGGAAGAAAGAAGAGCCTATAGTCTTGTTTTCTTTTTATGGCTTAGACACAGGCTTAAAGTTGTCTCATCCAACTAGCTCCAAAATTCTATCACCATGAGATTCTCAGAGAGATGTGGTCTCCTGTTATTTTGCTATAGAGTGGAAAGACCCAAGAAGCAGAAAGTCTGGAATTGTACCATAAATATGTCACTCACTGTTATACTGTATACAGTACAACTCACAGTTATACTGGTTGTATAACTATGCTCAATAACTATGCTCAAGGGATAAACCCTCCAAGACCATTTCCTCACACTTCAAATGGGGATAAAGTACCCATCTAACATAACACACATAAAAGTGCTTTGTAAATGTAAAGGACTGTACAAATGCTAGTTCGCCGACATGGTAGTTTGGGGAACCTAAAAAATCTCTAATATTTTCCTTAACAGATTTCCATTTTCTTTGCAAGGCCAACACTGTTGCTTCCTCAGACATCAGACCCCAATTACCACCTAAGGGTTTCCCAGAAACAAAGAATGACTCCATCATATTTTAGGGAAAGTGTTTTTTTAAGGAGGCAAATAACCAGACAATTAAGAATCATTACTGTGTCGTCTGATGAAAACTGTCAGATTTAGTATATCCAGGGTTCAACACATGTTCTGGAACAAGGCTTCTCAAAATTTAATATGCTCACAAGTCACCTGAGAGGAATATCCTTAAGTACAGAATTTGATACAGAAAGTCTGGGGTGGAGCCTGCGATTCTGCATTACTAACCAGTTCCCAGGTGGTGTTAATGCTGCTGGTGTTCAGGCCACACTTCATGGGCAAGGCTCTAGACCCTCTTAGAGGTACGCTCTCCAACATGGCAGCCGATGTCACATGTATGTAGTGATTTACATTTAAATTAATTAAATTATATTAAAATTCATTTCTTCTGTAGCACTAGCCACATTTCAAGTGTTCACTAACATGGGGCTAGGGGCTACAACATTGGACAGCACAAACACAGAACATTTCCATCATTGCTGCAAGTTCTACTGGACAGCTCTGCTCTGGAGCATAGCACCAGTGTGGGGAGGGGGGTGCCCTGTCCTGCCCAGTTTCTCCACTGTCTCTAAAGTAGTATCCTCATGCATATACTTGGCATCCATGGTTTAATCTACTGTATCCTTAACATATAAGGATGTAAATGACCTCACCTTAAGACATACTTGGAGGTGTGATGACAGAAGGAAAATGGGTTTTCCATGGGCCTGAGCTTTTAGATAAAGAGGAGAGAGACTGAATGACAGTTTCCTACCAGCAGGAAAGAGAAGAGGGCCCCATGATGCCCAGTGAGAGAATGACTAAGAGCCAGCCTTGCTCCTCTCAAGGGAAGAGGGAAGTGATATTAATCAGCACACTATTGTAGACAAAGAGGGCTCTCAGGAGAAGAGCAGCGCATCTGTCCCACTCGCACATCAAAGAGGCCCAGCAGCTGAAAATGCTCGTGTCAAATCTCCACTCAGCCTCTTTTTCTCCTTGCTTTCCTTTCCTGTTTCATTTGCTATTCTGTGGGCTGTTTAGCAATAAGCCCTTCATCTGATTAACATTTCAAACTCATTGTTGGTCTGTGCTGGCTTAAATGAACTCATCGTCATTAGTACTTCGAAACCTGTCTGGCTATGCCTACAAGGCGGGGAAAAAGAAGAAAGAGAAGAAAAGGAAAAGGAAACAAGTAGGACTCATTAAATAAGTCATCCATAAGTCACTGGTCAGGACAAACAGAAACAGAATCCTGAGTGTTTTCATCATTCATCACGTCAAGGACACAGATAGGAGCTAGAGAAGCAGAAGTGGGACACTGAATACCTATATCTATAGATATATATCCATATATTTATATCTATGTATCTAAATCCACATCTGTAACTACACCTACATCTAAACCTAACTACCTCCAGTGGGCAATGATGGAATACAGAAATCATCCTCAAGAAGATGAGGAAAGGAAGCCTGGAATCCCATTCATTCCCTTTCCTCTGATTTCCTTTCCCTGTGGAAAGTATTAGTTTATCACTCTGATTTCAAAACAAAACTTGTTACAGAACTAGTTTTCTGTTCTTTCTCCTTTATTCACTTCGACTGAATTGTATTCCCCAAAGCAACTGAAGTGGGTCACCTTTCTATGTTACAGTAGTACTTAGACTGTGTTACTTTTAATGCATGTTTTGCATCAAATTATAGAGTGTAGTTGAACCTATTGCCTTATTGGGCCAGGTAAGCTACGAGCCTGGCTTAACCTGAGTTGACCAGAAGAGCTTTTTTCTAGATCAGACATTCGGAATAAATATATTCACTGTTAATTCTACTTTATATTAAAATTTTCATCGTGATGCTTATAATTCTGAGGCAAAAAAAAAAAAAAAAAAAGAAGAAAGAAAGAAAGAAAAAGAAAAAAAAAGAAAACACATCCAGACCATTTCCTGTGCTTGTCTGCAAGATAGACAATGGCTTAAAGCATATTCTGGATTTAAATGGTCAATATCAAGCTTAAGCAAGAACACTTTTTCTATTCTTGTGATGTCAACATTCCCCACAGATGACTCAACCCTTGTGATCTAGAAGTATGTTTCCTAACATGTGATATGTGTAAAAGAGATAACTGGAGATGGTATAGCATCACAGCCTTGCATATCATTGTATCTTATAATGGGTACCATATTCTCTCGAAATTCTTTGATCAAGTCAAGGAGAAGGTTTCTTTTGGTACCTTATGTATTTAATACCACTGTCACTTGCCAATCTCCCATTTTAACAAACAAATCAGCCTTACGCTCTGAGTCTTCTGAGGGGGAATTGTATCTAGCTAAAATTCAGTAACATTTGTTTCCATTGAATTATTATTTTTAACGTTTTCCTTTTATTTATGGCACATCATACTGGTTTTTCTATTCATGGTGGTAATAAAATGTTTACTAAAAATACATTAAGTAAAGGACAGTCTTTAAAGAAAATTTTAACCTTACAGTAAAGCAAGTGAATACAGCAGAAATCATGAAAGAATAGCACTGATCTGAAGCATTCTTTTTTGCTTTGAGGGGGTGAAAAGGAAAAAAAAGACTTGTTGCTCCCTAGCTATTAGCCCCCATACACACAGTTCTACATCAAACACTGTACTGTTGCTGTGATCTTTGTAAACAATGTTTCATAGAAACTGCAAGTGGTAAGATGAGAGAGGAAATGTCTCATCCTTTCATAGAATGACTACTGAGGGCTGAAAACAGTGCCAGGGAGCACACGGCAAGAAGCAGGAAATGACCAGCAGAAAAGCAGTGACACCAAAGGATATGCTAAGGAGCAGAAGGAAGAAGGTAAGACTTCCCTCATCCATCCTCACTTGGTTGATTTCAATATGGTGAGTTGCTTAGAGTTTGACACAAGCTTTTCCCAAAGGTGAGCCTTTAAGTGTCTTCTTGCTATCTTTAGGAGGGAAGAGGAAACACAAGATTGATTCATTATGTTTCAACTCAGTGTCACTTTGCCATTTTTTGACAAATGGGACCAAATTTACTCTAAGAAGCAAACTTCATGGAGCTCTCTATAATTAATTACCATAATAGGAACTCAAAATACCAGCTTTCATGTACTGATAATTTGATTTTTTTAGATGAAACCCCTCACTTGTTTTTAATCGATAAACATTTATTGAGCACCTACTATTCTCAAAGCAGTTTGTGTTTGCTGTGTCAAGGATACAAAGTAGTGTCCTGAGAGTCAAAGTGTGGTTTGTGGGCAAGCAGTCCTAGTAACACCTGGGAGCTCTTTAAAATGTGTAATTTCAGGCTCCAACCCAGACCTACTGAATGAGAATCTACATTCTTAAGGTGGTTTATACACACATTAAAGATTGGGACGCTCCATTATAAGAAATATAGAGACTCTCTTCAAACAGCTTAACAGCTCACTTTGGAAATAACACTGACCCTAAAATCATGAAGTAATAACAAAGGGTAGTAGTTAGTATAAGTAGTGTGATGTGAATTTAGACAAGATATGGTCTCCAAAACTCATGGAAGAAGTGGGACAGGAACCATGTCTAAAAATCCAAGCAGAATTAGAGGAGAGAAGTATGCCCCCACTTTGGAATGTGGTGATGATTTTTAGGCAAAAAGAGCATAGAACTATAGACACGTCATCTTGAATATGCAGAGAAAAAATCCTGTGTCACTAGAATGAAGGATACACGCCAGGGATTGTAGAAAATCAGATTCGATGGAAAGTGAGTGGGGAGGGGGGCGGTTTTTTTTTTTTTTTTTGCAGTACGCGGGCCTCTCACTGTTATGTCCTCTCCCGTTGCGGAGCAACAGGCTCCGTACGCGCAGGCTCAGCGGCCGTGGCTCACGGGCCCAGCCGCTCCGCAGCATGTGGGATCTTCCCGCACCGGGGCACGAATCCACGTCCCCTGCATCGGCAGGCGGACTCTCAACCACTGCGCCACCAGGGAAGCCCAAGGGGGGGCAGTTTTGATAGCCAAGCAGAGGAGTTTACTTTTTACACCAGAGGAAATTCATGCCATCTCTGAACATAGGCAGACTAAGAAGTCACAAAAGTACACCCAGTCTCCCGTACATAATAAATGCTCAGCATTTGCAAAATTGAGTTAGTTAAACTGTATGTTCAGGAGTGATTACTTTAGCCCCTGGTGGGTAGGATGAATTGCAGGGGAAAAGCCACGATGGTAGAGGCTATAAACATCCTTCACGTGGGATCAGATGCCTTGAATAATATCTGTTTAGCAAAAGATAGGCAAAGGCCCTAAAAACAATAATTACATGTAAAAGACTAATATAGTTAAAGCACTGTATCAGCAATGACTGTGCTGATTTGAATTTGCCTCAATTAAGGAGCTCTTTCATTGAAATAAAGTTTCTAAAAATGTTACTTAATGGCACTACTGCACTTCTGTTCATCATTCAGCTAAAACCCATGTGCTTGTTATGTCTCCTTTTATTCCCATGTTCTACTGTAACCAAAACAACACAAGTGAGTGCAAACTATGGCACTTTAATCCAGGAAGTACCTTTACTTTAAGGGAAGCAGCCTGCTATAGCAGCCAGATCTTCAGCCATGGAGCCAACACTGGGCTTTGAAACCTGGCTGTGGCACTTTCTGGCCAAACACTAGCACTGTGTGGCACTGGCCAGTGCCTTCACTTCCTTGGCCCTTAGTTTATGTATCTAAGGATGAAAGTAAATATTACCCACTTCACAGGACTGTTGGCACAAGGCCTGGCACATAGTTGGAGCCCCAAATAGGTGCTATTAACATCTCGATCACCACCATATATTGATACTTCATCATCACCCTCCTCCCCGCCCTCCTCAACATCATCATCGACTTGATGAGAGGATCAAACCCAAGGCAGACATATTACCATATTCTTTTTAAGTTTATGATCCAGCAACCTCGCTCCTGGGTATATATCTGGAGAAAACCATAATTCGAAAAGATACTTGTACCCCAATGTTCATTGCAGCACTATTTACAACAGCCAGGACATGGAAGCAACCTAAATGTACATCGATGGAGGAATGGATAAAGAAGATGTGGTACATATATACAATGGAATATTACTCAGCCATAAAAAAGAATGAAATAATGCCATTTGCAGCGACATGGATGGACTTAGAGATTGTCATAGTGAGTGAAGTCATCAGACACAGAAACAAGTATCATACGATATCACTTATATGTGGAATCTAAAAAAATGGTACAAATGAACCTATTTAGGGCTTCCCTGGTGGCGCAGTGGTTGAGGGCCCGCCTGCCGATGCAGGGGACACGGGTTCGTGCCCCGGTCCAGGAAGATCCCACGTGCCATGGAGCGGCTGGGCCCGTGAGCCATGGCCGCTGAGCCTGCGCGTCCGGAGCCTGTGCTCCGCAACGGGAGAGGCCATAGCAGTGAGAGGCCCGCATACCGCAAAAATAAATAAATAAATAAATAAATAAACCTATTTACAAAACAGAAATAGAGTCACAGATGTAGAAAAAAAACTTATGGTGACCAAGCGGGAAAAGGGAGGAGAGATAAATTGGGAGATTGGGATTGACATATACACACTACTGTATACAAAATAGATAATGAATAAGAACCTACTGTATAGCACAGGGAACTCTAGTCAATACTCTGTAATGACCTACATGGGAAAAGACTCTAAAAAAAGAGTGGATATATGTATATATATAATTGATTCATTTTGCTGTACACCTGAAACTAATATAACATTGTAAATCAACTATACTCTAATAAAAATTATTTTAAAAAAAAAGAGCATGGCTCTGCTTTTACACCAAATTTCTTTATTTAAGCCAGAGGTCTTTCAAATAAAGGAAACAAAAGCAAACAAGAGAAGGCAAGCGTTTCATTTCAGCTGAACAGTTATGCTCTGCAAACGTGACAGTGAGCTCAGTGACCAGTGTCCTGCTGACGTGGGAACTCATATGTGGGCAAGGCTGTGAGCCCCTGACACCCCTCTCCTTGACTCTTCTTATTCTCAAGTTAGGTCCTATCCTGTGGTTCCACCCACCTTTAACCATCCAGTTTTCTGGCTGTTCTCCCCTGCCTTTCTTCCCCTTCTCTTCTTTCTCCTCTAAACTTAACTGTTATTATAACTACATCACTCCTCCTTCCAACCCAACCTACTCACAAAAAATATTCTTTCTCCTGAGAAGGGGGCAAAACGCAGGAACCAAAGCTCCTGAGTCACAGCCATACAAACTTTCCATAAACCCCAGGAAGTGTAGAGTTGTATTTCTGCTATCAGTTCTCCAGAGGTCATTGAAAGAGCTTCCCTGGAGGAACTGAAAGAGGCTTTTGACTCACAGTGATGAGTTTGGATCAAGTCCCTGTCTGATCTTTCTTTAGCACTCCTGGTAGATAAAAGCACGCGTGCATGCCGCCCTTGCTTGTAAGCAAAGAGGACGTTCCTAATTCATTTGTAATTGAACTGGTTTTTATTTGGAAGCCATCTTTTGGGGTCAGGCATACAGGTAGTGGGAAGGACCTGAATCTACATAGGCGCTATTAACATCTACAGATTATCGTCATCTATAATGACTTTTCAGATTCCAGACATTTTCTAGGAGTGGATCTTCAGGTTCAAAGAACCATTCCAGAGCCCAGAGGAATCTCTTCACTGCCCATGAATCATTCACATACTACAGAGAATCACAGAGTACTGACCTGACAATGGCTTGAATATCTAGTCTAAACTTCTTATTTTTCCAGTGGGGAAAGAGACCCTTGAAATGACTCAACTAAGACAAGTCGGGGCAAACCCGTATTTTTCTATATCAGAGATTCTCAAATTTTAGGTTGCATCAGAAAAACATGGAGAGCTTGTTAAGACACAGATTTCTGGGCCTGACACCCAGAGTTTCTGATTCAGTTGATCTGGGGTGATGTCAGAGAATTTGCAAGTTCCCAGGTGATGCTGATGCTGCCAGCCTGGAGACCACACTTGAAAGCTGCTTGTCTATATCATACTGCCTCTCAACCATGCAGAAACTTTATGACATGCTTACTAGATAATCTTTAAAATACTAATATTAAATACTGTCATTTCCCCTTCCTAGAGGAGAAAGATTTTAAACAAACTGAGTTATCTACTAAGTTTTATTATCATCATCTCCCCTTCCTCCACCTACTCACTTGTCACGATCTTAATAAAATCCTTTCTTTTATGTATTTACCAGCATGTTCTTAGCTTCATGTTGGGTTTTCAAGATCATGCTTGGTGATAGATAAAATTAAAGTGAAAGTCATCACTGGTCTGTTTAAAGGAGGAAGTTTTTACTATAAAAAGGAAATACTGCTTGGTTAAAAATATCATACTGTGAACTGTCCTATATTTTCCTTAGGGTGAATGAAAGGAAAATGTTGATTAAACAAAGTGGCTTTTAGGAAGTAAAAAGGTTGTAGGGGGAGATTAGAAAAAAAAAAAAGCAAAGAAAAAGAAAGGAAAAAAATAGTATTTTTGAGCAGCTACCATGTGTCCAACAGCAAAGAGTCACTTTCAAATCGTTTCACGTGAATATCCCATCAGTCTGCTATGTCCCTGGTGCAACTGCCTGCATTTTTCTTCTATTTTTCTCTTTTTTTCTTTTTTTTGTTATATTCATTTGTTTGTTTTGTTTCTTAAATTCTACATATAAGTGATAACATGGAATATCGTCTTTTTCTCTCTGACTTATTTCACTAAGCATAATAACTTCCAGGTTCACCAATATTGTTGCAAATGGAAAAAGTTCATTATTTTTTTATGGCTAAGTAATATTCCTGTGTGTGTGTGTGTGTGTGTGTGTGTGTGTGTGTGTGTATCACATCTTCTTTATCCATTCATCTGTTGATGGACACGTACTGCTATGAACATTAAGGGCACGTATCTTCTCAAAATATTCTTTAGATATATACCCAGGAATGGGATTGTTTGATCACATGGTAGTTCTATTTTTAGTTTTCTGAGAAAACTTCATACTGTTTTCCATAGTGGCTGTATCAATTTACATTCCAACCAACAGTGTGCTAAGGTTCCCATTTAGTGCTAAAAGACAGTTTACACCACACTCTCCCCATATATGTACAAAGTCCCACCTTTATGAACTGTACCCACGCAACATGTATGACCTGCACAACATGCCGATAACTCTTTGCAATGAGCCTTTATTTAAGTAATAAATAACTAAGCTATCAAACAGAGACGACTTACCCTAGGTCATGTTACTATTGAGAGGTAATGTAGGAACTATAACACAGGTTTGTCTAATTCTAGGTCTCCTGCTGTATTTGCAATGGATTAAGGCCACTAAAGAGTATGCTTTTTTGTTTTCCTTTCCTACTGGACATTACACATGAGGCTATTCATATAAACAAATAAATCCATGACTGCAGAACACAGAGAGATCAACACCAGGCCTGGGATGCACGGCTCTGAACTACCTTTCTCCCAATTCCCTCTCTCATCACAGCCCCTCAGTCTTTCATGTGGCCCTAAGATTTTACTGCTGGAACAGAGGCAGGAGAGGGACAGAATGTGAGTTCAGGAGGGGAGGAGGTGGGGCTCCTTAGGTGCCCTCCCTCTCAGCCCTGCACACACCCCAAGGGGGGTTAATGGACACCACCCCAGCCTCGGGAGGGCTTTTTGGTGTCCCCGATGCACATCCCTGAATATCTTGAATAGTGTACTCATTTCATCCTTGGAGCTGGTCAGCACAAAGAAAAGCAAAGAAAGCGGAATAGCTGCTATTAAAAGGCAGACTGCCAGAAATCCGAGAAAGCACACAACCACACAATATCTCAAGTCTAAAGGGAGAATTCCAAGCCAAGATTTCTGCATCTCTCTCCACCATCCAGCCGATCAGCATCAGGGTTTTCACTCTCAGACATGTGACCTTTTTACTGGGACACTCAGCAGTCATCTTGCAGATGTTCCAGGTGCAGGCTGAAAGCAGTGGCTTGCATTTCTCTTCCGGTGCTTAACGTCAGTTTGTACCCTATTCTGTATTCCTCACCCCCGTCCTTGAATGTACACAGAGAGTCCTGTACCTGTACAGCATGCAGTATTAATAAGAAATGACCCTTCTCTGAGGAACTCAGTGCATTTGTTTTCCTCTTGTTTTTGAAAGGAAAACTGATACAGGGAAGAGAGGAATCAAGAGCAGAAATAGCAGGTAGGTGCACACAGGAAGAAACCTGCTCCGCTGTTTGCTATCAGGCTCTGCAGTGAAGCAGTGTGCGAGCTTAGAAGGGCATTTCCTCCTGAGCCTTACGGAATTCAGTGTAACTTAGCTATTGGCTACTGAACTGAATTCAGAATTCAATTACTTTACTTGTGACACAGCCAATACGGCACAGTGTGGGATGAAGCAGAGGCTGATTTAAGTGTAACATTATAAGACCCTAGGTCTAATATCTTCATAATAAGGAATGTCGCTATGGACATAAAGGAAATTATATTTGTCTGTGCTTGGAACTTATGCAGGCCAGAACTAGACCTTCAGAGTTTATTAAGTTCAATGATGGATTGAAGAGAGACAGAGTTAGGGTTATGCAAATATTACCCAGGATTTTTACCACATGTGTAAGTTCAAAGGACTATAGATCTGAAAAGACTGGAAGAAGGAGGAACAAGTGATTCCTACCCATGCTTACAACTAGAAGAGGTGAGCATGAACCACAGGAAGTAGGGATGACAGCTGAGAGGCAATAGGCTTGGCACTGAAGGCTGGCAGATCGGCCAGATGGCCACCGTCATTCAAACACACATCATACTTTGATTAGGATTATCTCTTAATATCCTTGATAATATTTAAATTCTGTAACAGAGAACAAATCTTTGTATTATACTTACATTTGCCATTTTTTCCCATTAATAATAGAATAAATCACTTTGCAGAAGTGGAAGCATTTTATTTATTGCCAGTAGACATTTTACAGTCCATGGTCAAAGTATCATAATAAGACGTAAAAACTGTCTTCCAGATGGGAATTCTAGCATATTTGCTTATAAAATTTTGCCATTTATAACCTATGATTGCCCTTCTACAAACTGTTACCACTCTTCTCCTTAGGACACAATTAGAGATCATGGTTTTGTCTTTTTCTTCTCTTGGTCCTTTACAAACTAAATTGACGACTTAGTTCAGTCTATAAATTCAACAAGAAATAGCTACCATATTTAGGAAATAAGAACCTAAAGGGAAAAAAAAAAAAAAGATACACTCTTGGTCTTTAAGCAACTTCAACTCAATTTCAAGATCAAAGTTAGTCTATCTCTAGTCCCACTCTAGCAATTACATTTTATTTATCATTATTTTTTGCAGAAACAGTCTCTCTAAAGTTAGACTGGACTACTGATTCCACTCAGAGAACACAACGCTAGCTGCTTAATTCTCATTTTCCCTTCTACCTTGAAAGCCTGCTTCAACCGGTCTGCATCATTCAGGATAGACTAGTTTGTATTGCAGTAACCAATGACCTCGTGATCTTACAGCAACGAAGGCTGATTTCTTCTCTTGCTATGAGCCCATTATGGTTTGGCTGTGGTTCTGTTCCACTGAGAAGACTTATCTGAACCACTGCCAGTTATGTAGCACAAAGAAAAGACATCATATCAATGCATGCACTGATCCTTAAAGTTTCCTCTTGTAAATGACAGCCATTTCACTGACCAGAGCAAGTCACATATCCAAGTCCTATATTAATAGCCCAGCAAGGACAATCTTCCTCCAGAGATCAGCAGGGAATATCTGAGAACCACAGTACAGTCTACTCCTCTGTACCAACCCTACTCACCTAGAAACTCTCAGCTCAAGGCCCATTACCAAATTTTCCCATTTCAACTCTCACAAACACTTCTTCATGTTCTTCAGAAGGGTCTATAGGTATTACACATGTAAGCATGCATCTGTAATATATTATCTTGTAATATTTTAAAAATAACTTCATTTTTTTGGTCACACTTGTCTTTTTCACTCAACTGTCAATTCTTTGAAGGCAGGAACCATGTTCCAAATTTCTTCCTTGAACATACACAGTTCACAGAACTCAGAATTGAAAACTGCAGAGGTTCTACTAGTCTTAAGTATTCCATGTAGAATGTCTCCAAGAGTAACGCATTCTATGCGTGTGCTGGGTTTTGATAGAGACAAGGGAAAAACAACACCCGGCCCACTGCAAGAACTTTAAAACTGGGTACTTATAACACAACTTACTTTTATAACACACAGGAAAACCATGTTATATATAATATTATCACAAAACTCATGCCAAAGGTCAAAAATACATTTAACAGGATATAGAAAAGTAAAGTATTTGAAGAAACACAGAACTTTTCAAGACTACATAGGAATAGGAAAAATATAAAATTATCCAAACAATGATCTAGAGAATAATTAGGCTGAAGATGAAAGTTGCTGAAGAAACTATAACTAAATAAAGTTAGCCTACATTTAATAATAATTGGAGAAAAACTGTTCCATGCACATGTATCTCACATTAGATCCTATATTAGATTTGCTTAGGGACTCCAAATATTGCTGTGGTTTCCCTGCTTGTAACTATAGAAGCATTGGGTACATACACCTGTATATCATTTACTTTTTAAAAAGTGTTTGGAGGATTGATAAACTAATTTGTTTGGCGGTTCCAGTATTCAAGGGGGAATACAATGGAACCTGAGACAAACATGTTGACCATGTGTCTTTTAGAGAGTCTGTGCAATTAGGAAATGGAAACATAAGCAGGCAGATACCTAACAACATCAGGATTGTAAGGATCCACTTAATAACAACCTGCTAAATACATCATGTATACTTAGCTCCTTGAAATCATTTCATTAGTCTGAAAATTAAGCATATGCTGCTCCTCAGTGGAGGAACAAGGGAGACGGGTGTGTTCGGGAGACTGGTAAAAGCAGTCAAAGCTATTTATCTTGAGATTATAGGTCTCGTTTCAAGCAAGAAGCTAAAGACAGTTACTGCTACTTTATGGCCCTTATGAAATGAACTATCATTATCAGTTTAGACGCTCATTTCAGCAGGCTGTCACCATAATGTGGGTTTGGATAACCCTAATGGATATGTGGACAAACGTCTCCTTGGAGAGATAATACAGTATATTGAAAAGAGCCCTCAGCGAGAATCAGGGGAATCGGGGTTTGTTCCAACTCTGCCTCTAATACGCAAGTAGCATGGGTGTCTCCTCTCTAGGAAGGGTGGGCAGGGAGCGAGGGAAGGAATCAGGTGACCTCCCAAATCCCTTCTGGTATTAAAGTTGGATAGCATCCTGTGTAGGAAAGTGCTTATCATCCCCAAGTTATCACCCAAATCATCCGGGCCTTGCTCTTGGATTTCAGTTCAGATATTACTCCTTTCTCCTGTAGATAAAAGGAATAAGATGTTATCTTCTCCCTTTTCCCTTTAAATGTGCAATCTACAAATTATCCCTTAATCTAGGACAGATTCTTAGGCCTAGTTATATGGTCTGTCTCCCTCTTTTCTTGTTATCTTCATGACATACCATGACCTATTACAAAAGGTATAAGGAAACAGTCCAAAGCAAATTAGTTTCAAATAAAATTTTAAACAAATGCTACTTTTCATGTAATACTTCTATCACTTTTTTAAAGGGAATGGGGTATGACGAGTTCTGGGTTCCTATAATGCTGAGTTGCCCTCAGCTCTTTGAGAGGCTCACACTATTAAAAAGAACAGCACCCAGGACAGAACTGTGCACTGGTAGCCTAATCACAACCTACCTGTAGTCCTTCCCTTCACTGGCTATTTCTTGCTTCTTTCCTTGAAAGCTTTATGTTTCTCTATGAGAAAGGGCAACATGAATTGCAAATCATTGAAAAGAAGATGGGGGGGGTCTACATGTTTTTCTTCATTTTCTTATTTGAAATTTGGAGATTTGGGGTTTAAGAAAAGTGATGCTGATATTAAAGCTTCCGCTCTAAACTGGCATCGTGACACCACATTGGAGGTGTTGGGAAACAACGGGCCTCACGGGTGACAGGGATGAGGGGATGGGAGCCTGCCATCCACCAGGATGGCTCTCTACTATCTTTATGCACAGGAGCTCTTTCAGTCCTCACCTCCTGGCAGATGGAGAAACAGTTCCACACAGCTCAAGTCACTTGCCCAAGGTTACATCGTGATAAGGGTAGGGTCAGATTTGTGTTTCAACAGCCTGACACTTGAGCTGATTCTATTAACCATTGAGATTTTTCTGCCTGGTAACGCTCTATGTAGGGGGCTAGAGGGTGCAGCAGGCTTTATTTCTATATTTGCTTAGCTTCAAAACTCATGCCTTTACCATTAGGTCAAGCTTCCTTCCACTAACAAAGAAATGGAGCGATTGGGCATGGAGTAACAACAAACAAGAGCCAGTTTCCTCCTCCAACATACCCTACCCTGTACATGAGACTGTTGAGCATTGCTGCGTTCAATGTCCCTTGGTATGCTCTGAAAGGGAAAACATTTCTGCTCAGGAAAACTCCAAACAGCCAAGGTCACTTTCTAGAAGGGATTTAGTACGGGTAGATGTCGGGGTGGGGGGTCTCTTCCAGCTCTTCCATTTACCAGTTGTGTGACCTTGACTCAGCTACACAACATCGATGAGTTTCAGATTCTACATCTGTAATATGAGGACACCAGAAATGATGTAGATGATTGGTTTTCGTTTTTCCCCCCAAAGCAGTAGAAGCCATTATGTAAGGGATATTTCTGATCCAAACCCAACAGATGACACAAATGCAAGTGGCTTTCTCTGGGTGACAGAGGATCCACTACCAACACAACGCCAGCAAGGTAGCTGGAAACTTCTCAGTGCCTAGCAGCAGACATCTGGTTTAGATCCCTTGGGTGGTCTCTGAGCCCCTTCCCAACTTTGATAGCCTCTGAAAGTCTAGGATTCCTTCGTGTAGAATCGGGGAATCTACTAGGCGTTAGTGAAACCATCGCTGACTCCGTTAAAGAGTTCTAATCATAAACCTTGCAAATAGTCTCCTTTGAATTACAGATGTGATTTATTTAGTTTTAATCACACCACAACATCCAACACTTTAGACAGATTTACTCAGCAGTTCAAAGGAATGAAGAACTGGACTTTGTTCCATTACCACTGTGCCAGAAATTGCTTTCAGGGAAGGATACGTGATTATGGTATAGAATGTGAATGCAGAAGGTTTGGGCCGACCTCAGCCCTGATTCTCTATTTGTGTGTGGGGCAGCGTGAGTGACACAGGGTGTGAGGAGGGTTTCATAAGATGTAAAAAGAACAGATGGATTTATCGATCTAAGGAAGACAGTCTCCTTGACGGAGACATGCTGTCAAATAGTGGCAGGATGCGCTGCTAAAAGCCCTCCAGATTGATTACCCTACCTGGTACCTGATCCCTCATCACCGCGGCAGGTGAAGAGTGCTGGAAATGTACTCACAGCTGCATTAATAAAATAGGAGGAGAGCAAACAAGGAGGCCTGGGTCAGGCAAGGCTCTGACTGAGAAGAGAGTTTCCCACTGTTCTGAATTTCCTCAGAATGGAGAGTCTCTCACATAGTGTGAAACACACAGACTGAAAATGAGACAAAATAGCTAATCCGGCTGAAAATGTACGTGGCAGCAATAACTTCTGAAGTCATTGCTCTCTGGCTTCTGAAGTTCTGTGAGTCGGTTTTCCCATCTGTTACTGCTTCTGAAACTTGACAATTCCTGTTTGAATTCTTACCTAATTAGAAAATGCTTTGGAAATGGTGTACTAAAAGATACACCTGGTATAATTGCAAAACACTTCTTTTAACCATGCTAAAGGATCTCTACATGCAAGCACTGTCACATCCTACTCCCTGGATCAATAAGAAAACTTAAAAGGCACACATGCACATGCGCACACTCAAGGAAGTTATCTTTAACTCACTCTTTTTATAGGCAAGTTCCAGAGGCAAAGATCAAACACCAGCTGATAACCAGGGAAGGACAAAAATAATGGGGGGAAATAAGTCAATTATAATGGTGTTGAAAGAAGGTATTGATGCTGTTATTTCTCAGAAGACCAGTATAATCTGTGACAGGTAGAGCCACACCTTTTAGAAAGGGGACAGTCCAAAGTCTTGAAGTGTTAAAAGAGAAATTAGCCAGCTCCAAATCCTGAAAGAAAATTGGAGCTTTTGATATAATGTTTATGTGCTCAAGAGGATGAAAAGTAGCTACAGATGTGAAAGATTAAAAATGTTATTGCAGGGACTTCCCTGGCAGTCCAGTGGTTAAGACTTCACCTTCCAATGCAGGGGGTGCAGGTTCAATCCCTGGCTGGGGAGCTGAGATCCCACATGCCTTGGGGCCAAAAAACCAAAACATAAAACAGAAGCAATGTTGTAACGAATTCAATAAAGACTTTAAAATTGGTCCACATAAAAAAAAAAACTTAAAAAAAAAATGTTATTGCAACGAAGAGTAGCCCCCGCTCTCCGCAACTAGAGAAAGCCTGCGCACACCAACGAAGACCCAATGCAGCCAAAAATAAATAAATAAAATAAATAAATTAAAAGAAAGAAAAGCATTAAAAAATATATCTTAACTGTATGTAATATGGCAGAATAAAAAAATTTTTTAATGTTATTGCAGTGTTTTCAGCACTAAAATTTAAACTAGAATTACAGAAAGTTTGAACTGGAGAGACCAAAGAATTCTCACTTTATTTTACCAGTGAGAAAACTGAGGCTCAGGGAGGTTAGTGAATTTCCCCAAAGTCAGACTTTACGTTGGTGGGGAAGGAGCTGGGATCTGAACCCATCTCCTGACTTCTGAGGCCACTGACTTTTCCTCTATAGTATGAAAGTATAATCCACCTCTTCTTTTACCTAGGTTTTCAAATGTCTTTTAAATATGCTTAAGTCTCCCCTCATTAATTATAACAACGGCAATAGCAACAACAAAAACAATACTAAAAAACCAAAATTACTCTCCTGTGGCCACAATACCACTAACTTTTCTTCTTTTAGATCTACTAACACAATTACATCACTAGGAAGCCCCAACTGAAACAGGCCTCTGCCCTTGCCTGGGAGATGATAACGTCACACATGGGGCATCCACCATCATTCTAGAAAATGTGTCCTAACTTCTGATGTAGTGTCAGATGTCTTGGGAAGAGAGGAGGCCATTAAGGAAGGGCTAACTTAATAGATCCATGGAAATAAAATCTGGTGAAAGAAAGCAGAACCCTCTACCAGCCAGAATTTTAAAGAGAAACAGGGATGGCTGAATTATTGTAGATCTCAGAAGATAAGACATTAAGAATCGATACATGTATATGTATAACAAATCACTCTGCTGTACACCTGAAGCTAACACAATATTGTTAATCAAAGATACTCCAATATAAGATAAAAATTAAAAAATAAAATTTTAGAACCCCCCTCCCCCAAGAACTTACATGGAGCAACAATCCTTCTAGATAATTTCACAGCCTACTGAATATTCCTTCCACACAAAGGTTTTTTTGAAACAAGTGATCTGTGAATTTGGACAGGAAAAAAATATTACATCATTGTTTTCAGTAAATGCTGACTGAATTTAACTTTCCTTCAATTATGAGTATATCTAACAAACTATGGTAGTATTAAAAGTACCTGTGGTGGAGAAAAAGGAACCCTCCTACACTGTTGGTGGGAATATAAGTTGGTGCAGTCACTATGGAAAACAGTATGGAGGTTCCTCAGAAAACTAAAAATAGAATTACCATATGATCCAGGAATCCCCCTCCTGGGGATATGCCCAGACAAAACTATAATTCAAAAAGACACATGCACCCCTATGTTTATAGCAGCACTGTTCACAAGAGCCAAAACATGGGAACAACCTAAATGTCCATCGACAGACGAGTGGATAAAGAAGATGTGGTACATATATACAATGAAATAGTACTCCGCCATAAAGAACAAAATAATGCTATTTGCAGCAACATGGATGTAACTAGAGATTATCATACTAAGTGATGTAAGTCAAACAAAGACAAATACCATATGATATCACTTATATGTGGAATCTAAAATATGGCACAGACGAACCTATCCACAAAACAGAAACATACTCACAGACATAGAGCACAGACTTGTGATTGCCAAGAGGGAGGGGGAGGGAGACGGATGGACAGGGAGTTTGGGGTTGGTAGATGCAAACTACTACATTTAGAATGGATAAACAACAAGGTCCTAATGTATATCACAGGGAACTATATTCAATAGCCTATGATAAACCAAAATGGAAAAGAATATAAAAAAGTATATATATATATATGTATAATTGAGTCACTTTGCTGCACAGCAGACATGGGTACAACACTGTAAATCAACTATACTTCAATAAAAATAAATAAAATAAAAGTACCTGTGGTGTTGTCTTCAACAGAATGACAAATATTTTCATATTACATTACTTAGATGGTGCAAATGTTCAAATTTGCATTTTACACTTTTCCCTATTTAAAAGATACATTTTAATTTAACTCACTTCTAGATCTTGTTATTTAGTATATTAATAAAGCAAATTTATATAATTTTTATATTCTGATAGTATTTTTAAATAATTGATTTATTTTGAATTACTAACTTTATTAAATTATTTTTAAACCACTTTATTGAAGTATGATTGAAAAAAAGCTGAACCTGTTTAACGTATACAATTTGATGAGTTTGGAGGTAAGTATACACACACTTCAAACCATCACCACAAGCTATGCCATAAACATGTCCATCACCTCTAAAAGTTTCCTCTAATCCTAATTTATTTAGTTGCTTTGTGACAAGAACACTTAACAAAAGATCTACTCTCTCAGCAAATTTTTAAACATACAACAGAGTATTATTAACTATAGGTAATTTGTTGTACATTAGATGTAGGATTCATTCATCTCACGTAACTAAAATTTTGTGCCCTCTGACTAACACCTGCCTGTTTGCCCCCTCCCAATTTCCTGGCAACCACCATTCTACTCTGTGCTTCTATTTTAGATTGCTCACTTAAGTGGAATTATGTAGTATTTGTCCCTCTAATATTACCTTATTTCTCTTAGTTTCCAATATATCCATATTATAACAAATAGTAGGATTTCCTTTTTCTTTAGGTTGAATAATATTCCATTGTATGTATGTATCATATTTTCTTTATTTACTCATCCATCGATGACATTTAGTTTGCTTCCATGTCTTGGCTATTGTGATTAATGCTGCAATAAACATGGGAGTGTTGATACCTCTTTGAGATCCTGATACCAGTTTTTTGGTTATGTATTCAGAAGTGGGATTGCTGGATCTCATGATAGTTCTATTTTTAACTTTTTGAGGAACCTCCATATGTGTATCATGTCCCTTCATCTTCTTACTAGGGTCATTTGCAGAGTAAAAAGTTTAATTTTGATGGAGTCCTTTTTACCAATTTTTACTTTTTTGGACTGTGCTTTGTCAAGCACGAAAATTATTTGCTTAGCCCAAAATTCTAAAGATTTCCTAAGTTTTTTTCCCTAAAAGTTTTATAATTTTATGTTTTATAGTTAAATTCATGATTATTTTGAGTTAATTTCTATATAAGGTGTGAGGTTTAGACTGAGATTTTCTTTTCTTGAGCATATTTTTGTGCATATGTTTCTGGGTTACCTAGTCTATTCCATTGTTCTATGAGTCTACCCCTCTGCCACTACCATGCAGTCTTGATTACTGTAGCTATATAACAAATCATAAAAACAGGTAGACTGGTTTCTCCCATGTTATTTTTCTGTTTCAAGATTGTTTTAACTATTCTAGTTCCTTTGCTTTTTGGCATACATTTTAGAATAATCTTATTTATAGCTATAAAAATCTTTCTAAGGTTTTGATAGAAATTGCATTAAACCTGTATATCAGTTTGGGGGGAATTGACATATTTAATATATTGAATCTTCTAATACATGAACACATTATGCCTATTTATTTAAATATTATTTAATTTATTTCTTCATATTTTGTAGTTTTGTACGAAATACAAATTCTGAATATCTTTGGTTGGATTTATATCTAAGAATTTAATTTTTGAGCAAGTGCAAATAGTATTGCATTTTTTAGTGTCCACAGGAAATTGCTAGTATATAGAAATATTGACTTTTAAAAAATATTTATCTTATGTCATATGCCCTTCTAACTTGCTTATTAATTCTACAAGTTCTCCTATATAGTCCTTGTGATTTGCCACCTACACAATTATGCTATCGGCCAGTTTTATTTCTCCTTTCCGATCTCTAGGCTCCTTATTTCCCTTTCTTGCTATTTCACTGCTTAGAACTACCAGTATTATATTGAATCCGATTGGTAAGAACAGATATAGTTGCTTGTTGACAATATTAGGGGAAAATTATTCCATCTTTCATCATTAAGTATAAGGTTAACTGTAGGGTTTTTGTAGATGTTCTTTATCAAGTTGAGAAAGTTCACCTTTATTCCTAATTATCTGAGAGTTTTAATCATGAATGGGATTTAAATCCTGCCAAATGATCTTTCTGTATCAATTAATTAGATCACATTTTTCTTCTTTAGATTGAAAATAAATAATAATAGAATGCACTACATTAATTGATTTTCAAATATTGAACCAATGTTGTATCCCTGGAATAAAATCCACTTGATCATAAAGTAAAATTCTTTTTATGAATTGCTGAATACTACTGGTAACATTTTCTCAAGGAATTTTGTATCTATATTCATAAGGAATGTTTTTCTTTTTTTTTTTTATTCCTGTAGAATGAAAAACTTTGTTTGGTTTAATTTTTTTTTGGATTTGGTATCTGGAACATGCTAGTGTCATAAAATGAATCAGTATACCTTCTTTCGTCTTCTGTTTTCTGGAAGAAATTTTGTTGAATTAGTGTTAATTTTTCCCAAAATGGTTAGAAGAATTATCTCATGAAACTATTTTATCCTGAAGATTTATACGAGAAATTTTAAACGACAAATTAAAATTTAATAGTTATAGGACCATCAAAGTTTCTATTTCATATTGGGTGAATTGCAGTAGTTTGTGCTTTTAGAGAAATCGGTCCATTTCATCTAAGCTGCCAAATAGATGTTTGTAGAGTTATTCATAGTAGTCCCTTATCATGTTTTCATGTCTACAGCATCTGAAGTGATATCCTTTGTTTCACTCCTGATATTGGTAATTTGCTTCTTTTTTTTTTTTAACATCTTTATTGGAGTATAATTGCTTTACAGTGGTATGTTAGTTTCCGCTGTATAACAAAGTGAAATCAGCTAAACATTTATGAACATCCCCATATGTCCTCCCTCTTGCGTATCCCTCCCACCCTCCCTATCCCACGTCTCTAGGTGGTCACAAAACACTAGCTGATCTCCCTGTACTATGCGGCTGCTTCCCACTAGCTATCTATTTTACATTTGGTACTGTATATATGTCTATGTCACTCTCTCACTTCATCCCAGTTTAACCTTCTTCCCTTCCTGTGTCCTCAATTCCATTCTCTATGTCTGCTTCTTTCTTCCTGTCCTGCTCCTAGGGTCTATAGAATGTTTTTGTTTTTTTTTTTCAGATTCCACATATATGTGTTAGCACATGGCATTTGTTTTTCACTTTCTGACTTGTTTCACCCTGTATGACAGACTCTTGGTCCATCCACCTCACTACAAATAACTCAATTTTGTTTCTTTTTTATGGCTAAGTAATATTCCACTGTATATATGTGCCACATCTTCTTTATCAATTCATCTGTCGATGGATGCTTAGGTCGCTTCCATGTCCTGGCTATTGTAAATAGAGCTGCAATGAACATCGTGGTACATGGCTCTTTTTGAATTATGGTTTTCTCAGGGTATATGCCCATCAGTGGGATTGCTGGGTCACATGGTACTTCTATTTTTAGTTTTTCTGAGGAACCTCCATACTGTTCTCCATAGTGGCTGTATCAATTTACATTCACACCAACAGTGCAGGAGGGTTCCCTTTTCTCCACACCCTATCCAGCATTTGTTGCTTGTAGATTTTTTGATGATGGCCATTCTGACTGGTGTGAGGTGATACCTCATTGTAGTTTTGAATTGCATTTCTCTAACGATTAGTGATGTTGAGCATCCTTTGATGTGTTTGTTGGCAATCTGTGTATCTTCTTTGAAAAAATGTCTATTTAGGTCTTCGGCCCAGTTTTCTATTGGGTTGTTTGTTTTTTTGATATTGACCTGCATGAGCTGCTTGTATATTTTGGAGATTAATCCTTTGTCAGTTGCTTCATTTGCAAACATTTTCTCCCATTCTGAGGGTTGTCTTTTCATCTTGTTTACGGTTTCCTTTGCTGTGCAAAAGCTTTGAAGTTTCATTAGGTCCCATTTGTTTTTGTTTTTATTTCCATTTCTCTAGGAGGTGGGTCAAAAAGGATCTTGCTGTGATTTATGTCATGGAGTGTCCTGCCTATGTTTTCCTCCAAGTGTTTTATAGTGTCTGGACTTACATTTAGGTCTTTACTCCATTTTGAGTTTATTTTTGTGTAGGGTGTTAGGGAGTATTCTAATTTCATTCTTTTACATGTAGCTGTCCAGTTTTCCCAGCACCACTTATTGAAGAGACTGTCTTTTCTCCATTGCATATCCTTGCCTCTTTTGTCATAGATTAGTTGACCATAGGTGCATGGCTTTATCTCTGGGCTTTCTATCTTTTGCAATTGATCTATGTTTCTGGTTTTGTGACAGTACCATACTGTTTTGATTACTGTAGCTTTGTAGTATAGTCTGAAGTTAGGGCGCCTGATGCCTCCAGCTCCATTTTTTCTTTCTCAAGGTTGCTTTGGCTATTCGGGGTCTTTTGTGTTTCCATACAAATTGTGAAATGTTTTGTTCTAGTTCTGTAAAAAATACCACTGGTAGTTTGATAGGGATTGCATTGAACCTGTAGATGGCTTTGGGTAGTATAGTCATTTTCACAATGTTGATTCCTCCAATCCAAGAACATGGTATATCTCTCAATCTGTTTGTATCATCTTTAATTTCTTTCAGCAGTGTCTTACAGTATTCTGTGTACAGATCTTTTGTCTCCCTAGGTAGGTTTATGCCTAGGTATTTTATTTTTTTGGTTGCATTGGTAAATGGGAGTGTTTTCTTAATTTCACTTTCAGATTTTTCATCATTAGGATGTAGGAATGCAAGAGATTTCTGTGCATTAATTTTGTATCCTGCTACTTTACCAAATACATTGATTAGCTCTAGTAGTTTTCTGGTAGCATCTTTAGGATTCTCTATGTATAGTATCATGTCATCTGCAAACAGTGACAGATTTACTTCTTCTTTTCCAATTTGGATTCATTTTATTTCTTTTTCTTCTCTGATTGCTGTGGCTAAAACTTCCAAAATATGTTGAATAATAGTGGTGAGAGTGGGCGACCTTGTCTTCTTCCTGACCTTAGTGGAAATGGTTTCAGTTTTTCACCATTGAGAACGATGTTGGCTCTGTGTTTGTCATATATGGCCTTTATTATGTTGAGGTAAGTTCCCTCTATGCCTACTTTCTGGAAGGTTTTTATCATAAATGGGTGTTGACTTTTTCAAAAGCTTTTTCTGCATCTAGTGAGACGATCATATGGTTTTTCTCCTTCAATTTGTTAATATGGTTTATCACATTCATTGATTTGCATATATTGAAGAAACCTTGCATACCTGGGATAAATCCCACTTGATCATGGTGTATGATCCTTTTAATGTGCTGTTGGATTCTGCTTGCTAGTATTTTGTTGAGGATTTTTGCATCTATGTTCATCAGTGATATTGCCTTGTAGTTTTTTTTGTGGCATCTTTTTCTTTTTTTGGTATCAGGGCGATGGTGTCCTTGTAGAATGAGTTTGGGAGTGTTCCTCCCTCTGCTATCTTTCGGAAGAGTTTGAGAAGGATATGTGTTAGCTCTTCTCTAAATGTTTGATAGAATTTGCCTGTGAAGCCATCTGGTCCTGGGCTTTCGTTTTTAGCAATATTTTTAATCACTGTCTCAATTTCAGTGCTTGTGATTGGTCTGCTTATGTATTCCATTTTTTCCTGGTTCAGTCTCGGTAGGTGGTGCTTTTCTAAGAATTTGTCCATTTCTTCCAGGTTGTCCATTTTATTTGCATATAGTTGCGTGTAGTAATCTCTCATGATCCTTTGTATTTCTGCAGTGTCAGTTCTTTTCCTTTTTCATTTCTGATTCTGTTGATTTGAGTCTTTTCTCTTTTTTTCTTAATGAGTCTGGCTAGTGGTTTATCAATTTTGTTTATCTTATCAAAGAACCAGCTTTTAGTTTTATTGATATTTGCTATTGTTTCTTTCATTTCTTCTTCATTTATTTCTGATCTGATCTTTATGATTTCTTTCCTTCTGCTAACCTTGGGGTTTCTTTGTTCTTCTTTCTGTAGCTGCTTTAGGTGTAAGGTTAGTTTGTTTATTTGAGATGTTTCTTGTTTCTTGAGGTAGGATTTTATTGCTATAAACTTCCCTCTTAGAACTGCTTTTCTTGCATCCCATAGGTTTTGGGTCATCGTGTTTTCATTGTCACTTGTGTCTAGGTATTTTTTGATTTCCTCTTTGATTTCTTCAGTGATCTCTTGGTTATTTAGTAGTATACTGTTTAGCCTACATGTGTTTGTATATTTTACAGTTTTCCTGATATCTAGTCTCATAGCATTGTGGTCAGAAAAGATACTTCATACAATTTCAATTTTCTTAAATTTACCAAGACTTTATTTGTGCCCCACAATATGATCTACCCTGGAGAGTTCCATAAGCACTTGAGAAGGAAGTGTAATCTGATGTTTTTAGACGGAATGTCCTATAAATATCAATTAAGTCCATCTTGTTTAATATATCATTTAAAGCTTGTGTTTCCTTATTTATTTTCATTTTGGATGGTCTGTACACTGGTGAATGTGAGGTGTTAAAGTCCCCTACTATGATTGCGTTACTGTCGATTTCCCCTTTTATGCCTCTTAGCATTTGCCTTATGTATTGAGGTGCCCCTATGTTGGGTGCATAAATATTTACAAGTGTTATATCTTCTTCTTGGATTGATCCCTTGATCATTAAGTAGTGTCCTTCTTTGTCTTTTGTAGTAGTCTTTATTTTAAAGTCTGTTTTGTTTGATATGAGAATTGGTACTCCAGCTTTCTTTTGATTTCCATTTGCATGGAATATCTTTTCCCATCCCCTCACTTTCAGTCTGTATGTGTCCCTAGGTCTGAAGTGGTTCTATTGTAGACAGCATATGTACAGATCTTGTTTTTGTATCCATTCAGCCAGTCTATGTCTTTTGGTTGGAGCATTTAATCCATTTACATTTAAGGTAATTATCGGTATGTATGTTCTTATTACCATTTTCTTAATCGTTTTGGGTTTGTTATTGTAAGTCTTTTCCTTCTCTTGTGTTTCCTGCCTAGAGAAGTTCCTTTAGCATTTGTTGTAAAGCTGGTTTGGTGGTGCTGAATGCTCTTAGCTTTTGCTTGTCTGTAAAGGTTTTAATTTCTCCGTCAACTCTGAATGAGATCCTTGCTCATTGGAGTAATCTTGGTTGTAGGTTTTTCCCTTTCATCACTTTAAATATGTCCTGCCACCCCCTTCTGGCTTGCAAAGTTTCTGCTGAAAGATCAGCTGTTAACCTTATGGGGATTCCCTTGTATGTTAGTTGTTGCTTTTCCCTTGCTGCTTTTAATATTTTTCCTTTGTATTTAACTTTTGATAGTTTAATATGTGTCTTGGCATGTTTCTCCCTGGATTGTGCATTGCCTGACTTCAAACACCATCTATGATGTAAGCCATAAACTGGACTCAAGGTCAGCTTCTCCATTCAAGATCTGAAGTCAACATGACATTTTTTGGGGGGGGTGGGGGGAAACTAAACTAAAATCATTTATTCAAGCAAATATATTTTTTTAAACTATAAATCATCATTTTTAAGATAGTAGGGAAAAATAAGATTCATTAATTCCTTTTGAAATATCTATTCACAAATTAAACACTCACAAAATTAAGCTTGAAAGTCAGTGGTGAATCAATGGAGTTACTCTTAACATAGGGCCAGCCAGCTGCCTATCTAGGTAATTCCTTTGTATCCTTCTTCAGGGATATAACTTTGTCAGGACCTCAAAAAGGCCCTCTCCTGGATAAGCCCTCTTAGTGGCAATTAGCACAGTTTCACTAGCAAAGATGAGGAGGAGAAAAAGACAAAGAGAAAGCATAAAAAAATAGGTGGATTAAAGTAGAGGATGAAACCTCTGTCAGCCAGGATGAAGCCTGTCATGCTGACTAATGTTCTTAAGCCCACAAGGGGACTCTGTTGGCAGCTGTAGCATTCTCAAGTTGTGAAAATGAGGGTATTATGCAAGAAAAATATTTATTGATCTCAAGATGTGGAGGGTGTGAGATTTATGACTGAGAAATCATATTAAGTAATTAATTTACTTACTTACATAAGTGCTGATTGGGATTCCTTGTAAATTAAATTAACTACAAAGACAGAGTCATGAAAAGGACAACCATGCATCTTTGTGAAGTTAATAAGAGTAACTAAGTTAGGAAATATGTGGGGCCTAAAAATTGGACCACCTGACTTGGCTAACCACTCATCAGTTCTGTGTGATTTTTAATAATTTGTTAGTCTGTGGTTAAGATGAAGGTTTGTCCAAGCAGGAAAAAGAATAATGAAAGTGGAAAAGTACTAGACAGATCTATAAAGATGCTCAATTCCCCTCCCACCCTGGGCATTGGAATTGTTTACCTTGAGCCATTTGAAATACACTTAAGATTCAAGCTGTCACGTTCCTTGAATATGGGGAAAATATGGCTAAAATGTTGACTACAGCTGCAATCTATGGATTTAGATAACAATGGAACTTAAAATTTAAGGGTAGGATGAATCAAAGGAAAACGTGACAAATCTCCTTTTACTAATTTTCCAGAGGAGATGTTTCATGTACTCTTATATCTCTTCTGGATACCAGCTAAATACAGGGGCACACCAGGACCCTAAACCATGCAGACGGCATTTCAGCGCTCCCACATCCTAGTTTCAAGCGGCAGCAGAGTGAAGGTGACTGGGCACAGAGAGAGATGGAGTTGCCATGAAGATCAAAGTATGATAGCGATTACCCATCCCCCTGTAGCCTGGGCCCATCACTGCTCTGCCAGGCATCCGAACCGAAGGTTGCAATGGAAACTCCATCCTTTCACATTTCTCTACCCACCTTAGTCCATATCCCAACTCCAAACAGCTAGGAAATAGTAAACTGAGGACAGGAATGACTGCTGAAGAACATCACCTGAGAAAATGATTTTGTACAATATATATACTTAGAATGGTGTTGGAACCTCACATTAACCAATCACAAAGGAAAGAGAAACCTATGGAGTTTATCCCTCTTGCTCTGTGTTTGACTGACAGAAGATATTTAAATTGGTAGATGATGAAATGAGTGGCTATCTAAGAAGTAATATCACTACTTCAAGCTTATTTTCAGTTATCTCCAAAACTAGATCAATATATGATAGGCAATCACTATGTCATTCTTCTTCAGCAAAGGAGAACAGAAGTGACAGAACACAGGGACTGACACGGTGACTCTGCTCTATGCCCCTCTGTCACAGCACTGTCCATCTTTTCATTCTTTTTTTCATGTTGTTCAGATGATCAGGAAGAAGACTGAGAGGCCCACAGGGCTGGTCTCAGTGAGGCTGTCTCCCATAGCCCCTCCTTTTATTAAAAGCTCTGGAAATTTTTCTACAAAGCAACCATCCTTTCCTTTCACTGAATTCTAGAACCGACAAACAGTAGAGGGAGAAGCTGGTGGAGAGAAGAAGAGGACAAAGGATGACAGAGATAGGAAGAACATAAATAAAAGGCATGCATTCCATCTATTCTCCCATGATTATTGAACACTGGAATCATACAAGATTATCTCTCCAGGGCTCTCTTCACTGTAAAATGCTGGGGAGATAATAGACCTGGAAAAAACAGATATTCTGAAACTCTACAAAACATGATATCCACAGCTTGGAGGAAATAAAATATTAATATGTCCATTTTTTAAGAGGGAAGCAAGATTGAGCACTGGAATGTTTTTCATCCAATATCGATGCTCCAATTCATACATATGTGCTTCAGTGAATTCCATGGTTTCTATCCTCTCTGCCACCCTGACTTGGGTGCCTATACTTCAGTCAGGAGAGAGAAGCCATGGGCTCCTGGGCTAGTATACAACGTAATAGTCGTTCAGAGGGGCACAAGGCATGTCATTCTTTTTCGTTTGGATGCCCTCCAAGTGCTTCCTTTAAGCTTCCTCAGGGTTTTTTTTCCCCCTTGTCTTTTCATGCTTTATTGTATAGTCAATGTATGGGCTTCATATGGCTCATTTGCACCCCTCAAACAGGCTCTTCACTTGCTTTACAATATAAGACTAGTTACTGAAGAGACATTATAAAAAGCTAAAGGATTTACGTAGGTTATATATCATACCAGCTCAGGGGAAATGTTAATATGTCTTGATGGGACATCATTAAGTCTTTATGACAGTATAAAAGCAATGGTAGAGCTGGTAAGTCAGACGTAATGTCTTTCAGATCAAATTCGGAAAGCTGGTCTTCAGAAACTCTAGTGTCACTATGTATGAAACAGATGGCTGGTGAGGGCCTGTTGTATAGCACAGGGAAAAAAAAGAAAAGGTACAATCTGTTTGCAGGACATATTTTAAGTTAACCTTAAAAATGCAATCCAATATACATCAGGTGCAGACAAATACTGTTTGATTCCAGTTATACGAGGTACCTAGAATAGTCAAATTCATAGTGTCAGAAAGTACACTGATAGATGCCAGGGGCTGGGGGGTAAGGAGGGGGAATGGGGAGCTAGTGTTTAAAGGTGACAGAGTTTCAGTGAAAAATTCGGGAGATGGATGATGGTGAGAATTGCAAAACAATGTGAATGTACTTAGTGCCACTGAGCTGTACAGTTAAATATGGTTAAAATAGTATGCTTTATATTATGTGACTTTTACAATTAAAAAAATTAAAGAAGAAACTCGTGTTTAAGCTGGAAAATGCGCACATACAGAATAATTTATCATATCTGTGTGTTTCATTAACCCCCTGCCCCCCACAAAATGATAGGGAGGAAAAAAAAAACTTACCCTAAAGACCAATGGCAAATTTCATTTTAGCAGCAAGCATTTAAAAGTGTTCATGCGTTCATGACAATTTAACACTCTTCTTGTTTAGTCGTCAGAAAAAAAGTCCAGCTAAAATATTTTTAAAGATACTTGTTGATATGAAATTACATCCTAAAAGAAATCTAAGATACATGCAAATGACATGCAGATTTCCAGAATATTGGTCTAAAATAACCCCAGAAAACTATCCAGTGGCTTCAAACAGATTTTTTAAATTTTTTATTGGAGTATAGTTGATTTACAATGCTGTGTTAGTTTCAGGTGTACAGCAAAGTGATTCAGTTATACATACACATATATCTACTTTTTTTTTTTTTTTTGGTCCTTTTCCCACATAGGCCGTTATAGAGTATTGAGTAGAGTTCCCTGCACTATACAGGGATACTATAGATAACTAATAAGCAGGTTCTTATTAGTTATCTATTTTATGTAAGTAGTGTATATGTCAGTCCCAATCTCCAAATTTACCCCTCCGCCAGCCCCAACCCCCTGGTAACCATAAGTTTTGTTTTCTACATCTGTGACTCTACTTCTGTTTTGTAAATAAACCTTTTTTTTAGATTCCACATATAAGCGATATCATGTGATATTTGTCTTTCTGTGTCTGATTTACCATCAAAAAATCTACAAACAATAAATGGTGGAGAGGGTGTGGTGAACCTACCAACAGTGTAGGGAACCCTCCTACACTGTTGGTGGGAATGTAAATTGATACAGCCACTATGCAGAAAACTATAGAGGTTCCTTAAAAAACTAAAAATAGAACTACCATATGACCCAGCAATCCCACTACTGGGCATATACCCAGAGAAAACCATAATTCAAAAAGACACATGCACCCCAACGTTCATTGCAGCACTGTTTACAATAGCCAGGACAGGGAAGCAGCCTAAATGTCCATCAACAGAGGAATGGATAAAGAAGTGTGGTACATATGTACAATGGAATATTACTCTTTTTTATAAAGGACAAAATAATGCCATTTGCAGCAACACGGATGGACCTAGAGATTGTCATACTGAGTGAAGTCAGTCAGACACAGAAAGACAATGGATATTTGAAGAGCCCTGGAGCTCTATTGAGGTGCCTCGGGCTTCTGGGATGAGCAAGGGCTCAGAACCCTTTAGTGTGTTTCAACTTGGGAAGTTCTACTTTTATCTGTTTTATATGTATCATAGTCTGACATCAAAAAAGAAAGTTAGAGACATACTCATTGAAACCATCCCCTCTCTATTTTTAGAAAACATCATCTTCCTTGAATTTGTAGGGAGGAATAAATGAAATATCATAATGTCAAAAATAATACATAAAGTGTATATTTTTTAAATAATAAAAGTAATACAAGTAATATTATCTGTATAATTGAGAAGCTATTTTTGGTTATTTCGGTTATATTGCATAAGTGTATAACTGAACACAACAGATTCCCAATGCTGTCAAACTTCCATGTCATGATTTTTCTAACTTAAAATTGCATTATCATATCTACGAAATTAACATTCTAAATTACTTAAAATATGCATTGATGTGCACCTGTGTGTTGGTCATGCAAATTAGCACATGCAAATATGCCTATAGATCAAAATGAAATCAGGGTGCAGAACTAAATGAAATCAGTTGGTCAATTTAAATTTTAATAAATCCTACCACCTGTGTACATGTAGGTTAAACGCTCATTGTGATTTCTGAGAGCTCTTCACCCCACGAGGCTTCAGATGAGCTGCCTGTGGGGGCAATGGTAAATGCATCATGGACAGGGTAGCTAAAAAAGCTGATGAAGGTGATGTTTTAAAAAAGAAACAAGACGAAAACAAACACATCTGTTGAAATCATGGAAAAGCGTGTACACAAGGTATTATGATGCATGCTGCACAAAGCAAACTAAATCTCCACTGTCCCTGTACCCAAGTTTACACACTGAACAGACCATATACAAGGACAATTGTTAATGGGATTATAAGCACACAGGAGGAAGAATTCTCAGTATCAAGGGATAACAGTTGCTATAGCTGGAAGTGATACTGGTAATGGTAAGAGGTATTTAAAACCCAAAAGCTTACTAAGGGCAGGCAACAACCTAAGTTGATGAAGTGGCTGGTGGAAGACACCTGCACAGGTTGGCTATGGTCCAGGTCTAAGCCTAAAAGGGACATTTTCATCAGGCCCAAGCATATCATAACCATTCAGAAATGATGTTACCAGTGATTGACGTGGTCAAGGAGAGCTAAATACAAATCTCCTAAACTCTTCTTAACTTGGCACTTAATCCAATAAATAAAACAACAAGGACCAAACAAAACATGAATTGGACTTGCAATCACTGTCCCTTATGTTGTCAGAGTTTACAGTTAAGGGAACTGAGTTAAATGGTGCACAGGGGTTCCTAAGTGGCCACGGGCAGCTTAAATTTCAACTTTTCTAATCCTTCAACAAATAATCTGCATTATGGAGATTATAAAGTGAGAGAAACTTCCTTCTGTTCCATTTCTCTTATTTTCCCTTAATTGCCAGAGGCTTGAAATCTATCAGTTGTGAATACTGGTTCCTTGGTTTGAGCTTACCAGTGTGCTAGGCATCTCAGTGGTGGCCACACTGTAAATGAGTCCCTGCCCCCTCCTTTCCCACATCCTACTCATTCCTCCTCTCTTGATGGCTGTGCCATCAGCACTCTGCTAGGACCAGGACTAATCCATCAAGGCCTTAAGGGGAAAGAGGTTACTTCTCCGCACCAACTCCCTTTCCTGTACAGAATTCCAGAAAACTCACGTCCCCCCTCCCACTGAAAGAACAGCAAGTTATTTTTAACGTTTTAGATTAGAACATATTTGAATGGCATTCATTTTTCATTTCTCACCCACGTGCCCAGTTTTGAAATTGTTCGACTTGAAAAATATTTTTATTTTGCCATTTTGGTTTCCCCTTTTGGGCAGCATTCATTTCTGTCAAAGGAAGGAAGTAGAAAAGCAATGTTACACGTGTTAGATGGAGGGAATCTGCTGCGTGTCATTGAAATAAAAGACAACGGCCTCTATTCTGTGGCTGCTATGCATGAACATGCCATCCTTAAGAATCGGGTTAGGGTCAGAGTAAACTATTCCTGAGAAATAGCTTGGGCAAACACTGCAATCTCTAAATATTGTCTAATAGCAATGAAGCAAGCTTCTTTTATGATCTCATTTCCAAGTAAATGGGTGTCTTGCCACTTAGCATTACCTCTAGAAGTAACCTTGTCATATCTTGCCAACTGAGCAGTATTACAGCTTGTCAAGGTGGATGACAGAGTTTTGTTGCAAGTTCCTCTTGCAGACAGAACACAATGGCTGACAAACAGAATGGAGTATTGTGTGGGTTCTTATTAGTATAACATCAATTGGGAACTTAAGCCTAAGCTTAGGAGGGGAATGAAGAGAACCATGTGTTCTAAAAATACCTTTAAAGTTATTCCTCTGAATTCTCATGTGATGTGGGGTTAAGATAAAGGGATTCAACTGGCCTTTTAACCATCTGAAAAAGTTACATGTTTTACTCATTTGGAATCCTCCATGAAGAGTTTAAGCACTGACTTGCCTAGGGTCACGCTAGGTACTAAGACACCAAAATAAGGTAAAAGGCTTCCAATTTCAAGTGTGAAGATACAGCACAACATCCAAGGGAGTATTTTGACAAGATGCAAAAGATTTATAAATACTTGCATATTTGACATTATCAAATACGATACCCTTTGACTGGCTGTGCCTGAGGAGATGCCCTAACTGGGATTGAAGACACAGAGGCAGAAGGCAGAATTCGGTGCAGAGGGCAGTCTTTGGTCAGGGTGGAGCAGGGAGGAGTCAGCCCTGGCCACGTGCCCTCCTGTGAGGCCGAGTGGCGGAGGGGATAAGCCTTCTCCAGAGAGGAATGGTGGGCTCTGCATCTCATCCTATTTCTGCTCCAAACTGCTTATTCCTCATCTGGGGAACTCCTCTAACCTATTTAGTATTGGAAGGTGAAATTATCAAAAAAGTAAAAAGTGATACATAGAAAGCATTCATTTGAGAGACAGAGAAGAGGGTTAGGATATACAAACATACACCACCCCAGTCTACTGGGTGGGTGACCATTTAATCTGCTTTATTTTACCTCTCTCCCCCATCTGATTTCTCCTCAAGTGGGCAGTGTAAGAATTAGGACAAACTCTCATTGAATCTTTAGTAAGGGGGTGGCTCTGGAGAGTCCCATCATTCCAAGAAAAGAAGGCCACACATCCTGCCAAAGTGGGAGCAGTTCCATTTGAATAGTGCAGGAGCAACTGAGGGGCCGACAGTCACAACCGCTGGGGTTCTCTCTTGCCCAGGCTCCCGAAGAGAAGTCACTCTGGTGACCTGGCTGTGGCTTTCCTGCATTTAGTCTGCAGGGTCCAGCTCCTCTTGGACAAGTAGGTTACTGGCAAAAGGGGTTGATTTCAGGCACACAGCTAGAGACACAGCAAGAGAAGAGAATTTTATCAATACCTCTGAAATTGCCCCTGAACCAAAAGTAACTCCTGGTAGGCTTGAGTGACATACATTAGGAGTTGCCACTTTGGGATATAAGTTCCATGAGAGCATGGGACTTGCCCCTGAGCCACTGATTTATACCCAACTGAGCACAGAGGCAGGATCATTAAATATATATTCTACTAATACATTAAATGTTAGGGATGTTTACTCACACTCAAATTCTCATCCTGGCACATGAATTTTAATTGGAGTATAGCATATTTTCCTTCCATGAGCAGTCAGGCTTCTCCCTCCCTCCATCTTGTACATGCATAAAATAGCATTATTGTATATAAAATCAAACCCTGTGATCAAACCCTGGAGTCTTATAGTGAAGAAAATATCCTGAACGTTTTTGCCCTCTGAGCTGCCTGGAGAAGTGGCCAGGCAGGAGACGGTGTCCATCTAAAAATGGACCCCATCCATATACCACCGAGTGGAGAGCGTCTCCACGTTGACTACAGTTCACCTGGGCTGGGAAACTTCTCTAGGACACATCTGCTACAAGGGATTTGTTGGTGCTACAAATACTAGTGAGTGCTCTAGAAATGTCTGGAGCTTTCTCCACGATGTGGAGGAAAAGTTCAAAGAACATCTTTAATAAACATATTTCAAAGTCAGTAATAAATAGCAACTTTGTACCCAGTTACTTATAATTTAATTACTTTTTTCGATATACTTAAATATACAGCTTTAGGCCTATCTCTCTAAATTCTAATAAAAAAATTAAAGGATATTAGTTAATTTAAAAATATGAAAAAATTTTAAGTTTAAATTTCTATTTAGACTAACAGACCAAATTTGGTCTTCTGTTATCACTAGGTTGGTAAATCACAAAAAGGATTATTCTTTTCTTCGCTTAGTATGTATGATTGACTTGACATAAGATGAACTAAATATTATCAACAAATGTATCAAGACACCAGGAGAAGGGATAAGTGTCAAATTTAATGAAATCAATTGGAAACAAATCCACAGATGCATTAATTAAGAATTTGAGAACCAGCTATGAGCCAAACACTTGGTGCTGCACTTAAGGCAGGGAGTAAAAGAACCATGAGGCTCCTGCCCCAGCATCTTATCATCCAGTGGGGGAGACAAACACTAATATAATCATTGTTTAAATATAAAATTTCAAAATGTGCTAAGTGCTCTGAAGGAAAAGCCAGGTTTCTCAGACAACACAGAACAAGGGACCTGATCTTGTCTGGGATGACACAGGGGTGGATTTCCTGAGGCACTGATGTCTGTGCTAAGATCTGAAGGGTGAGGGAGGACGGAGGTAACCAGGTGGTTATGGTAAGGAGAGCACAGCGTGAGCAAAAGCCCATGGTAGGAGGGGGCCCATGCTTTCCATGACCTGCAGTCGGCTGGTACAGCCTGTGCAGAGAGAAGGAGGCAGAAAGCAGTCCATGTTGTGGCTAAGAAGCTGCCAGGTTACACAGGGCCCTGAGTCCAAGATAGAGACTGTGGTCTTTATTCTCAGAACAGTGGGGAGACTCGAAGGGTTTTTAAGCACAGGTGATGTGCATTGTGAAAAGACTTCTCTGCTTGCAACATGGAGTGTGAACTAGAATGTGGGAAACACACGAGGAGGCTATTTCCCTGGTCCAGATGAACTGGAATAGTAGTGTGGACTGGAGTGGTAACAGTGATGGTACAGAGGAAGGGATGTACATGGAACTGGGCAACGTCCAGTGAGTAAAAGTGTAAGGTTTAGTCATATTTTGAATGTGGGGGATGAAAGGGGAGGTAACAAAGGTACCTTCAGAAAGAAAAAGGTTAAAGAATTCTGACTTCTGCTACAGGTTGAATTGTGTCCTCCCCCCAGAATATGCTGGTGTCCTGACTACTAGTACCTCAGAATGTTACCTTGTTTGGAGACAGGGTCTTACAGAAGTAATCAAGTTAAAAGAAGGTCATCAGAGTGGGCCCTAATCCAACATGATTGATTGGATACAGAAACAGACAAGCACAGAGACAAGACAAGGTGAAGAGACACAGGGAGGAGACGGTTATCTACCAGCCAAGGTAGATCCTTGAACCAGATTCTTCCCTTACAGCCTTCAGAAGGAACCAAATGTGCCCACACCTTGATTTCAGACTTCAAAACCTCTAGAACTCTAAGACAATAAATTTCTGTTGTTTAAGCCACTGAGTTCGTGGTACTTTGTTACAGCAGCTATAGCAAGATAACACATGCACATACAGCCTAAGGGAGTTATTCTTTCCGCAAGAGCCATAAGCTTAGGAGGTCATCAACAGAGACTTCCTGTGTACGTTTACCCAACTCTTCTTAAGGTCAGCAACTTGTATAACCAAGGCACATGAGTCAAAAGCTAAGACATATTAACATATTGCAACTAAAATGCAAGCTTTATTCAAATTTCACCAGTTTACCACTAATGTCTTTTTCATGTTCCAGGACCCAACTCAGAATTCCACATTGCATTTAGTCATCATGTCTTCTTAGTCTCTATTTGTGATACTTTTTCTTTTTTCATGGCTATAACAGTCTTCAAGAGTACTGGTCGGGTGTTTTGTACGATATCCTCAAACTGGGTTTGCCTGATTTTCTCATGATTACACTGGGATTATAGGTTTGGGGGAAGAATACCAGGCAGGTAGCATGCCCCCCTCATCACATTGTATCAGGGCTACATGACATCAACAAGACTTGTCACTCATGACGTTAACCTTGAAAACCTGGTTAAGATATCTTCCGCAAGATTTCTCCACTATACCGTTACTATTTCCCCTCTCTATGCTCTATTCTTCAGGAGTGAATCACTATGGCCTGCGCACAGTCAAGAGAAGGGGAAATTTTATATTTTGTTTTTAAAGTCTAAAAGAAAATAGTCTTCATAAGCATATCTATCTAGCTAGCTATCTTTCTATTTATGTTACTATTGGCTCGGTCCACCCATCAGCACTGCACTAAAATAGCTAACAGGCATGATCCAGCTGGCTATCAGAGCAGAGCTTCTGAGTGCTAAGTGTTGCTTTTAGGCAGTAGAGAAATTACTAATGACTGAAAGGCAATGTAGAAATTGCAAGGCAGAGAATGAGATAAACTGAAGATGCTGGATAAATTACCTACATAAAGTACTGCCTATGACTTAGCAGATAAATGTCAGTATACATTCTTGGATGACAACACCTTCAAAATAAGGTCAGGGAATCTGCTAAGTTGTAACAGTCTTGGCAAGGCAGAGGAGTTATCAAGGGTAATTAAGAGGGGTGGTGAACAAGAGATATGGGGTCCACGAATTTAGATGGGTGAAGAGGTATCCATCCCAGTTCACACTCACAAAGTTTGCACAGTATTTTGTATCCTGTCAAGAATGGTTTGCAGCAGTTACTTTAACCGATAAAACCACCTAGCAGTCCAGCAAAGGAAGGGTCCTTAGACATCACTCACTGCAAATATCTCATGGTGCAAATAAGGAATCAAGGTCCAGAAAAGTTAGCTGGCATTCTCAAGTTTATAGAAACATGTATTGGCCTAGGAGAGACTAGAGGGAAAATTCCCAACTTTTTTCAAGTATTTTTCCAACTATCTCTTGATCTCTCTTATTTTAGACTCTAGTTTGAAGACAGGAGCAAGATGCAGAGGGTTGCATAGTAGCTGGCTCAGAAGAGCCACACAAGCCCAGTGAAGATGGCCTTATGTGATGATGGTGATACATGGATAGACTCCACCCTGCCTTCAATTCTAATTAAACTATTTGTATTTACACAGATTTCAGAACTCTGTTACAACATGGATCACAATTACAGAATTTAACTTTATCTTAGGTCAAAACCTGTCCCCACAAATTTAACAACTCAAAAAATAAGAAGCACTAGGATTTAGACCATATAATCTACCCAGAATTTATTTTACTCTTGTTTTCCGGTACCAACAATATAAATAAGATCGCCCATACCATATAAACACTCACGATGATATGAACTTTCTTTCTCTTTTATAGTTTTGTATTATTTTTCAACAGGGAATTGCTGATGAAAATCTTTTTCACATGAGAACCCTTGAAACACCTACCTAAGCTTAGCTAGATATATTTACTTTTAAAAAATGAGAATAGTTACAAACAGAATAATTAACACATATTGGGTACCAAATAATCTATCTAGATTATTTGTTCAAATATCAGAAATGATGACATAAATAATCGCTAGATATTCCAGAGGTTTGGGCACACATTCTTTCAAACCACATCATTTCATATTATCTTTCACTCTGGTAAGTAGAGCCATTTTCTGAGCTCAAGACACTTCCTGAATGTCAAACGTGAGCATATGTTTGGATCCTTAGTGGTGCCCTGAATGGGTAGGTTTCTGTAACTAACTCCATGCTTGCATCCATTCATGTAACTTGAACAAGGGAACTTACACAATAATAGTAATAAGTAATCCCCCCCTTTTTACTGGTTAAATCAGCCTGACATAGAACATACTTTTCTTCTGCCTACTTTCCTTCCTCCCCCTGCCCCATCATGTTCTCAGCATCTTCCCCATCATTACCACCTTCATCATCACTTCCTTCAGCATATCCTCCTCTATCCTGATCTCCTGCTTCTACTCCTGCTGTTGCGCCTCCTCCTACTCTTCATTCGGAGCATCCAATATGAGACCCATGCCAAGTAATCCACTCCTGGAGTGGAGGAAGAAATGGAATGATTCTTCCACCCATAAACAGCCCGTGAAGAGTCTGGCACCTGGAGGGCACCACCAGGGGTTCTGCAGCTGTTTTTACAAGACCCTCTAAATGAGAAATGCGGATCCTTCATGTCCTCATTTAATGTATGCTGAGGTTACCTTTAGTTTTGCTTTTACTGTTTAAACTTTATTCACTTAGATGCACGTTCTTGAAATGGGCTGTTATGATAATTCCTGAAATTCTTAAAATCACACAGTACCTGTTGCCAAGGTAACATGATATGGGTAGATGAAGGGAACAGGGACATTATTTTAAAATTCTCAAGTTGTATGAATGGTGTGCAGCAATATAGCACTAATTAAAGCATGGCCTGTGTCTAAGACCACTCAAATGCTTCCCCAGACACAGTCATATAGAACAATCTTTAGGAGATCATTTTTCAGTACTCTGGCTTAAATCAGTGTTTGCTTCTTCTACTTACTTATCTGCAACTTGCTATATGATCTCCACAAGCTTTACCTAAGACCTTGCCCACTTTTACTGGTTTTCCCTTTTAGCAATATTGTGGTTGAGCCACTTAATCCTGGATATATGTATCATAGGGAATAACACCAAGCTCATATATATCGCAGAACATACCAAAGGTTGGTATGAGTATCTGGAAGCCATTGGTAATCAAACAAACAAAGAAACAGACATGGATCTGACATTCCATTTATCTCAGTATGTTGCCAGTAGGAAAGAGGAACACGTCAGAGCCTCACAGTTGTATCTTTTCACCCATCCCAAAATGACTGACAACATTAAAAGATAGCCTATTTTATTATTTTGCAATAATTATACTATACAATGAATTTGACTATATACCTCAGTGCCCAGCATACTTTAGAAATGAGGCTCAATCACACTTCCCACTATTAAAGAATGTGTTAATTAGGGACACTTGTATTTTAATGGTAAACCACTGTACACTTGAGCAACTGATTCCAACCAGTCTAATGAGTTTATAACACATAAAGAGAATTATATAATGTATTATTATCATGATTGCCACCACTTTACTGAATATATCATTGCCAAATAACCTTGTGGTGCACTCACGAAAAATAAAAGCTCATGCCTCTCCCATTTCAAAGGATATACAATACCACAGATTTGGGAATTTTAAGGGATTTATATCAAACTAGCATACAGCAGCACTTGTATATATTTCCAACACATTTGTCCCCAGATAGTCAATGAAAGAAAATATTATATCCATGAAAATAAAGTGATTCAAATTCTATTAAAATACTGTAAAGACATATAGAGAGAGAGTGGCAATCACTTCATCTGATGCAAAAAATATGACTTAAAAATGTGTCTGTTTCCATGTTTACTAATTAAGGTCAAGGGCCTGGGCCTCTGATGTCCCAAAGCAGAGGAGTGCTCCGCTGGGTGGATATGACCCAGAAATGCACCGAGGGAACATTTAGCAAGTATACACTGACTCCCATGCGATGCACCGGGTCAAGGCCCCCTCTGGTTAAGACAATGACCCTCTGAAGCAAGCGGGAAGGGGCTCCACCCGGAACAGATGTAACCCTTAAGGCTCCCTCCCAGTAAGCAGAGACATCAGGTTTTCACTTCAAGCAGACTGTACAATTTTGAGAATTATTTCAAGGGAACACCATAGTATGAGCACTGTAAAAATTTGTGTGGAGGATGGAGGTGATGAAAGGCATTGAATAAATAGTAGCAAAGGCTGGGTGGGAAGAAGCTCCCTCACCTTCACAGTGCTCTGTACCTCAGGAGGAGAGGAAAAAGAAAAAAAAAAAAAAAACCCCTGTAGGGAATTTAGAACAAAAATCTATACACACCTCAGACGTATGAAGTAAGTGATAGCGTAAAAACAGCAATGAACTCAGAGTTATAAGGACTGTCTGCTTTTGTCTTGATTTGGCAACTGGCAGATTTGCTTAAAAAAAAAAAAAAAAACAATGTGCAAATCGCATCACCTTTCTGTGCCTCAGGTGTCTCATCTGGGAAATGAAGAGGTTTGAGCTCTGCTATCTAAGGTTACATTTGGTTCTACCATTCTCTGATTCTAAGACAAAAGTACAAGGGAAAGTCTTTGAGGGTAGCTATTATCTTTGCTCCTTTCATTTCCCATCAGGGCCCAGGGTCCCCTGCTCACTGAGAGCTGTCAAACGAACAGGGGAGCAAGGCTCAGACCTCTCCCAAAGCCACATCACTTGACCTGGCGATACTTGGGACTCCATATATTTTTCTCTCTCTCCCTCCAACTTGGCCATTTTCCCTCATTCTCTCATCTCTATATGTTCCCTACCTCCCAGCTTCTCCTGTATAAACACATGAGTTTCCTAAATAAAGAGGTTGCCTTTCTATTAAAAAAAAAAAAAAAAGGCCAATGCCTAAGTAAGACCAGAGCTTCTGTAGAAGCTCCTAAATACCTGTTTAAAATACCTTCAATGCATCCCCAAGTGGTCCTGAGACCACTTAACTTTGTAGGTGAAAAGCTAGTGCCCTAAAAGGGCAGGTACTCAAAACATAACATGGCTTGTGAATAGAAGAGCAAATGCAAGATATTAGAGTTAGCTGCGTCCAGTGGGCCCTGGGGCTCTTACCTATCTGCTGTGGCTGCCAAAACTATTCATCAGATAGGTAGGATTTGGCTTTTGCCAAACATGGCCAAAAACGAAACCCTAAAGTTCCTAGTATGTATGCCTCTATTAATTAATCCTTTAAACATTTAGCGACTCGCACAGGTTGGGGGTGCTTTCCCCTCCTGAATGAGGGCCTCATTGGCTGGCCTCAGAAGATAGTTGATTGCAAAAAGAACTCGTTACAGCACTTCTCTGGTTAGAACTCAGGACTGTCTGATCTTCTCTACCAATGAACCTTCTACCACCTTCCATCTGGGTGTCTTGCTGAGGACAGAGCACAGATGAGTAGGTGTGCACCCTGGTTATACCCTGTAACCAGAGAAACACTATGAGTTTGCCATTTCTGGAAGGTGCCAAACCCCACTGAGTCTCCTGTACCATTCATCCTGCCCCTGGAAGGAAAGAAACTTCAAGCTGTGATCATGATGAAAGATGCAGAACATTCAAAACCAGAAGTTGCTTTCCTTGCCTGTAATTTTCCACTGTCCTTTTTTTGCTGTTAATGCCAGTAATTAATGGGAGTGTTTGTGTTCAAGTGAGATTTCTGTCCCTCCCTCTACACTGTCGATGTCGGTTGAGAACCAAAAGTCTTCACTATTTGTGAGGTGCAAGAACTACACGTGCCGTGGCTTAGAAGGAAAGGAAAAGACAAGGACAGGGGAAAAGGCAAAGCACAAATGAAAAATCTAACCTCTCGACTGAAATAAGTTTGTTTTAACTAAGGATTTTATAATCAATAAGACCACTGTCTCTTATCTGAATTTATTATTTCAGTTCCAACAACGTATATAATAAATTACTTGTCTCTGAAAACATGCTTCATTTCCTCCATATGCAAATTCCACTTACTCTAAAAGGACATTCAAGGGCATGCTATGTGAATTTTAGGGGCGGGCACTTGTAATAGGTAGCTCATGATCAAATATCAATATATTTGATCCTAAGTAAACAACTTATTAAATAAATTATTTGTTTATAATAAATAAATAATTTATTTAATAAATAAATAAATAATTTATTTATAAATAAATAAATAATATTTATTATAATAAATAAATAATTTTATTGCTGTTAACCTTTGTTCAGTGACCTATGCAGTCCCTACAGCATAATTTTATTTGATTTGCATGGCAACACTGTGATGGGGTACTATTATTCCCAACATTCTACAGGTAATGGAACTGAGACTCAAAGAGTTTAGGTAGCCTTTGCAAGGCCACACAGCTGAGTTAGAACTACCAAGTCTGTGTGACCTGGAGACAGTGCTCTTAAGGATTACTTTACACTGTGAGATAGAGGATCTTCTCTGGGAGAGATTATGTGCAAGGTGTGGTCATGAGCTGAGCGCACTGGGTGAGAAGTCACAAAATATGAATGTGAATCTGCATTCCAATGTGTGTTTATTATTTTGTTTTTTGTATTTTTTATTGCATTTTTGAAATTTATTTTATTGACATATAGTTGATTTACAATGTTGTATTAGTTTCTGGTGTACAGCAAAGTGATTCACTTATACACATATATAATGCTTTGCATTTGTGAATCCCAAACTCCCGATCCCCCCCTCCCCTGCCCCCTCTACCGCTTGGTAACCCCAAGCCTGTTCTCTATGTCTGTGAGTCTGCTTCTGTTTCATAGATAAGTTCATTTGTGTCCTATTTTAGATTCCACATATAAATGATGTCGCATGGTATTTGCCAGTGCGTGTTTATTACACAAACTCCATCAGGTCATCAGTTTCCTCACCTGTGAAGTGGTCATAATTGTTTGGCGGACCCCACTCCTGGGCTGTGCCAGAAACCAAATGAGATACACACACTAGCACTTAGGAAACCATAAAGGCTATAAAATATTGTTATTTCAACATTATAAAGAGATATATTAATATCCTAGTTTCTTAAATGGTGGGTGAGGATGCAAGTATGAGCAGAACAGTTTTGCAGACACAAGGAGAGCAGAGGGGTTAAATGATGCAAAGTGAGAGGAACAAGACCCATTGGAGGGAAAAATAAGAGAAAGCTTGGTGGGCTTCACATGGCAGATGGAGCTCACAGAATGCAAACACAGCCCAGAGGCAGAGTCTATTTCACAAGATCCAGAGGAATCAGGCCTTCCCAGGCCAGAGAGAGAAGCACGTCTGATGGGGCAGAAAATTATTTGAGACCCTCTGGACTCAATCTATTTCTTAAGATACAGAAAAATATAAATCTGATTGTCTGCCAAATCTTAGACAATAATAAATATTGCATGCAAATGAAAAACTGAAGTAAACGTGGGATGGGATTTGCAATGAGAGGGCAGCCAAGCTTCACGCCAAATAGGAAGGTTTTATGTGCACCATTGTGGATGCACTTAACTTTCTAGTCTTGAACATTAGCCTATACTTGTAGCCTTCATTTTTTTTTTTTTTTTTTTTTTTGCATTACGCGGGCCTCTCACTGTCGTGGCTTCTCCAGTTGCGGAGCACAGGCTCCGGACGCGCAGGCTCAGCGGCCATGGCTCACGGGCCCAGCCGCTCCGCGGCATGTGGGATCTTCCCGGACCGGGGCACGAACCCGTGTCCCCTGCATTGGCAGGCGGACTCTCAACCACTGCACCACCAGGGAAGCCCTGTAGCCTTCATTTTTACATCCATTCTCTCCTTAACCCCTTGTAACTCGGATTCTATCTCCAGCAGAGTGTGATTCTGATTTCTTCCCATTTCTCAGGCTGTTCCAACTCTGAAAACTTCACTTCTGTTCCTCCTGACCTTTAAGGGAGATAATAACATAGTCTCATTGCTTGGTTCCTGCTCTTTGCCCTGTACACATTCAACTTTCAATATGTTGTCTCTGGTCATGACCTATACTTGTATATAAACAATTTCGAGCGTTTAGCTCCAACCTGTTGCCTTTACTGAACACTGGTTCTGCATTTACCACAGCCTTCTAGCTCATATTCTGTTATTACCTACAGCTTATTATTCACCCTCTTTTTCTTCTGTAATACACCTCTGCCCTTAGCCTTTTTAAAAAATCAGTTATGTCGCCATTTTTCTAATCAGCCAAGGTCAAAACCTCTAATTTGATCATATAAAAAAAATCATCCCCCTTTGACACAACTAGGAGAATTAGGTTGCAAGCAGACTACTCTCACATCTAACCTGTGCATCATACTTTCCCTCTTCTCCAAGTAAAGAGAGAAGTAAATGGGGCTGCTCCATTATTTCTGGGCCATGTTTCTCCCATCCACCCACCTACCCATCCTTTCTCTCCTTCTCATTACCACCATCCTAATTTAGGTCCTATGACTTATTCTGAAGCAATTCACAGACTTTCCTAATTGAAACCACTGTCTCTCACCTTTAGTCTTTCCAATGCATTATTTACATGCTGCCAGATTAATATCCCTAAATGGTTTTATTGCTTTCTAACAAATAACACTTTCACTGGCTCACCAATCTAAGAGGATGCACCTTACCCAGGCATGTCATTCTTTTCAAAGTTTTCATTCACTACGCTCCTACAAAAATCCTTAGGTTCTCTCAAAACATATTTTTTCATTGCCGATATACACGTCTTATACTTCCCTGCCTTTACGCCATTCATCTCATGGTACCATTCTCTGTGTGTGCCTATAACTTTTTATTAACTTTGAGGCATTGTGCCTCATATAAACTTTAAGTCTTGTTTTCATTACTTCCCATTTTCTCTTCTAAACCTGTAACTGTCACACATGGTCTGTGTGTGTCTGAATTAATGTGTAATGTACAAAGGTAAATGCATATTATTAAACAAGAATAATTCGTCCCAAAGAGCCCTAACACGATGTAAATTCTGAGCCTTACCCTGCCCTTCACTCTTACCTTGAGAAAACATATAGACGTTTCATCATGACCTGAATGTCAACCCACTCAGGTTCATGGACAATAGTCCTATGTAAACAAACTCAGATGTCTCATCCTATCTTCTTACCCATCCATCAAGCTAAGAATCCTTAAGCTGACACAGATGCTCCCTGTGGCCACCTCCCATGTCTAGTGTTGCTAACCTTGGCAGCCATACCTCACTACATTTCACCTGGTGAGAGAAATGATGGTGGTAGAACATAACCTCAAAGCAGCAGGAACACAGTGTTGGACTTCAACCTGCTTTCTTTGAGATGCAGCTCCAGAGCCATTCACTGAGCAAGGCACCTGCTGTTGGACAGGTGCCCAGTGCCAGGGAGTGCTCATCAGTACAGAGGCAGAGCTCTGCCAGCAATCAGAGAGGCTCCGTGCTTCCATCCGTAAGTTAGTTGCAGATATAGCAGAAACAGGAACAAATACACGACTAATCCTGCATGGGCTTGGGAGTGGTGGTGGGATGAGAAGGAGAAAGACAAAGGACACAGAAGCCTATGGGGAGGGGAGCCCTGGACACAATGGTGGGAAACGCAGACTACAGGCTTGAGTTCAGTTTCGGAGGAATCAAGTTTTCATCTGTTAATAAGATTGCTTTAGATGATTTGGGATATTTTCAGTTCTTTACATTTCTATAATTCTAAAAAGGAAAGTATCAGAGAAGAGAGAGAAGGAGGGAGAGAAAGGGCCCTCTTGACTGGAACCAGGTAGACTCGCCCATGTATTCATTTCTACAATCTTCTATCTTCAACATATGTTATCTTAGTAATTAATCAGGGACAATTATACAAGTTTACCACTCCCTTCCCTTCTTTCTTTCTTTGGCCCCTTCCTTCCTTTCTTCTTTCTTTCTTCCTTGCTCTGTTTCATTTCAATACCAGCCTTAGCTGCCATCAGAAGCTCAGTGGGCCTCTATGGAAACGAATCCTGGAGGCCCCTCTCCTTTTTGTCAAAACAGAACAGAGGTCATGTTGAAGGGCAGCCAGGAACTTTGGCACTGGCCAGAGTGAGGATTAACAAGAGATGAGAGCAGTGAATCAGGCCCAGTCCTCAACCTGGACCTAGCTCTTTTCACATCCCTCACCACCCCCATGTCATAACCTGCCACCACCTGGGGCTGAGCATGGCCATGATAAACTGTGGAAAACAATGCATCCGTCAGCCAGGCCTGCACTGCTTGCCTAGGACCTCCTGATCACATCCCCTGCCTTAGAAGTAGTCAAATGACTTCATGAAACCCCTGTATCTCAAACATCTTCTGATCTCTTTCTCTAGATCAGAGATGCTTAAGCCCTAAACATGACAGCTGAAAGAAAGGAAAATCCTAACCTTAGTTCATTAGCGAAACATTGCCTTTTCTCTCCTTTTCTGCTCGCGTTTTACCCAGCATCACTATCTACTTGGCTAAGGAATGTGCTTTGTGGTAGGCCTTTCTGGATACTGCTAAGCTAGAGCAGAAATGACAGAAGATTCATATCTTAAGTAGCCTTGGGAATGATGGTTGTGTGTACCTTAGGGTTACTATCTAGGAAATGAGACTATCACCAGAATTAATGAAGATTATCATCATTATGCCCCCGTTTCTGTCATGAATCCTTGCATATCTCCCTCACCCAGCATGCAGTTTTCTGTGTTTCCAGAAGGGAGGAAGTGGGATATACATGGGTGTGTGTGCTCGCGTGCACGCGCGCACACACACACACACACACACACACACACACACACACGTTTCCTCCCAGAACCCCCCCCCCCCAACTCCCATGTAGGGACCTGAAGACGGTGATGACTGTGGCAAATAGACTCCTGCCTGGGAAAGAAGTCTCAGGAGGCTCAAGGAAAGGAGGTTTGGGCTAACTTGCCAACCAATCTGGTCGCTTCAGTCAAAGGTAAGCCCAGTCTTTTCCTCCAATATTCCTTCCCCATGCCTTTTCCAAACTTTCCTTTCTTTACTCCACGACATAGAGGAGGAAATTGCATGGTTACAAGGAATTCACTTACGTAACAAATATTGTGTATGGTGACATTGGACACCCACAGGTGAATTATTTGCCTCATTAACTTGTACTTTCTGTAAGGTCAAGACAGGGATATTCCAGGATGCCCAGGATCAGTGGTTGAAGAATGGGAAACGTAAGCTTACAGCAGTAGATAATGAAGACCATAAAGATGATGATGACAAAGCAGAAGCTAAACTATTTTCAAATATTCACCACATGCCAGGCATTGTCCTAAAAGCTTTGCATGTATAGCTCTAATAACCTTATGATATAGACACACACACATAGACACACAAAGATGAGATTCAAAACCATGTTCATTTGTATCCTTTGAACCCATTTTTTAAAAATACTTCACTTATTTATGATGTGGCCAGTGTATGATGCAATTTAAGTGTTTGAGAAGTACAGTTATAGAATTGGACAACCAAAGTTCAAATTCTAGCTCTCGTTCTCACTGTGCATGTAAACTTGGAAAATTCCTTAACTCTCTACTACTCCACTTTCATCTTACAGAATAAAATATTAACATTCACCTTACAGGTTATTGTGAAATTTATATTCATCACCCCACAGATCTTGACACAAAATGTCAGATTTGGGTGCTCAAAATTTTTGGTTTCCATCTAGCACCCAGATCTTGATTTCTAATATAATTCCACAATCAAAGGAACCAGGGTTCCTTGAAGAAATGGCTCATTCTAGGAATGGGGAAGGAAATACTCAATATGAACCTGGAATACCTTACAGCACTTGAAAGAAAGGAATAGCTAACAATCAAACCAACCAAAACCCCACAATGATGGGTATATGGTCAAAAGAGACAACTGAATGACCTCCCAATAGCCAAAGCTACATAATTTAAACAACAAAATAAAACAGTATTAGATTACAATCCAAACATAAATATCCATGAGTCCATACTGTTATAAATGATTGCATTATTAATACATTGTGGAGAATAGAAAAATTTCATGTTCAGAAAAGCTGCAAATAATTTATACAGATGCCTTACCTTCAAGCAGATGGAATATGACTTCCTATTCCTTAAGTGCGGGTTGTGTACAGTGATTTTCTTCCAAAGAGGACAGTAAGAAAAGGGGAAAACAACAGTCATTTTACAGTGGAGAAACCTGCCAAACACTTCCTGAGCCAGGGGATCAAGGTCAACATCAACAACGATAAGTCGTATTGATAGTATATGTGTTGAAAATGGTACTTTGACATGATGTGTTGAAAATGGTACTTTACCTCTGTGGTTTCCTTTTCCAAAATCCATAACCCCAATCTTTGAGAAAAATATCAAACAAATTTCAATTGAAGCATACTCTACAAAGCATCTGACCAGTATTCCTTAAAACTGTCAAGGTCATCAGAAACAAGGAAAGTCTGAGAAACTGTCACAGTCTAGAGGAGCCTAAGGAGACATGACTAAATGCACTGTCATGTCCAGATGGGGTCCCGAGAACAAAAAAAAAGGACATTCAGTACAAAAAACAAGGAAATCTGAATAAAGTGGGGACTTCAGTTAAAACTAATGTACTGGCTTGTTCATTTTGACAAATGTCCCACACTAACATAAGATGTTAACGACAGAGGAAAATAAGCATGTGGTATTTGGGGAAGTTGCTGTACTATCTTTAAAGTTTTTATGTAGATCTAATAATTCTCTAAAACGAAAACTTTAAGGTGACAAATATTTTTAAATGTTGGATGCCTTCTCTTCTTTTATAACAATTGATGGATAATTGTTAGTGCAAGGGAAGCACAGCAGAGGTGCTAGATTTAGGCAGTGAGGGTAGCTGTGTATTTAAAGGGGCCTCGCTCTTTATTTCCTCATGACTTCCCAGAGTCCCTAACAGGACTGGGCAAGGGCACCTCAGTTAAAAGGGGGTCTCTTTGACCCTGCGCCTGGGAAGACTACGGTGACAAAGCGGCGTTAGGAAAGGTTCTGAAGAGCTTTAACGAGGAAATGTGTTTTTCTAAGGGTTCTGCACTCTGGACATGGGTTGCTGTGGTGGACCATAGAGATGTTATTTTGTTTCTTTCGAACAGAAATCATGGAGCCCCACCACACACTCAGAAAGTTCCCCAGGCTACCTGTGGACAACTTCCACTCACCAATATACAAAGGGATTGCCTGAGGTGGGCAAGGTTAAATGGGAGAGCAGAGAGGAGCTGGTGGGAGAGGGGGCAAAAGGGAAGTGAGTCCACTGAGGAATGGGGAGAAGACAACTCTGATCCTCTACTTCAGCAACGACAATGATAAACATCCCAGCTCAGGGACAGCTCTCTGCCCGGATCCCTAGAACATGCTAGTGCATTTCCAATGTCCTCATTCCCCAGGTCTCTGTATCAGCCAAAGACAGATGGTCTGTGACTGCCAGGTGATCAGAAAAACTGCCAAGTCAAGGGAACCTGTGGAGTAAAATGATGTGGTAATTCCAGTTAGCTGAAGGATGAGGCTCAACTGGCAGAGCTGGGGAGGACCGTGCTATACACGCAATAGCTCTTTTCCACTGAAAAGTATGTTTACAAGCCCGAAACTAGCATCTTTCAACCTCAGCCTCCTCCCACTCCCATTTCTGGAGCTATCAGTAGGCAAAGCCCATATATTATATCTTGGGCATGCAAGCTGACTGTAAAAAAGGCAGGGCTGACTTATGTCTGTTGTGTGGAACACAAGCTCTATTGGCTTCTGTCTTTCATCGCAAGAGCTGAGTGCTCAGATGTTAAAGCTGTATCTCAGAGAAGTTATGCTAACGTCTTAGAGAATTTTTTTTCAAACACAGACTAGGTAGTGCACTCCACAACTATTAAAACCATCTTCTGCATCGACTTACCACTAATAATCTCTTCTCCACCTTCAGTGGCACGCAATTATAGAGATGACTAAGGTCCTAATAAGGAGGATTAAGTCCTAGGTCAAGAGAGCTAACTTGGGAGAGATGGTGGTAAAAGGAAGGGGGAAGGAGTGGCAACAAGTGCAACATAAAAGACTGGGAATTCACAGTCCAAATAGCGTATTATGGCAGATTTGGACACGGAGTTAGAAGTTTTCAGAATCTAGAGATAAAATGCCTCATCTGTCAATTAAGTGGTATCCAGGTGTGTGACGCTCTCGCATGAGCTCAGGGCTTCCAAAACTTAGGGAGCCTCCTGTATTTCCACTTGTTGAACTTCCCTGGCTCCATGGAGGCCTTGTCAGATCCCAAAATACATGCCTCTTCATGCAAAGCCACAGTATGACGGAGACGCCGAACAGTGGGGACAAATGAAGGAAAAATCTAGGTGTTCCTGTTGGAATCCAACCTCCCTTTCTGCCCTGTGAGCCAGACAGCCCTCAAGTCTTCTCTCATCCCTTATACCCAAGTGATTGGAAGAGGTATCCAAGGACGGCATCCTTACTTTCTCTCTCATCTCCTTTTCATCAGTGTGGCTATGACAACAGTCTCCTGGGATTCCACTTATCCCCTGGGTAACCCATTTGCTTAGAAACCTACCATAGCTTTGTTCTCATATCAAGTCTCTTCTCCCTCCTCAGACTGTCTTTCAATGGTTTTCCTAACCTGGCCTACAGCTCCTCGCTCCCCAGACAGGCCCTCCCTTCTCATCTCACCAATCAGCTCACTGTCCCTAAACTACGGCAGGCTCTCTCCCACAACTGTGTGCATGTGATCCCTGCTGCTAGGAATGGCCTTCTCCTCTTCCTCTTTCTCCAAGGCCTGATTCTCATGTTGTGTATGGTGTCCAGAAAGCATCCTTTAGGACACAATTCTATTACTTTCAATTATTTCATGAAGGATCTTGATTATTAATTTATATCTCATCTCGTTCTAAAGAAAAATTCAGATAGCTTCACATTTTAGTATTTCTTTAGCAGTAAAAAATGTTAAGTTGCTTGAAGGACACAGACTATGTCTGTGCTTCATTGTTACTTTCCAAATCCTAGGCCCAAAGTCGGGAATGGTGAAGGGAATGGACTGGTTGACAGTGGATGGAATCCTTCAGGGTAAAGGGAGGAAGTTCTGGAATCAACCTACAAGGTCAAATACTGGCTCTTCCACTGTGCAGGTACCTACCTTGTCCCATTACTGGCAGGGTTAAATGAAATGTCACACAGGGCACTTAAAACAGTGCCAGGCACCAAGCAAGTACTCATTCGTTGGCAGCTGTTTTTGTGGTTTGTGTTGTTATTATCTTCACTGCTCTCATGTCCAGTAACAAGTCTAGTCAGGGCATGCATGCGTTCGAGACCTTGCTTACATCACAGGCTCATTCCTGATCCTTCCTCACACCGTGACTTTCCACTGCTGTTTTTGCTGAGACGTGTTTCACCATCATCACCACACTGCCCTGCCTTTTTCCATTCTCCTATCTTTGGAAAATGGTTTCTTCCAAAGGGCAACTTTGCTGGATTTGTCCATCATTATCCAGGGCAAAGAAAGACTGGCACCAGAAAGGTACTCTTCGATGGGGGGGGGGGGGGGGGGGGGGGGCAGGATGATTCATCCAGGCTTCCCCAGGGAAGCCCAACCACCTGGTGCTTTGGCTTCCCAAGCCATCATCATATCCGGAGAGAGTCATCCTGTAGGCAGACACGTGTATGTTGCATGGTGGAAAAAGTTATCAATGATGCCAATTAAAATACTGGTGTTCTTTTTTTTTTTTTTTTTGCGGTACGCGGGCCTGTCACTGTTGTGGCCTCTCCCGTTGCAGAGCACAGGCTCCGGACGCGCAGGCTCAGCGGCCACGGCTCACGGGCCCAGCCGCTCCGCGGCATGTGGGATCTTCCCGGACCGGGGCACGAACCCGTGTCCCCTGCATCGGCAGGCGGACTCTCAACCACTGCGCCACCAGGGAAGCCCCAAATATTGGTATTCTGAGATATAAAAAAACCCAGAAACAATCTTATACTGTCTGCAGTCATCTCAACCATACCTATTAAGCCACACATCCCTCCTCTGGGTAGACAAATGACAGTTATTGCTCAGAAACATTTGGGGGGTCCATTGTGAGCCAAGGACTTAAGTGCTCTTCTGCCAGCTGTCCTTACAGTATGTGTCGTCTGGCAAGGTAGCGTTTATCTGGTTACCCTGTTATCAAGGCGGACACTGTCTATTTCTCCTTACTAGGGAAAGACTAAACTCTGAAACATTAAATACCAGCCATTCAACTTCTGACACAGTCACACACAAGCCTTGTATTATCATTACCACTCTATTGCGCCAATCTTTATCATTTGCTCTTGCCCTAAGTTTTCCTCTATTCCCCTTTCTCATTTCAGCTCTTATTCTCACGTCAGACAGGTCTGGAAACGTCCAGACCTGAGACCAGCCCTCCAGGAACATGTGAGCAGCAAGTCCATATGGAGAGGCTGGCTCTCTCCTCTCATTCGCTCTCACTCACCCCTCCCTCTGCCCACACTTTACCCCCAGTGGATTGTGTTGAAAGCCTGAAACAATACTGGCAAGGTCACACTGTTTGATTCTGCTGTCAGTTTAAATTATGTCTCGGCTTTTATATCTAAATCAAAATACAAGAGAACAGAAAAAGAGAGACAGCAAAGAGACATGGCAACATCCTACGGCGAGTGGAGAAATGACATTTCAATTGGCCAATTGATCTGTTCCCTTGACAGCTGCCCCCCTTGCTCACCCCAAATCATTATTTAACATACATAAACTCTGAGCCCACTCCAAGCTCTCTGTGGATGGAATGTACGCCCTCTTCTGGAGGGGAGGGGAATAAGATATTTTCTATAATGGTAAAAATAGGAACATTATTTTAAGATGATGATTTTTATTAGTAAAATAATTGATCATTTAGGTTAAAAGCAAGCTATTTATTCTCTGAACTTATGACTGCAGTGGACTACAATTTTCTGAGTTCTTATAGAATATGTGTGGATTGTAGTGTCTACATTTTGTTCCGTTTAGCAATAACCAAGACAAGATTTTAAAACAATATTCCACTATTGGGCTGTGTCTAAATAACATTTTCTTGAAGCCAGGGGTAAGAAATGGCTGATTTGGTGCCTATGGCAGTTCTCCATTGGTCCTAAATTTTATATACCCCTATTCAACAAAGGATAATTCTTTTTGTTTTACAAGAGAGTTGATGTGGAGCCTTTAACTGAAGAGATTTCACAGAGGGTTCTTTAAGACAACTGTCCTTTAGTCTTTTATAACTTCAAAACATAGTACAGTCGTTGTAAGAAAAGTTGACAGAATTTGGAACAAAACTGTTAAGTGCTATATAGTCATGAGATAAAATCACATTTAAATATGCTATGAATTGATGTCTTCCTAATGATATCACCATCACATTAAAGGGGTTACAGCTATTCTTTTAAATTCTGAGACTGTTCCCCATTAGAATAAATAGTTCACTAGGTTTGTAACCTTTCTTGAATCTATTTTAGACTGAAAAATGTTTTTAAATCCTTATAGTGGGCTCCATTTTTCGTTTATCCTCCAGTAGTATTTGGTTTGTTCTGATCCAGCCTTGACACACACCAGCATTTCCCAAAGGGGGTTTACATTAAAAGAGATGGACTGCCTTGAAATAAGTTATAATTAGTTAAAAGTCAGATGTCCTAATTCCGTTTCCACTCTACTACTGTGTGGTCATTAATTGACAAGTTTCTAAAGTTCTCTGAGCCTCAGTTTTGTTTTGTTTTGGTTTTCAATCTGTAAACTGGAGTTACCACTACCTGACACAGGAACTTTTCAGTGTTCGTGAAGGCTAGAAGTGTGATAACATGGCATTACTTTGTAATTAGACGATTGTAAGATCTTAGGGTCTGTTGAGGACTGTGGCTTTGTGTACACCATGTACTCACCTTCTAAGCTAATAGGCACCTTTGGTCTCAAATTCTGCAAAGACAACTTTCCTTGAGGAAGCATTACTGCATATTTTCGTTAATTAATAAACTTTTGATTTATGCCCAGTGAAATCATCAATGGTTATAAAGACCCTGGTGGTACTGTAGAAGCAGAATAGTTGGTTGTTACTTTGAAAACCCTCTTTGGGGTAATAGGGTTAGAAGTGGTCAGTTCTTACAATCCCCCACCAGAGCGGTAACAATAGAAGAGTCCTGTTACTCCCGTTTCCCCTCTGTTCCAACAGCAGGAGAAAAGCTGACTTCACACCCACACATCTACTCCCTCCACCTTGGGCTGTAACAGTGAAATGGTCACTTGTCAGAATGTGTACCAGACCTCTCAGGAGCACACTGTACTTTAACTGTCTTTGTCTCCCTGAGACTGAATATGTTTAGTACTTGTAACCATTAGGTGGAGAAGTACAGCTCTCTGCTGAATATATTAAGTATCAGAATACCATGACGCTGTATCTTCATTCGAACTTACCCTTAGATCTTTCTTCGGCTCTCCCAATCAAAAAGTCATCGTTTCCAATAGGCTTAGAGTAAAAGACTGTTTCACAAGTTGCTCTTGTTGCCTAACTCAAAGCTGAAGTGGCGGAAACGAGGAAAGTAACTCCAAGAGAGTGGCACAGTGTATATTGAAACTTGGTGACTTACTTATATAATGGAACTACCCATTTTTGCCACATAAAAGACTAGGTCTTTTATTCAATTCAACATTAAAGGGGTGGTCACCTTGATAAGAAAAATGAAAAAAAATGGGTTGGGCCTTACCTCTCTTCTCTAAATCCTGGGTGAGCAATTCCCAAAGGCAAGACAGGGCTTGGAACAGGGTGTTCGGTCACTGTGGGGAGGCCATTGTGTATGGATTTTTTGTTTTATGAGTGTTTTTTGTTTTTGTTTTTTTGGTAAACCTTCATTAAAATCTCCTCCACTATGGCCTTGACTCAAAGATCAATCCTGAAGATGTGCAGTTTGGTAGCTGGCCATCAGGACTAGTATAAACCCTTACTCGTCCCAGATCTACTCCAATAATAGGTTGTGAGAACTCCAACAGCGGCAGATGGAGACGGGTCCCTGCGGAATCATTTTGCAGACGATATCCAGTTCCTCAGTAGAGAATCTGCTCAATTTTATTTAGCCTAGAAACACAGAGGAAAATACTCTGTTTCTTTGCATCACCCCAATGCGGCCATTAGCTGTGACATCACTCTGCAAAATCACTTAGGTTCTGTGGATCTTGTCTCTCACCAGGAGGCTCTTGGCAGTCTCAGCATCCAGCTGCCTCTGAAGGCCAGGGGCTGTGAGATCAATGCTTCCCTCAAGCTTTTTCTTAAAGCCCACATTTGGGCTTTTGCTGTTCAAATAGATGTCAGTGAAGTCCAGCTCATTTTCAACAATATTTGTAGGCTGAATATTTCAAGGCCCTCCAGAAAAACAAGGATCAAGTTTCAGGTTAGGTCCTGACGGTGTCTGCCTTTTCCATTCTTGATACCCTCCACCATGATGCTTTGGAGGTCCAGGTGCTGGAATTGGTGCCCCGTATCTGTTGATGCTAACAGGGTAGTCAGAGTGGTGAACTCACAGGCTGCCACCTCCAGGTAAACTCCAGGCAGGTTACTGAAAATTACTGACCTACCCACAGATGGAAAAGCCACCAACTCAATATGAGTGTCACCAATTTTGCCACAGTGAAACCTCCTGACCTACCAACATCACCACATATTGAGGTGAGGAGTGCTCACTGAGGGTGAGCAATGTGGGTAGAAGCTCTAACGCATGTGCCCTCTTTCTACTGAGGTGAAGTCATCTCAGCCCAGATCTAGTCAATCCCAGCTAAGCAGATGGTCATCGAGACAAGCCTTGCAGTGGCCAACATGGTGGAGGCCTCCCCTCACACACACAGAGGCAGATCCAGCTCTGGTGGGGCCTGGAGCTGATACAGTCCTTTACATATTTCAAAGACTCTATTTAAGAATACAAAATTAGGTGCAAAAGCACACAGAAGTCTTAACCCATTGCAGCTTAGTGATTAGGCTTTTGCAACTTTACAAAATCACATGACCACGAAAGCTCATCGTTAGGGCCCCTCCAGGGCTTTGGCAGAGCACCATGCAGGAGAGGGGGAGAGTACATGAAGCTTAAGCTTCCACAGCTTTAGGGCAAACTGGCCTTTAAACGCATCTTCTAAACTTAAATGCTTTTGGGGGGAAAAAGAAAGACTTATCTAAGCATGAAAATATATCATATAATGAATATATCACAGAAGGAACCATATAAATCAGGTACTGAACTAAGACTTGCAGTATTTGATTAGACAATTCCATTTTTATTGTGTGCCTGCAACAATGTGCTAGCTGGGCTCTACACTGAGGAAGCTTCACAGATGAGGGTGAATTGCCCCTTACCTACGACGAATTCAGAGTCCAGTGGTGGAGTCAAGCATACTTTTTAAGTAATTCAGCAGATGAACAAGTAATAAAGCTCTGTTAAATCAGTTCATTTGACATAGGGGATCTACGAAGACTTCTCTTAAGAGGCAGATTCTGAACTGGGCCACGAATGCTAAAATATATTTGCTAGCACGTGTGGGCAGAATAGCTATTGGACAGAGAGGCTTGGTAAACCAAAGCCTAGAGACAGGAAATGTAGATCATGTTCAGGGAATAAACTTGTATCACCAGAAATAAGATCCAAGGAGGCAAAGGACAGAGGGAAAGAGAGAGATATCTGCAATGGGGAAAGATTAACCAGAACTGAACTTTGGAGAACTCTGCAAACACAGAAATCCGGTTGTTTATTCTTTCCTGTGGACCACATGAAATCTGCAAAGTTGGTTTGAAAAACTAAATTGTGTTCAGTATAGGGTTAAGTGGAAATCATTACATGTAGAATCCTTGTATCTGTGAAAACACTGGTAGGTTTTGGAGCAGAACAGATTTGCATTGGAACCCAGTCCCACTAGAGTGGTCTTGGGGAAGTTGTTTTTAATCTCTTTTAGCTTTATTTTCCTCATCTAACTGGGAATAAAAACTTATTTTGTAGCGTTGCCATGGGATAGGGGGTTGGTATGAAAACATATGCACTTTGGACAGCAATTCTGAGGGTGGCAGGGACCAGTGACTTGAGGCTGCTGTAATGATCTGGTGAGGATGGTAAAGGCCTCTGCAAGGATGAGACTGTGGGAATGAAAAGCAGAGAATGCATGTGGGATGCAAAGAACAGAGCTGAACAGAATAGCTAGATGAGGGGAAACAGGCAGAGAGGAGAGGGAAATATAATAGACAACTAAAGTTTAAAGGTAAAGAACACAGTTGCACTCTTAACTGAGGTGGAAGTTATCGAAGGAGGAAGATGATAGGGAGATGGCAGAGAAGGAAAACATGTGGCATTTATATTAGGCACACCGAATATCCATGTGTGGTTCCCCAGGAGGCATTTAGAGAGACCATGAACTCTACATCCACTGCAAACAACACTGTTCATTCTCCTCAGACCTGAAGTTGTTTCAATCTTCTCTTGAACTTTTAGGTCCTTCTCTTAACATGGTTCATGACATTTTCCAACTAATGGGGTGGCTTCTTCACTCCCTTAAATAAGCCTGTTCAATGAACACCTTCCTCATAGAATCCTCCATGATTATGATTATCTCTAAAGTATTCCAATCACATACATTGCATTATATGTTAAATTGCTTTGATATTCGTGTCATCTTCGTTATTGCTCTCACTTCCTTTTCTGCAGGTTAAACTAAAACTTCCCTTAACATAGGCTGTAAGCTCTTTTAAGAGTACGGAGCCAGATTCAATTTTCTACTACACCTCCAGTAACCAATTCAGAACTCTTTTCAGATAGTGGGTACTTAAAAATAATCACAAGCATCATTATAATAAAAGCTAATGTTTACTGAGCATCTAGATTGTGCTAAGCACTGTCACACATACCAACTACTATCCCATGGCAATCCTACAACATCAGTTTTTTACTCCTATTTAGATGAAGAAAATAAATCTAAAAAAAGTTAAAACTTCCCCAAGACCACTCTAGTAGGGCTGGATTCCAATGCAAATCCATGCTGCAAAAAGCCCACCAAACTTTTCACAAAGATATAAAAGATCTATAGGTAATAATTTCCACTTAACCCTATACTGAACGCAATTTAACTTTTTTCCTAAAGATAAGAAGACACTTTAATATCTTACTATGTCTCACTGTTGGGCTATATACAATAATTATCTTATCCCATAGATGTACAGAGACATTTACTGTGACATTAATTTAGAGATTAATAGAATTCTGCTTAATGGTATATTTTATGTACCAGGTTTGAAATAAGAGTGAACATTGCAGGAGGGTTATACCTAAGTAAATGAATATTTCCTGGCATATCATGCTACAAAATTCTTGTGTAAGTCAGTTGTTTGTATATACTCCCATTAAAATTACATTGTAAATAACTAATGTCTTCCCCTACATTGCTTTATTTTCACCCATGATGTATGACATATCACTTATAGCATATAGTAGTTACTTACATATGTTCCCTGTCTTTCCTTCCCTGTCCAACATAGACTATAAGCTTTCAGAAGGCAGTAGATCATGTGCCTTGCCTTCATCTTAATATGTGACCTCAATATCTAGCACTGCCCTTTACTCAACGTACAAATCTACTCCTCCATTTGTCCTTTGATTCATTCATTATAGTATGTCAACTATAGGCTAGGCACTGGATGGATGCTGAAGATAAGGTGAGTAAGAGAGGCAGGTACTCTGCCCTTATGGAGCTTATGACCTGATGAGAAGGATAGCAAATATTGACAAAACTATGGTTTTAACTATGTTAAAAATTGTTGCATGTGCTATAAAGAAAAATTATGAGGAATGTCAAAAGCATAAATAAAAGAGACTTAATTAAGTGTGAGAAGTTAGAAGTGGATAACAAGCTCCAAATATGTTTCCAATGTGAATAAGGCAAAATTAAAACTATTATCTTTCATCTGTAATCTTCATCCAACGTTGTTGATTTTGTTCAAAAAGTATTTTTCTCTTATAAAATAGATGATTACATGTTTTCTTCCCCTGCTTGCATCTTTTCCTTTATCTCCTCTCTCCATGGGTTATTCTACTTTCACTCTTTAGAGAAATGATTTCTATTTTGGTATTGATTTTGAAATCATGCATGCCCAAACTTTCCTTATCCAAGCATCCCTGTATCTTCATACTTTGTTCTTCTTAATAGAGCACGTTCATCCAACACACACACACACATATAGGCTTTCTACATGAATGGCAATGACTAGCACAAGTCTCTGTGCAATAGATTCTTGAATAAATGGCAGCATGGAGAAGAACTAGGTATGAGCTCTAAAGTTCTGGACCCAGAGAAAAATCTAGTACAGCTTATGTCTAAAAGGAGCTGGACACCAGGTCCTTATTTTAGGAATGAAGAATGAACATTCCTTACTAGACACCAGTGCTTTGTATATACTTCTGTTAGCACTTACTTTAAGATAATGTAATTTTTAATTTATTTGTCTTTTCTCCTCTATGAGCTCTCTAAGGACCAGAATGGTTTCCAGTTGTTTGTATCTCTAGTACTTAACACAACAGCTGGTTCATAATAAGTGCTTTAAGATATTTGTGAGGGGAGGAGAGGAAAGGCGAGGGAGAGGGAGAGGGAAGGGAAGGGAAGATGAAGGGGAAGGGGAGGGAAGGGAAGGAAGCAACCACAATAGCAATAGAGTTAAAGGATTTGAGTCAATAATTAGGCAACTCGGACAATCTTTACGGATCACAGATGTATCTACTCAGAAATGGCTGGATTTGATTATCTCCAAATTTCTTCTAGCATTGTATTTCATGGCTGTGAATGTGAGGGGGGTGTATGTATATGCATTTTGCATGGTGTGTATGAATAGCATTGCTGTGTAAGTAAAAAGCAAAACATGCACGAAAATTGCTGACTGCTTTAACAAAAGGTTTGACGCCATTTTTGTAATTAATCAATAGTTCAGATTTTTTCTTTGAAAATCTGTAAGTGCATAAATCCTGACTTCACTTGTCAGAATTCAATAATCTAAAAAGGGTCTATTAAAATCACAAGCAAGAAAAGGAAAAGAGAGAGAAACCCATTTATTGTAGACTTACGCTGAGCAAAGCACCCTGCCTAAGTTATCTAAAGTAATTCTCAAGACAACCTTCTTAAGTTACCCATCACCCTTTTCTGACTGAGGAAACTGAGGCTCTGCAACATGAAGCAATGTGCCCAGCCTACAATGGTAATGAAAGACCTGCCAGTCTGATCTGGTTCTGTTTGACACTTAAAAAAAAAAAAAAAAAAAATGCTCTTTCACTACGCAAAACTGCATCTGATAATAAAACACAAGCTTTACATTTTCTTTACATCACAAACCACGTCAATAAATAGTTTACATACGCAGGAACACTGTTTCTCAGGCTTTTCCTTCAAAGTATCCTAGAGACAGAGAGGAGAAGAAACGTGTGCCTTTGGGACTGGCTGTAGTCATCTAATGCATCTGCTGTAGAGACCGTAATGTTTGAATCCATGTGTTCCCTCAACATTAGTACATGATTTTATTCTCTTAAATAAGAGATGTAGGTTTGTTTTAATATAGAAACAACAACCCCCTTCCTTGAAATCAGAAAGTAAAACTGACACTCCAGGCACTTGCGTCCTGTTTTTCAATGGCTCACAGAGCCCATTCACACTCTGGGACACCACTAGGAATATTCACATCTCCAGTGAACAGCCATAGCCCAGGTATTTCATGAGACATAGGGAGTTACAAGTATTTGCCGATGGCCAAGCTGAGGGATGTCTACTTTTCTTGCAAAAAATTCATTTTATTCAAGTGTCCAAAAACAGTGTCAACTGGTTTCCTGAATCTTAATAAATAGGGGCCCTTGATCATTTTCTTTTCTTTCTCTCTTTCTTGGAAGAGAGAGTTTTTTTCTTTTAAGTCTTAAACATAGTAAAAGATGGAAATTAATATTGTGGAAATATTGGAAAATGTTTCAGAGTATTAGAAATTCAGTTATCCCTCTTGTTTCTACTCATCTAAATATGAAAGCTTTGAAAACTGTCTTTTTATCATGGATATATTTTCTTTAATTCAGTGGATCCTAGACTGTTAGAGCTAGAAGAAATCTTATCATTTACTCCAACCTCTTTTTCTATATGTGAGGGAAGTGAGACTCTGTGAATGAAAATAACTAATCCACTGTGACAGAAGTAATTGGGAGTAGATCCAGGCCTAGAACTCAGCCCTCATGCTTCCCACCCAGGGCTCTTAGCAGAGCAGATACTTCCAATATTAGTCATAACTGGGTTTTCTAAGAGAATATTCGACCTCACATTTGAATTATATTTGGGCAGACAAACTTCTGAATTAGAACCAAGACTTTATATTGCCAGTTGGACAAGATTCAGCAAGACACTCAATTGCCATTTAGAAGCTGAGAGATATAAAAGAGGCCAAGATGGGTTGGAAATGCCTACTCTCATTCCTATCAATGAGTTGGCATGGTTCACGAGTGGCAAAGTCTGTTCTCCAGCAGAGCTGAACTCTGCAGTTTCACTGGCTAATCCATTGCTTTCTAATTTGATTTGATAAACAAAATCCAAAGTGAATTATATAATATCAATTTTAAAAGAGTATGCCATGGATTTAGATGTTGCTTATCTAATCCAATGTGCTGTCTAATCTCAGTACGAAGTTTACAGTTTTTATGATTGGATTAAAACAAGTAAGTAGTAGTGGGTAGTGGGTTCAATAAGTTTTTGTCTTGTTGTTGTGAGGATAAAATGAGTCAATACATGGAAGCCTTTTGAGCAGTTCCTGGCACATATTATGATCACAATAACTGTTTGTAAAGGGAGTATTTTAGGTTCAAGTGCTTGAGTAGAGAAGGACAGAGTGATGACACTTAGAACTAGGCTGCAGATGAATCAGAACTGTTTCAAGGGGCCTCCGGGAATTTTCTGCTCTCTTTCTAGGATTGCTCCTCAGCTTAGATCAGTTCCTCAAACTCCAGGAAGAATTACATTTACATAAAACACCCAAATGGCCAAAGGCATCTTCTAAGACACCAGGAATTCAGAGACATTTCCTACCTGAACTGCAGTTCTGCTCGCTTAGCAAGGTATAATTGCAGAAAATTATCTGAGACTTCTATACCTACAATACCCACTTATGCAAAACCCTGAGGTTACACCGTAGTTTTTAAGTAAAGAGCTCAGAAGCTCTCCTAAGATGATTCTTGCTAGTCTCCTCTTAATTGAACTAGTCAGTTAATAGAATCAAATCACCATTTTCTGCAGTGACTGCAACCCCTGAAATTTATTATGATTTGTCCTTTATTCTGGACCTTTTGGGTTTCCGCAAATCAAAACTGGTATCATCAAACCGAATTCCCTTTTATCTTCTTCTGAAGATAAAAGGGGAAGAAAAACACATAACCACTAAAGTTCACACCAACATTTAGATACATAGTATTCACATACATTAATGGAAGATTTTGTTTATATTAATATAGTATCACGTTCTTTCTTGGTTTCCCATGGCCTTGATGAAATTACCTGAGAAGCTCATCCCTGCTAAGTTTTTAGGCAGATACATTAAGAATGGTTTCATGGTCTTACTTGTTTAAATGAAAGTGCTCTAATGAAGAATAAATTTATCTAACAATTACTCAATTTCTTCTGTTTCAACCTCATTTTAAAAAAATTAAGTTTAATATTGCAAAATCAATACATGCACATTGCTGAAATTCAACATGTACAGAAAAATGAACATTATGTTTCATGGATTTTTTATAAACTGTGATTCATAATTAGGATTATATTGCCTAGAATACAAGATGTACTGTTTTCAACTGCACCAACAGATCAGGCATAAGAATAATATTATATTTAACCTTGTGTCCCCTTTACCTGAGATCTGTAAGGTTTTTCTGGTGGGGCCTGGGGGCAGGTCATTCTTGAGCATAACTCTGTACTCATTACATTCCATCAGCTCCAAATATTCTGTTTCCTGTCTCCTTATAGAAAGAGCCTAATAGCTGTTGTGAGTAGCCTCCGTGGTAAGCAATGTTCCTACACTTTTGCAGAGTCATGTTGGGGTATGCGTAACTATTTAACTGAACACTAATAAGAGTTAGGATAAGAGTCTATTTAAGAAAGATGGCTCTTGATTAGACGGACAACAGCACAAGGTCATCTGCAGGCAGAGAGAATGACCAGGACACCCGATGCTGCAGATGCAAACCCCTCAAGGAGCTCTTTTTCTAGCAGGTATTGGCAGAGAAGCCAAATGTATAGTTTATCTACTGAATCATCTAATTTAGGAAAGAAAAAGCAAATAGCCAAGTAAATTTTGAAACTTACAATTTTCCAGGGTAGGGAGAAGCCATTATGAGTCCAAGTAGTCAAGTAGATTGCAAGTTGAAGGTTGACAGAAGACCAAATAGGTAATAAGTAGGTTAATATGAAAGGAGAAAGAGAACACAACTTTAATCTCTCATCTAGGTGACGATCACAAGGTCAGAAACAAGTTTCCTACTGCGTATGTGTATGGTGATGGAGAGAGCAGAGGATGAAGGACAGTGGGGCAGAGGAAAGGGAAGGAGGAAGGTTTGCACTGTGTTTTCAGTATAGAAGAAATAGAGCCTTGAAACTTGCTAGATGACATTGTAGCTATAGTTCAATCAGGGCTAGGCCTCTGAGAACAAGGGTGTTACAGAAAGTGCTCAAAAAGAGGGTGGTACCATCTGTTTTCAGGGAGCAACTTGCTTTTAACAAGAAAGCTAAAATCACTGCCCTACTGATGACACGGTGCTGGGTGATATGTTCTATTGGTGAGAATATGGAACCACAACACAGAGTGGGTACCTCATGATCTGCCACTGACTTTCCATTAATATTATTTTTCAGTAAATAATCTACCTGGAAAACACACACCTCCTTTCTATTTCACAAGATTATTATGAAGATCTCCTTATTAAAACAGTGCTTTGAATTCCTGGTAAACACTCTATTAATACAATATGTAATTATTTATTTCCATGGGCCAGTACGTCAGACAATGACTTTTAGATGCATTTTAAAGCTGAATTTAATTACCTGAAACTTGGAAATAGTCTGTTTCTATCTGGACAGATGCCAGGGCAACATATCTAGCTGATAGAGGCTGATTTATTCCAACCAACTCTCCCAAGTGAGTATCAGCTGGTTTATAAATACCAGCTAATTTTGTTGCAGGTTTCAACAAAATTAATTACAGTAGATTTAAATTAATTGTGAAGTTGATAAAAGAATTCCCAAGGAACCCTCAAGTTTTAAAACGTATAACACTGCCGCTGGTAAACATCGGACAGCCATGACTGTAGAAAGGTCCTGTGTCCTGGGTGTTACCCTCACTACCTAAATGATAACTGAGAAGGACATTCCTACACGTTCAGGCTATCTTCATTAAATTAATAAATAAAACACATCTATTCAGTGAACAAATATTTAGGGGGTATCCACAATGTGCCAGACAGTGTGCTGGATATTGGAGATAGAAGTATAAACAGACAGAAATGTTTAGCTGATGAAAGCATTATACAATCATCTACACAAAGTTTACCTTGTAACAAAGACATAGCTGTAGAAAACTTATAAAAGTAGGGGGTTGTAAGTTAGGCTACTGTCTAAGGTGGCAGAGACATATGGCTCTCTGTTTGGAAATCCTTCATCAGGTTTCTGGCTTGGTGGGCTTGTTATAATAAGCAGGCTATGTAAAGAAAGTATCAGCCCAGCAAGTCACCCGATGAATCAAAAGTGTGCTTGGACGAAGCGTGCTTAAACAAAGAGACCATTGGCTCTGCTTGGAATAGTTTACACTATAAGTTTTTAGGGGAAAATTGACAATAACAATAAAACAAAACAAAACTCAATCAGTACATTATTTTCTACTATCAATCTAGGAGAGAAAAACAAGTGGTAAGCCATTGCGGTTTTATAAATGTTAAGCCCAATTCCGTTTGACTTTTCCATCACAGGTCTAGTAGGTAATGGAACAGAGGACGTGATAACTTAGATGACACCACCCTGGGTCAGTTAAAGAAGAAATGAATTACACCCAATTGAACTGCTGCAAGAACAATGGGAGGATTCTCCTGAAACATGTGACTTGCTCTAGATACCTACTTGATAACTTGAAGCAACTGAAGATTTCAGTAGGGTATAGAGAGAGAGAACGGAGAATACTGAGAAGAGAGTAGCAAAAATGCTTAAAGACTAAATATACCTAATAAAAAGGAACATGCACAAAGCAGAAATTTTAAAACCTTGCTATTTGGGGATGCCTAAAAAATGACCTAAATAAGTAAACATTCTAAAATATATGATATATTTAAAGAAATCTGGTTTTAAGGCTTTCAAAGAAACGCAGTGACTAACTGCTGACAAAGTTGTCCAAGCTTGCTGGACTAGTTTTAATGAATAGATGAGACTGATTGTAATTAGCAGCACTCATCTGTATAAAATGAGTATCTGATAATTTATTTAAATTGGCTCCCCCCTTCCGTAAAACGGTCTGTAGAAGTGATTTCCTTTAGAGTGAATTAAACTTAATTTTGTTTAGAGGCTTTTTGTGGATAGATTGAGATGTGTTCAAAACTAAATGGAGGCATTTTGAGTTGTTGTAAAGAAGAGGTTGAAAATCATTTATTTATAACCCTATTTATTGATCTAACAAATTTCAAGATTTTACAATAAGGAAAGTAATTATAAACTAGATCATCAAATCTTATAAGATATGCTGAGTATATTTGAATTATAGTTGAAACAAAATGCCAAATACACCAAGAGCGAACAACCAGTAAATACAGAAAGACATGAGCAGAGAGCTTTTCCTGATTAATTCTTTGGGCAACATAATTCAAGATAAAATGTTGCTAGGATAGAAATGCATAGACAATCACCTTACTTAAGGTAAAAAAGTACAAGTTATTTAAACAATCCTAAAAAGGCAGATTAATAAAATTACTAAAGTGCTTTTTTCATCTTTTGAAAATAACTTTTATTCATTTTGTAACAATGATATACTTTCATAGAAAAAGGTCACATAATATAAAAAAATGTAGAAATGTAAAATGATGTATTACCTCAAATGCCACCACCTAGAAATTACCATTATTGATACTGTTTCAAAATGACTTTTAGGTATTTATGCATATATACATACACTAATATAAACACATAAGGATACAGAACTAGGGAAATGTCTTATACACTGTTCTGCAATCTTTTTTCTTCCCCACTCAACAACATGTTCTGGGCATCTTTTCAAATAAATTAATTTACATCATTAATTCAATGGAACTACAAAATCCAATTATAAAATGAGCCATCATTCAATTAAATAATACTTGATGAATATTTAGGTTGTTTTCTTTATTATAATTCCTATCATAAAGCATTCTGCTGTGAATATTTTTGTAGCCATAATATTAGCTACAGTAAGTTTCTAGAACTGGTACTGTCAAATCGATGCACAATTAGCACTGGAATATATTGTATATTAGTGCACAAGAGTGGCCCATTCTCCAAATCTTCGTCCAATTTGTTAAGTGAACAATGGTTCTTTCCCTCTTCCTTTGCCTTCTCTAATCTGCTCTCCCCTCTCCACCCTTCTTGTCCCTCTACTCTCTTTCTCCCTCCCTTCCTATCTCTTTACTAGCCGCTCACATTTTATCTTTTGTCTATTGCCTATTCAGCTTCTTTGCCAATTTTTCTATTGAGATTACTTTTTTTACCCTTACTGATTGGTAAGAGCTTTTTATATATTAAGGATATGAATGCTTTATTCATGATGCTATTGCAAATATTCTTTATTTTCATTTTTCTTTCAAATTTACCATATGTTGTTCTTTTGTCATTAAAAAGTTTTGTGGGGTATACGATTTATAAATCTTTTCCTTTATTGCTTCTAATTCTTCAGATGTTTTAAAAATGGACTTTCTTACTCAAAGATTTTACACTTTATCTTGATTTTTTTCTGATTCTATTTAATTTTTACATTTCAGCCTTTCATCCATCTTTACTTTCAGTCTAATACAAGAAAGGAATCTAGCTTTTCTTTCTTCCTAATAGCTAGCCAGCTGTCTCACACAATTTACTGAATAATCTATGTTTTTCAGGCTGATTTGAAAGGCTCTTTTTGTCATACATGACATTCTCTTTTACTTTTTAGTTTATCTTAGATTCTCTGTTCTACAGATTCATTATGTCAATTAAACCACATTGTGTTAAATATTGAAGTTCTCTAATGGATCTAATAATTGATTAAAAATGCTTTATGTTTTTTTAATTTTTGAAATCTGTCTTAAGGTATATGTGTGTGTTTGATTTAATCATGAGATAAATAATATATGCAACAGTGCAAGACTATCTGTGAATCATTTCAGTTAAAAACTTTAAGAGGTTGACCTAATAATTTAATAGTTTATTTTTCTGCATTTATGATGTCTTGACATATACAGGTTATCTTACTCACTCCTCTTCACCAGGATGGAACACTGAATGTATACAGACACAGGCCGGGAAAATCAGGTATATACGCATTTACTTGCTATTTCCTTCTTTAAATCATCCATTGGTGGACTCATATCTTTTAAAAGTTGCAACAAGTAAGGCCTTCTTGTCTATTATACTTTTCTCCAGTTTGAAAGCAAGAATGGACCCAGGTTATTTCAGAACCCTGCCCCTCTAGTGATCTGTGCTTTGCATTTGATACTTTTTGTCTTCCTTTCTCAGGCTCCCTGAACGAAACAGCAAAAGGGATTTTCCTGTAAGGAGTATCTTTCTCTGAAGTGACAAGGAAGCAGCATCTCTCACAGCTGGCAATGCATGCCTGCATAATACCTGGATGCCAGAAGTGCTCCTTAAGAACAAACAGGCAACCTGTTTCCTCCTCAAGCACCAGCAAAAGCTGTCAAAACCACAGGTGCACCAGGAACCACCCCTCCATCAAGCTGTGTACCTTCCTCTTTTAGTCTAGCATTTGCCAGCTAAGGTTGACTCTGGCCTTGACAACAGAGACAATATATCTCTTAGGATTTAAGTCATACAGATAGTGTTGGAATTTAGCAGTCTAATGCCTGCCTCTCACATTGCCACAGTGTCAAAGACCCTGGGCCAGGTAGTGCAGCATTTTTATTTTAAAAAAAGTACGGATAGGGTCATATAAGCCAATTATGCAATTTCCATTCCTGCACCAGGTCTTTGAATACTTGCTTTGAACTCTACAGTCTTTGCATAACCGACGATTGGTGGCTCTAGAGCTAAAAGATAGAATAAAATGAGTTGCACTTACTCTTATGTTAAAAGCATACTGAGACTGATTAATTTTATGTATTCTCTTCACAGATGGCTTGCAGGAACGTTAGTATATAACTTGGTCTTAATATTTATACCTTCAAAAATCCCTGACCTCAACTTTTCAATGAGCTGTCTCATGAAACTGTTAAGTTGTGTATTTTAAAAAAGCATGCATGTTTTCATAGATGTAATATTATATCTGTAGTCCAAATTTTGTGACATTACTTACTATGCAAGAGATTATTCCATTGGGGAAAAAAAGCTGACCATAATTTGATTCAAGGTGTTAGAATGAAACGTAAGTATATAAAGTTAACTCTGCATGTTTTAGTACTCTATTAAATTTTGTTAAATTAATTAATTTTCACATAATTTGTCGTGGGATAGAAAATAATGTATATGTTTAATGAAGTTATGGCTTTAATAATACCTTACGTGGAAGCCAAAAAATGAATAAATTGCTTGTTCAAGGATATTTCTTCTTTACTAGGAAGACAAAGCTCAACACAGTAGAATTATATACTCTATTTATTTTGGTTAATCAAAATCTAAACTCCATTCTTTACCTCACTTCCCAACTTAAATTTGGCCTTGTTACTTTAGTAAAGATTTCTTTTTTAAATGAGGTTTATGCTAATATGCTAAAAAATGAAATCCTAATTTTCACTTAATGAAAATATATTTTCCCGACCAGGATATTTGAATATGTTTTCTTTACAAACCAACTTTAAGAAGATAATACTTTCATTCCTGTATTGTTTGAACGAATATATGCTTCTTCATCATGCTTTGTCAATATACTGCCACCTTGTTTCTTAGTTAATTAAGCCACTCTTTGAGGAGGTAGAATCCTTTTATCGTAATCTATCTCTACTTCACGCTTACTATGTTAAACCACAATATGCTGAACTCACTGAAGGTTCAGGCCTTTATACAACCCATAACCCAATACAATATGTGATATTATATTCATAAAACAGAATGTACGGCATTAGGGACTTAGAAATCCAGCAACATTCTTTCTCTCGAACACATATCTTAGTCTTACATTGTACCGTTTTCTGCCATCAGGGGACCTTGAATCTATGGGTCGTGTTCTGTCTGTGAAACTGTGCTCTCCACCTAGGCAGATGAGCCAAAATCCAATAGAAAGATGTTGCCGTGGGAAGAAGGCAGATACTGCTGCTTTGGCGGCAGAGTCCTGGGCCAGCCCTCTCACAAATCACAGCACATAGGCAGCCATCCCTAACCAGCCTGGCTCACAAAATGTTTCTGCTCAGCCAAAATCAGAAAGAAAAAAAATTGAAGCTTCCAAGACTCTAAAGAGAATAGAATGCTATAATTATCACCTCTAGCCTGGTATCTTCCCTTTGCCAGACGTGTATATTATCTTGGACCTAAAAAATATATCGAATGCTCCTTTGGGGTTGCTTGACCTTCCGGCGGCTTCCAGTCAGAGGGGTACAGGAAGGCTGATCATAAGGCAACCTTAGTTGAGTTGATGAGCTCTCTTGGCCTGACATCTAATTCATTAATTCGTTATGAGATTCCCAAGTCAACTCTGAAGACCCTTTTACCCTTGTCTAACAGGTGGTTACTTGAGCCAAATCTGGATTGCTAGGGTAATAATGTCAATGAAAAGCTAATACAGGGCTGCCCATGAAATTTCCCATCCAGTCTAAAGCACATTGTTTAAAAGTAAAGTGATCAGCATGGGATTGGGAAGAGGTGATGCCAAATGAGACCACTCTGTCAACCCTCAGCAATTAGAGAACTTCAGTAGACGTGTATAATACATCTAAGGCCCAAGACCCCATTCCTGAGAACTGGCTGGCACAGAAAGCAGAGGAAAGGGGACTCTATACAAACACAGACCTACTGCAATGGGTCCCTCCAGCTAGCTTCAGTTTTAGCCAGAATATAGAGGGTTACTGAAGCCACAAACTTATTTCACAGGTTCCCACATACCTTGTGGAGTATGTTGGGGACAATAAATTCAGCTGCTACATTACCGGGACATAGCAATTAGTGCTATGATAAGATAGGTAAGTGGATCCTAGAATGCAGTTTCTTTAAAAAATACAAAAAACAAACAACCAAACAAAACCCTCCTTGTTTTGAAGAAAGGATTACTGAGGGGGGAAATGGGTATTCACAGTTTTTAAAGTTCTGAATCCGAGAACAGCTGTCTTGTTTCTTAGAACTCTGCTGGTTAAGTAACATCACTCTCACATTTATTAGGTAAAAGGGAATCAAATCCCCTCTGGGGTGATAGTGTACAAACTTTTCCCTGTACTTCCAGTGGAATTGACTGATTATGATCTACTTTCGAACGATAAAGTGTTTTCATACATTAGATTCACTCCTCTAATGTTAACTGGATTCTGTCCATTTAACCTAGGGACGAAATGGTATTCTCACATCTTTGAGAAGGCTGCCTTTGAAACAAACACTCAAGGACAGCCTAGTGAGTGCACAGCCCTAAGTCAGACACCATTAAGGTCGCTAATATTTATAAAGAGTTCTCATACTAACAATAAATCTGGCCACACTTGTTCAGATTCCGGCTATGATAAATCAATGTTACCCCCTCCAGTTTCCCTCAGAAACATCAAAACCAGCTTCACCCCAATGCAGCATATTTGTGAATAAAACTTCCAGGTTAAGGCATAGACATTCCCACAATCAGAAACTTCCATTTCTACCTAAGATGGAAGTGGAGAAACTCCCCATTTTAATTAGCTTACAACTCAACAGCAGTAATGCTCTGGCCTCTTTGCCAAAAAAAAAAAAATACCATTTTCCTAAAGACTGAAGGAATGGTCTCCATTTTATCTCCTTTCTGCTTCAGGTCCTCTTCCTAGGTCAATCTCACCTTTTTATCTTTTTTTCTCCTTCTGAATAAATGTTTACGTTCCTTGTCCTTATTTGTATAGAGTGGGCACGTTCGTTCCATTAAAAAATAAGTTTTGTTTAGTTTTACTTGTTATTGTATTTTTCATGGTTGGGGTGGAGGACGGTTCCTCTGTGGACCTAAGGCTACGGCAGCTGAAGTGGGCAGGAACAATCCTGCTATATTCAGGGCTGTCAATATGATATAGTCCACTGATCCTCCTGGCTGAGTTAAGAAGAACACTAGGTCTGAAAGATTTCTGAGCAGAGCTAGCCCTAGGCAAAATCAAAAAATAGGAGAGAGGTTTGTTTGGGGCTCAGTAAGAAGAGACTTCTTATTCTGTTTTTCTTCCTAGCTCCCCTCTGCCTCCTTAGGGAACTATGGTCCTCGTGGTCTCTCTCTTAGATCAAAAACTCTTCTGAAGAAAGAACCAGTAAATTTCCTCACCTACAACAATCTTTATTCTCTTTACTCAAGTATGAAAAATAACAGCCCATTTTCTTTTCAGACCTAATTAAGACCCTCACTGAGAATCTTAAATTTGTTTTTTTGAGGAATCTTCATCCATCAGAGTCTCTCTCTCTCTCCATTTTCAATATCCCTTTCTCCACTTGCTTTGTCCACTTTTCACAGACACGTTCCCATCAAACCTACAAGCAACGAAAACAGATCAAACAACCAAACAACACATACAAACACAAGCACAGGGCCCCTGGCTTCCTCAACCCCAGTAAATGACCGCCCTCTCCCTTCAACCCCTTTATGCAAGCTCTAGAAACCATATTCCACAAACACTGCCTCCACCTTCTCATGTTGTTCATTCCTTACCACTTTCCCATCTGAAGTCTCCACTTCTTTTAAGAGGTGCGTTCTTGAAAGACTCCAAGAGGCCTCTAACAATCTAATCCAATTGCGATATTAGACGTTGCCTCTAATCTCTCTTGAGTATTAACTACTTGCTTTGTCTTTAGTGCTCTTATTTTTTCCCGCCCGAGACTCTCCTCCCCTGTCACTGTTCCACCAAACTGCATTTCTCTTTACTTCCTAAATGTGTCCCCTAAAGCATGTCATGTCTCCCATGCTTCATTGTATGTAATCTTTTCCTTAGTGATTTATTAATTCCCCTATTTAAATATTATCTCTTTGAATATGGGCATGAAGTCTGTATCTCTAACCCAACTTACCTGCACACCTCTATCCATGGTTTTTAGTGCCTATGGCAAAAAAATTACTTTGGGACACAATCCATTCATCAAACACCCCAAACTATATTACTCCTTCTCTTCTCTTCTCCTCCTACTGTCTCTTGCTATTCATTTTGCCCTCACTACTTCAGGCATCAGTTCTGAATTATACAGCTTTTAATCTCAGATGCTTCCTTTTCCCTATATTGTCACATTCTGTGTGCCACCACAGCCTTGGCAGTTGATCTGTAAAACAGGTTCCTTTCCCCACTAGTATCACTGTAATCGAGACACATTTTGTCCCTTACCATAAATACTTGGTCTTCTTACTTCTACACACTGCTGACAGATTAATCTTCTTAGAATACAGCTATCATCTTATTATCCTATGCTTAAAAACCATCATTAGCCACTCACTACTTTCAATTATATCCTAATTACTTTACCTGACACCTAAGACCCTACGTGACATAGAGTTGAAGCGGCATGACCAAAATTCTAGCTAAATAAAACTACAGACTTCTTCAAAAAAAAAATGACCTAGAATTTTCTTAATCTCAATGGCTTTGCTATTATTATGGATACCTAAGAAACACTGCTTCCAAGTCCACTTAAGGAAGTGGTTTTCATCATTCTGGGCCAAGCTAAGTACCAGCTTTGTCATAACAGTCTCTCTATACTTCAAAATTGGATGGGATCGCTCCTCTGAGCCACTAAAATATTTGTATGGTCCCTTATAACAGTTACTCTGAAATGAAGAAGTGAAGTGAAAGTGAAAAACTGTAACCATAAGCACATGAGAAATTATCATAATTTTGTTTAAAATATGCCCTAGCTTACTTAAAATATGACCTTTGTACATTTCATAGCATATGACAAATAAATGGATCTTCAAAAACATAATAGACACTCAGTATTTTGTTGAATCGTATTTAATTAATTTACCCCAGAAATAAATTTGCACGACTCGGTTGAACCAACATACCTTTCAGTGATATTTACATTGAAGCCTGCTTTCTAATTATGCAAAGGACTAGCAGTCCTTTATTAAATAAGTGGGTGTTATTAAGTGGGTTGGGAAGTTATACTCTGTTACTGCTGAGGTGTTTTTAGTGTGCAAAGGGGCTCCCTTAGGGTTGCTAAATTCACCCTAGCTTCTTCCTTCTCTTGGGCTTAAGGCAAGTGCTATTTCTAGTTTAATAATTTTGGGGAAAAGCTCTCCCAAAGATGTTCATCTTGAACATGTCTGGCATGCAGCAGCCATCACAAGTGTGTCACATGTGATACCAACAGGATGCCAATATGTAGACTGTAAGCTGTCGGTTCCAAGTGAAATATGTGACTGATTCAAGCTGAGTCCAATTTCATTGTCAGTAAGTCAGCAGTTAAATCCAGGAGAAATGAATAGAGGGCATCAACTTCCTTCCATTTTCTATAATCCACTTTTAGTCCACTTTGTTTGTACTGACTTAAACTGTGGTGTGTGTATGTGTATGTGTATATGTGTGTATATGCGTGTGTGTGTGTGTGTGTGTGTGTGTGTGTGTGTGTGCAGGTTGAGAACAGGCTGGCTGGATACTATTTGAAATGAGATTAGAAAGCACTGTAATTATTTTACTCATGTAGAAATATGCAGAGAGTTTCTGACCCCTTGTAAACAATGCAGTTTGGGGGACTTCACAGAGGGGTCAGTTCTTCTTCGCTAATTAGCGCCTCATTAAGCTATCCTAATACTGAAACTCTTGTTAATGCAGAGGCTGCTTAAGAAATCAACACAGAAATGCCCCTAATAATAGTATCTTAAAAAAACTTGCCCCTGGTTACACTCTTCCTCTCATCACTTTTGTTTCAAAACACAGCCAGGACCACAGGGCATAGTTTTCTTCCCATCTTGCCCTGTACAGAGCCGCTGCATGTTTAAATCTCAAACGTACCATGCACTGCATGCTGATTTAATGCAGAAAAAGGAAGAGCTGCAATCCCGAATCTAAGTCCCTCGCAATATGCTAAGAGCACAAGAAGCAGAGAATGAGAAATGCGAGATTCTCTACAGGAAGACAAACTCGTGCACCTTGAGTTCAAGCCATCGGCCGGGCTGCTGTGGTGGGTTTCAGTTCTGCATCCGTGTATGAGAAAAGCAGTGTTTTTTAGGATAAGCAACACTACATCACAATAGATTAAAATCAGCAACTGCCCTTTCCCTGTGGAAAGCAGGAGATAAACAGCGCAGATGACTTTATTTTCACTTTTTTAAGCAGATGGGCTGTGACATTTTGTACCAACTCAGGCCAGGTCTCCTGGATAAGTGCTTTACGTTCATCTGACTAAAAGCCCAATGACAGAGATGAAGTGACCATACTTCAGGGAAATGTCTGCATGGGGGGCAGAGTGGGGTCTAAGAGTAAAACCAAGGGTAAGGACAAGAAAAAGCAGGAAGGGACATGGCGGGTGGCTCTTGAGTCTGGCTGGGTGTTTGATTGTGAGACGCCTGATAATACAGTACCTAAGGCCTCATTAGTGTCCTCCATTTATGACAGGATGGAGGGCGGTAAACGTGTTGCTGGAGGGGATCTGAGCAGAGCCCCACTGACCCAAGTCATGGAATCCTCATGTTTCCGGCTAATATAAAAAGACTGCTCCTGTAGAAGGGAAGAGGCAGGAAGGAAATGACCATTTGTGTGAGTAGATAATGATCATCTATCTACTCTGTGAGTCTGTGTGTTCTTTTGTCAAACACAGCACTCACTACCATTTTACATTTATTTAATTTAATTTCCACCACAACTCTAAAAGGTCAGCATTACGAGAAGCAGCTGAGACCACGCCCTCACCCCTATCATAAACAGTCACATTTTATGGGATCCAGGGAGAGGCGATGAATTGCCCGTATGGCTGCCAAGGAAAGGAAACGTGTGCGGTGATGCTGGCATTCCAGGGAGCCTGCTTCCAGGAGGTCAGAACCCAACAGCTACTTGTGTTTCCCCATTCCCAAGGTTGGAGGAAGCTGGAGAAACAAGTGCTATGTGAAATTTGTTTAAAATTATAATTACAGTACCAGGGTGGATCCTCTTTTCCTTAGTAAAACATAATGAGAGTAGCATGATATTCAGGCCCATGTCTATTATATATTAGGTCCAGGGCAATATTACAAATAGAGACTTATTTATCAAAATAATACCATCATAGGGCTTCCCTGGTGGCGCAGTGGTTGAGAGTCCGCCTGCCGATGCAGGGGACACGGGTTCGTGCCCCGGTCCGGGAGGATCCCACATGCCGCGGAGCGGCTGGGCCCGTGAGCCACGGCCGCTGAGCCTGTGTGTCCGGAGCCTGTGTTCTGCAGTGGGAGAGGCCACAACAGTGAGAGGCCTGCGTACCGCAAATAAATAAATAAAATAATACCATCATATCCTCCTAGAAGGCCAGGTCTCCATTTAGAATCCTCAGCTACTTGAAGTTCTATGTTGGAGGCAGGTGGAGCAGGAAGAGCCACCCTGACTACTGGTCCTTGTTCATGGATTTCTCTGCTTTTCATCCTGTCCTGGATTCAGCTCTAGAGTTCATTTGGGAGGGTCCCTTATCCCCACGTTCACACTCTTTGACAGCCCCAGAAAAGACGCCAGTGCAGACCTAGGAAATGGGTCTGGGATTCTCTGAGCAGGGAGTTCTGGGACGCCAGGTGCATACAGGGTCATAGAAGGTACTCTTCACCCTCTAAGGAGGGATGTGGCCATGGAAGGACCAGGTAGGGGAGTGTGGGACTCAGCACAGGGCTCATCCTCCCTGGGTCTAGGAAAGAATTCCTAAGACTGCAATCTACCTCAGGCAACCAGGTTGGGCCTACAATCAGAAAACTGCTCAGCTAAGAAATTCCTGAACTTCTATAAACACGAAACAGCAGAATTTTACATTTATGTCCCAGGTTGAGAAGACAGAGTGTCACATATCATGGCTCCTATTCTTCTTAGCCACAGACAGTAACTTAATCAACAGAGAAGACATTTAGTCATGGATAGAAAAAAAAAAGTTTCCAAATCATATCTGCTGTTCACCAGTTACTTGTATGATTTTAGGTAAACAACTAAATTTGTCCGAGTTCCAGTTTCCATAGCTATAAAAATTAGGGCTAACACTACTTATTTCTAAGTCTGTTGGGAGGATTAGATAAGCTATGCTGTACAGACACAGCTACCTCTGTGTTTGAATACATAGTAGATGCTTAATAAGTATTTCCCTTTCCATCTTCCTCACTCTATTTTCTTAAGTTACATTTCCTAGAAAGCCCTTTTAATTAAGTGATAAATAGTTTTCATTCTAAGATTCTTGAGGGTTGACAGTACACATTTTGTATCCATGTAATTACTTTTTCCATTAAGGAAAAACTATTTTCCGTGTTTATTGCCATATACTTACTCTTGTCTCCTTTTGTTTACCCTTCCCTTACTAAAATATACAGAAATGTAAATGCACTGATCCAAATTTTTGCAAATTAAAAATTATTCATTGTACATGTGAGACTGTAACATCCCAGAACTGTTTTCTATACATTTTCCCCTTTTCCATTTCTCCCTCTCCTCTCTCACCATGTTTTTGTCATTTACAACTACAAAAAGAGAACAAATTCATTTAATGCTGGGAAATAGAAAATGGGAAGTGGTATGACCATGGCGGGAGGCCACACACAGAGCTAGAGCGGGACAAATGAAGCAAATCGGGGTCAGAAGGGGTGGCCCTGCCCCTGCCCCATGTGACATCATCACCACCTTTGAGATGTGGTGCCTTATATTACTCTTCCGTTAGAATATGTATTTCGAGTGATCAGTCCCACCGCTCAATATGAAGAGACAAAACGCTACGGCTTCTATTTGATCCTTTAAAGTGTAAATCGACAGTTCTTTAGGTCCCTGCAAAGCGGAAAATTATTGAAAATATAAAATCCTGGCCTCCTTAGACCTTTTAACTTTGCTCCCATACAAATCGATGCTTCATATTCATCTGGGAACCCGAACCAGTTTTTTATGGGGTATGCATTGTGCAGTTTCAGGCTGTTAAGCTTTAGTTCGGCTTGAGTGATGCCACTCACGCATAAAGACATGAAACAAGGCAGTGGAGAGATACAGATACATCTTCTGAACTGAAATGCACACAGAATCCAGCAACTGCCACTCCTTACACCTCTCCCAGAGGAAATGGCAATGGACATATACATGCCACACAAGAGGTAAGGGAAGCAAAAAGAAACCATGTTCACAAGTTCACTTGGGGATAAGCAAGAGATAATCACATACAGGAAACAAACTGAAGGTTGAGCAAGATGCAAAAATCAAAATGGACAAAAAACAGGCATTGCTAGACATCAGAATATAAGAGGGAAAGGCCTAGGGAGAAACCTCAGCTGTACAAAGCATAACAGGGTCATAGAAACAGTCATCTTTCAGAAGAAGGGGTGATGGCCTGTGATTACCCTAAGGATGAGGTAATTAAAAACACAGAAAAAAACGAGAGGAGATAAGGAATTTCTCACTCAGTGGTGACTGGAGAGGCAGGATTTGTCTCTTGCCACTCCAGAGGGATGGAATTCTAACTCCCATGGGCACAAAGTGGGGATGAAGGAAAAGTAGAGAGACCAAATTAAAGACAGAGGGAGAATGTAGCCGCTGATGAAGACAATGTTCTTTTCCTTTCTCTCGCACGGAGATACACACAGACACATAGATACACACACGTTACAGCAATATTCATGGACTCGCTGGTGAAAGTTGCAGTCAGCAAGGGTATTTCTGCCTGAATGGCTTGTAGGGTGTGATTACTGAATTAAATCTAATGCGAGAGAGAAAAGAGGCAGATGATAGGACAGAGTGAATTATAGTGTGGGTCTCTGAAAATTATAGGAGGTGTGCACCTTGGCAGTATTAGAAAATAGAAATCTGTGGTCCTCTCTCCTTCCATTTTTAGTGATACATGGGTATTACTGGTGGACGTTCCCCACTAAACCATACAGAATTCCAAGAAGAATGTTTCTGAAGTGATTTCTCAGAATCCACATTTGGCACGTGCTTTTCTAATCTACCTGCAAAAGTAGATTAGGCAGGTTCTGGGATTGAGAAGAAATGAGGAGATTAGGGATTAGATTCTCTTTTCTCTTTTCTTTCCTTTCCTTTTTCACCCATTCATTCTGACTGGCATTTAAAACACACTTACTCTAATTTATTTCTATCCTTGTAGATCAAGTTGATGTCATTTAGTCTGATTTAGCCTACTTAGCTCAATAAATTAATTGGTTAATAGAACATCTGTATGCATCAGGTGACAGGAATGCTCACAGGCATATAATCAGACCGCAGCATGCACACACACACACACACACACACACACACACACTCACACATAACACTCTTGTTAAGGATGACTGTGTGGGGTTGTATGAAAATTGTTCAGCTCACCCCCTAAGAGACTGCAAAGGTAAGGTTTTCTTGTTTCAGCTCTGCACTGCAGCTCTGCCCTTCACATTCGAAGTTCTGCTTGGTAGAGTTCACAGGCCATAGCGGTTCAGGAATTAATTTCCATAATTATCTTTTTGACTTCCTCATTATAAAAGGTATCATCCCTGGATGGCAAGAAGCCAACCTGCTGACCCCAACAGGACAATGCTCTGCACAGACACCCACATCAGCATACGATTCTTTTGTCTCCTTCCATATCCCAGGAGCCAACTGCAGGGATGCTGTCTTTCCTGTAAAATGGGATTAACAGTGAAATAGTAATGTGAAATCCTAACCCTATGTCACAGAGGCATCATGGTTCCATGAGTAGGGTATGGACTTGTTTGTGAGAGAACCTTGAATTTAAATCCCAGCTCCAAACTTACTAGCCCTGTCGCCATGTGAAAGTTCAGGGGACTAGACCGAACCTCAGTTTATTCCTCTACTAGTAGAGGATGACCATGTTGACCAGCTAGGATTGCTGTAAGGTTTAGAGATCATGACGTTTCTCCATAAATGGTGTATTTGTTAAAAAACTAAGGGCTATATGTCGGGAAGGTTAATTTAGTTGAGATATTTTGAAAGAAAGCCTTCTAGAGACGTGGAAACTATAGAGTTAAGTGATGCATGATGATGTGAAGGGCGTTTTTGTTTTGCCCTTTATTTTTGAGTCTCGTGAAGAAGGGTAGTTATAAGCACTTATTACAACCACGTTTATGTAATACTTTATAGTGGATGAAATTCTTTTCAATATATTTTACTAAATTATAGTTTACACAGAGAGTTTCATTTAATCATTATGTGGTTTTATAAGAAATATATTCAGTCTTTGTCCCTGGTGGTGGTTCCTGGCACAGAGCCCCTAAAACCCTTGGGATTTTCTGAGTGATAGGAGTGTTGTCTTCTGTAATTCATAATGAGCCCCTTTTGATCATACTTGAGTTTATTCTAATGAGGTGACTTGGGGTAGGACACCTAGATAGCCTCAGATAATCACCGAAAAACCAAGTGATTAGAGGATTGGAACTTTCAGGCCCTTCCATTGACCTCTGGGAAGTGGTGTAGGTGGTATGTGGAGTTACATTTCTTGCATGAGGAGAGCTAATGGCTTATGAATTGGCAAATGCAGCCATGTGTCAGGAGGGTGGCAAACCCCAATTCCATGGAGACATAAGCTCTTACACCTGGGATCCTCCTGGATCTCACCCTATGTACCTCTTCCTCTGACTGTTCATTGTATCCTTTATAATAAACAGCTAAGCATAAGAAAAAATGACTTCCTGAATTCTGTGAGCTGTTAGCAAAGTACTGAGCCCTAGGAGGTGGTCATGGGAAGTCCAGATTACAGACAGTCAGTCAGAAGTATGAGAGGCCCAGGACTTGTGACTGAAGTGGGGGGCAGTCTTATGAGACTAAACCCTTTAACTTGTGAGATCTAATTCCAGGTATTGAATAAACAGTGTTTGAAATGGAATTGGATTTTTGGACACTGGGTTAGTGTCTGGAGAATCAGAGCATTGGTTGTTGGTGTTGAAAAACACCCACATGACAACAAATTTGTGAGGTAGCTGATAGCTGTTATCTCCATTTATCCCATGAGTAAACTAAGGCTGATCATCGATAATACATGGACCAAGGTCACATTTTAGATTTGAGACCACAATCCTCTTCATTGGACACCTGATGCTAAATATGTTAGATGACACCACACCAACTCTTTGGTGCATAGCTCCACTTCAGCAAGCTTTCATGAAAATAATAGACCCTCGCCAGTCTAAGGGGATCATTATTTATGTGAACAAAGGAATGGTGAGTGGTCAAAGTGGAGATGATTGGGACAGACTGTAGAGAAGGGAAACACCTGAACTATTAATACAAGGAGAAAAAAAAAATGTTATGTGAAGAAAACAGTGAACACAATTGCTTAAGCAACCAGGTCCAAACCAGTAGGCATTAGAGATAAGCTTAGTGGAAGGAAGGGCAGGGCACTGGGTCTCTGTGCTCAGACTGTGCTCAGGCTTTTGGACTTGGTAAGTTAGGCAAATGCAAGTCACTGCAGGGTCATTCACTTTTCTTTCATTTATTTATTCATACATTCATTCTTAGGTGAACTAGTCATTATTGTGCACCAGACACACTGCTGAATGTTGCGTCTACAAAGAAAAGTAACAGACCGTCCAGACCACAGGAGGTTCAGGTGTAGTGAAGTGACAAACATGTACAGGATATTATTTGAATGGTACCAAAGATGCAGGGGTGAGCAACATGGAGTGATCTGCGAAGGCTTCAGAGAGGAGCGAGCACTTGATCCAGGTCACGAAAGATGACTGGAAGTCCTCTGGGGGCTAGTGTGTAGGAGAGTAGGTAACCAACTGGGAATGGACAGAACCTGGTGGAACAAAGGCCGCTTAGACCCATTATTGTAATTCAAAAGTAAAGCGATTAGAGCCTAGGGTAGAGTTATGGCCGTGGAAATGAATTGTAAAGGGGAAGATCAGTAACATTTAGTAACTGATTAGATTTGGAGGTCAAAGAAAAGGGAGTCATTGCATAAAATTACGATGATGAGACTGGGGCATTGAGAAGATCACAGTGAATCATTAATAATTAGGAGATGGGGAAGGACTGTTGTGCTGCTTCTCAGTGGATGGTCCTTCTCTCCACCTGGAAAAGGGCTCCTAGACCTTAAAAGCCACAGCATAATTCTGGTCTTAATCTATCCCTCCTGAATACAATTAATGGGCAAGGGGACAAGAGGAGACTGAAAGAGAACAGGAGCTGGTGCCTGTCGGGCACTCAATCCATGTGTGCTCAGTGGAATTTGGCCTGAGAGGAGTGAGAGGCAACGTCATCAAGAATGACAAGTCTGGGGCAATTCTGAGAGCAGCACCGCAGTGTGGCCAAACGCAAAGACTGTGGACTTGCTAGACCATCTTGGGTGGAGTCTGAGCTCCAACCCCCCAGCAAGTGAGAAATTTAGGACAAGTGACTTTACTTCGTTCTGTCTCAATGTCTTTGTCTGTCAATTGGAAAGCACAGTGCTCTTTACCATGTGGGATATTGTGAGAATTGTGAGTTAGTGAAATACTTCAGTGACTTGACTATACATTTAAAGTGATTAAAAGAGCATTTGGTACATAGGAAGTGTTCAAAATGTTCTGCTGTTATCATCACTTACTGAGGAGCACATTGTTAAGGTCAAGGTAGGGACCAAGAAAAAATGCACACTGAATACAAGCAATCGATATCACTTTATAGAAAGTCATTTCAGTGAGGTGGTAAAACAGAAGCCTATTTCTTGGGGTCAAGAAGGAAGGAGACAGTAAACTAAGTCAAACATCAAGGAGAACACTCACAAATCAAGCCTCGAAGCACAGGACAGGATTCACAAGAACGGGGTTGCGGGGGACGAGAGGGATGGTTGGGAATGTTTACACTGGCTCAAAGTATTTAAAGAAAAGTAGCAAAGCTCTCTGAAAAAGACATCACCAGAGAAAGTACTAATGCTACTGCTGTTGCTACTATTACTACTATTACTAATAATTATTATTATTTCAAGCAAGAACCATAGTACCTCTTAAGGGAAAATAAATGTAAAGGAGACAGTCATCACTGAAGTGGGCAAAGGATGCATCTTTTCTGATATCACATGTGAGTCTGAAGAAGACATCCTGTACATGGCAAATATAAGCATATAAGAGCATCAATAAATTCTTCCATTTAAATGAATAAACCAATAGTAATAGGAAACTGAGCTTATGAGTTACTAGTTAAAAAATACAAATAAGATCAAATCTATAAAAAATGGACAATAGCATTCACGTGAAAAATTAATAATGCCACAAAGCTAGAAGCAAACATACTCTTTGCAGTACAGATGATAATGGGAAAAGCCACATATGTGACATGCATTTACGTCCTTGAGTCTGAGAGTAGCCACAGCAAACCTTATCCTGGGGTCTGCAGTCCTTTGCCAGGTACTGTCTAAAATGCTCTCTAGTATTTCCCCTCTTTCCTGCTGACAAAATCTAAACGATCTGAAAGCATCTCCAATGAGTACAAGAGGAAAGAACACAACTGTTAGCAAATGTGCATTTGAGTGCCACACTCCCAAGGTTTTCCAAGTAATAAAAACCAATTAGATAACACTCAGCAGCTACAGTGAGAGAGAACAGTTCAATCTTAACAGTACTAATAGGGTTTTTAATAATACATAGGTTTTTCTCTGCAGAGCTGGAGGTGGAAGTAGCAGAAGTTATCAATTGCACAGCATTCTGCTGAACAATATTCAATGTAAAAATGTGACATTAATGCAGTTGGTCTGTCAGTTAAAGTTGGTCAGTGAGAGCCAGGGCAGGACTTCCAGAATGACCATAGGGAACCCTGCACAGATAAGAACTGCAAGAAAAAAGAAATCAAGACTTTTTCTTAAATACTATGGGCAAGGTTATAAGCTACCTCAGGAGGAAACCAGGGAGGTCTAAGTCTGAAATAATTCAATGTACAAGTTAAGGTGAAATTCTCTGGATCAAGGAACACTGGAGACTTTCAGGCTATTAAGATGTAGACTTTGATTCTAAGTAGAATGACTTTTATCTGTAGGTGGAATAATACTGTACAAATCTTTCATACCTGATGGTAACCAAGTACCTACCGGGTTTGTTTTGTTTGATTTATTAATTTTTTACCACATTCACTATTCAGTAAAATTATTTGCCTAGTATCTCTTTGCTTGAAACACAAAGTAGGTGGAAAGTATTTGTCTCGTTGTCATAGAAACCATCATTAAAATAATTCACCAACTCTACTTAATTCATCATTCCCTCCTCCCTTCAAACCGTCAAAAGGGGGCTCTATAAAGAGAAGGAAATAGTGTCTCAGAGGAGGCAACAAGTGAGGGAGAAGGCTCGGAACCAGTTCCTCTGTGGGCTTCCTAAATGCAAACTGGCAAGAGCTCCAGCCCCTTCCAGCCCTACACTTTCCTTTCTTTTCTTCCACACCATTCTTTTACGTCTAATCATTGAGGTTTATGAAAGGAATTTGCTCAGGGTGTGTGGTTATAGTGCAAATTTTGTATGATCAGATCAAGCTTGTGAATAATACATTTGTCTGTTAATAAATTCTCCAGGGCATGTCCTCCTGGCTGAGTCTCTGTAATGAAGCACTTGACTGTAATTCAGTTAAGAATGCGGGAGATGTAAATATATGTGGGTGGAGAGAGTATAGAAAAGACTACAAACCACAGTGAAACCATTTCCTCCTCAGGATTCAGTGTTGCATTCTAATGCTACTTCCAGAAAGCAGCTGCTGGTTGGCGCGAGGATGCATCCTAACAGCATTTCAGAGATTTCAGAGCAAAGGGGAAAAAAGATTGACTCTGACCAAAAATACTGAATAAGGCAACATAATCACGTGGAAAAGAGATGGACTGCAGTCAACAGATCACTTCTTCTAGTTCTGCCCTGGCAACTTCAGGACCCCGGACAACACATTTCTCCCCTCTGAGCTGGCCCATCTGCAAAGGGAAGCATTAAGATCAGTTAATCTCGAGTGAGGAAACAAGATGGCGGAGTAGAAGGACGTGCTCTCACTCTCTCTTGCGAGAACACCAGAATCACAACTACCTGCTGGACAATCATCGACAGGAAGACACTGGAACTCACCGAAAAAGATACCCCACAACCAAAGAAAAAGGAGAAGTCACAATGAGATGGTAGGAGGGGCACAATCACTATAAAATCGAATCCCATAACTGCTGGGTGGGTGACTCACAGACTGGAGAACACTTATACCACAGAAGTCCACCCACTGGTGTGAAGGTTCTGAGCCCCACGTCAGGTTCCCAACGTGGGGGTCAGGGAACGGGAGGAGGAATTCCTAGAGAATCAGACTCTGAAGGCTGGTGGGATTTGATTGCAGGACTTCGACAGGAATGGGGGAAACAGAGACTCCACTCTTGGAGGGCACACACAAAGTACTGTGTGCATTGGGACCAGGGGAAGGAGCAGTGACCCCAGGGGAGACTGAACCAGACCTACCTGCTAGATTTGGAGGGTCTCCTGCAGAGGCGGGCAGTGGCTGTGGCTCACTATGGGGACAAGGACACTGGCAGCAGAAGTTCTGGGAAGTACTCCTTGACGTGAGCACTCCCAGAGTCTGCCACTAGCTCCACCAAAGAGCCCAGGTAGGCTCCAGTGTAGGGTTGCCTCGGGCCAAACAACCAACAGGGAGGAAACCCAGCCCCACCCATCAGCAGTCAAGCAGATTAAAGTTTTACTGAGCTCTGCCCACCAGAGCAACAGTCAGCGCTACCCACCACCAGTCCCTCCCATCAGGAGACTTGCACAGGCCTCTTAGAAAGCCTCATCCACCAGAGGGCAGACAGCAGAAGCAAGAAGAACTACAATCCTGCAGCCAGTGGAACAAAAACCACACTCACAGAAACACAGACAAGATGAAAACGCAGAGGGCTATGTACCAGATGAAGGAACAAGATAAAACCTCAGAAAAACAACTAAATGAAGTGGAGCTAGGCAACCTTCCAGAAAAAGAATTCAGAATAATGATAGTGAAGATGATCCAGGACCTCGGAAGAAGAATGGAGGCAAAGATCGAGAAGATGCAAGAAATGTATAACAAAGGCCAAGAAGAATTAAAGAACAAACAAACAGAGAGGAACAATACAATAACTGAAATGAAAAATACACTAGAAGGAATCAATAGCAGAATAACTGAGGCAGAAAAACAGATAAGTGATCTGGAAGACAGAATGGTAGAATTCAATGCTGTGGAACAGAATAAAGAAAAAAGAATGAAAAGAAATGAAGACAGCCTAAGAGACCACTGGGACAACATTAAACACAACAACATTCGCATTATAGGGGTCCCAGAAGGAGAAGAGAGAGAGAAAGGACCCGAGAAAATATTTGAAGAGATTATAGTCGAAAACTTCCCTAACATGGGAAAGGAAATAGCCACCCAAGTCCAAGAAGCACAGCAAGTCCCATACAGGATAAATCCAAGGAGAAACACACCAAGACACATAGTAATCGAACTGGCAAAAATTAAAGACAAAGAAAAATTATTGAAAGCAGCTAGGGAAAAATGACAAATAACATACAAGGAAACTCCCATAAGGTTAACAGCAGATTTCTCAGCAGAAACTCTACAAGCCAGAAGGGAGTGGCATGATATACTCAAAGTGATGAAAGGGAAGAACCTACAACCAAGATTACTCTACTCAGCAAGGATCTCATTCAGATTCGATGGAGAAATCAAAAGCTTAACAGACAAGCAAAAGCTATGAGAATTCAGCACCACCAAACCAGCTCTACAACAAATGCAAAAGGAACTTCTCTAAGTGGGAAACACAAGAGAAGAAAAGGACCTACAAAAACAAACCCAAAACAATTAAGAAAATGGTCATAGGAACATACATATCGATAATTATCTTAAACGTGAATGGATTAAATGCTCCAACCAAAAGACACAGTCTTGCTGAATGGATACAAAAACAAGACCCATCTATATGCTGTCTACAAGAGACCCACTTCAGACCTAGGGACACATACAGACTGAAAGTGAAGGGATGGAAAAAGATATTCTACGCAAATGGAAATCAAAAGAAAGCTGGAGTAGCAATACTCATATCAGATAAAATAGACTTTAACATAAAGAATGTTACAAGAGACAAGGAAGGACACTACATAATGATCAAGGGATTAATCCAAGAAGAAGATATAACAATTATAAAGATATAGGCACCCAACATACGAGCACCTCAATACATAAGGCAACTGCTAATAGCTATAAAAGAGGAAATCGACAGTAACACAACAATAGTGGGGGACTTTAACACCTCACTTACACCAATGGACAGATCATCCAAAATGAAAATAAATAAGGAAACAGAAGCTTTAAATGACACAATAGACCAGAGAGATTTGGTTGATATTCATAGGACATTCCATCCAAAAACAGCAGATTACCCTTGCTTCTCAAGTGCGCACGGAACATTCTCCAGGATAGATCACTTCCTGGGTCACAAATCAAGCCTCAGTAAATTTAAGAAGATTGAAATCATATCAAGGATCTTTTCTGACCACAATGCTATGAGATTAGAAATGAACTACAGGGAAAAAAACATAAAAAACACAAACACATGGAGGCTAAACAATACATTACTAAATAACCAAGAGATCACTGAGGAAATCAGAAAATACCTTGAGACAAGTGACAATGAAAATACGACGATCCAAAACCTATGGGATGCAGCAAAAGCAGTCTAAGAGGGAAGTTTATAGCTATAGAAGCCTACCTCAGGAAACAAGAAAAATCTAAAATAAAAAAATCTAATCTTACACCTAAAGGAACTAGAGAAAGAAGAAAAAACGAAACCCAAAGTTAGCAGAAGGAAAGAAATCATAAAGATCAGATCAGAAATAAATGAAATAGAAACAAAGAAAACAATAGCAAGGATCAATAAAACTAAAAGATGGTTCTTTGAGAAGATAAACAAAATTGTAAACCATTAGCCAGACTCATTACAAAAAAGAGGGAGAGGTCTCAAATCAATAAAATTAGAAATGAAAAAGGAGAAGTTACAATAGACACCGCAGAAATACAAAACACCCTAAGAGAGTACCACAAGCAACTCTATGCCAATAAAATGGACAACCTGGAAGAAATGGACAAATTCTTAGAAAGGTATAACCTTCCAAGACTGAACCAGGAAGAAATAGAAAATATGAACAGACCAATCACAAGTAATGAAATTGAAACTGTGATTAGAAATCTTCCAACAAACAAAAGTCCAGGACCAGATGGCTTCACAGGTGAATTCTATTAAACATTTAGAGAAGAGCTAACACCCACCCTTCTCAAACTCTTCCAAAAAATTGCAGAGGAAGGAAAACTCCAAAACTCATTCTATGAGGCCACCATCACCCTGATCACAAAAGCAGACAAAGAAAGAAAATTACAGACGAATATCACTGATGAATATAGATGCAAAAATCCTCAACAAAATACTAGCAAACAGAATCCAACAGCACATTAAAAGGATCATACACCATGATCAAGTGGGATTTATCCCAGGGATACAAGGATTCTTCAATATACGTAAATCAATCAACGTGATAAACCATATTCACAAATTGAAGAATAAAAACCATATGATCATCTCAATAGATGCAGAAAAACCTTTTGACAAAATTCAACACTCATTTATGATAAAAACCCTCCAGAAATTGGGCATAGAGGGAACTTTCCTCAACATAATAAAGGCCATATACGACAAACCCACAGCAAACATCATTCTCGATGGTGAAAAACTGAAAGCATTTCCTCTAAGATCAGGAACAAGACAAGGGTGTCCACTCTCACCACTAGTATTCAACATAGTTTTGGAAGTCTTAGCCACAGCAATCAGAGAAGAAGAAATAAAAGGAATACAAATTCGAAAAGAAGAAGTAAAGCTGTCACTGTTTGCAGATGACATGATACTATACATAGAGAATCCTAAAGATGCTACCAGAAAACTACTAGAGCTAATCAATGAATTTGGTAAAGTAGCAGGATACAAAATTAATGCACGGAAATCTCTTGCATTCCTATACACTAATGATGAAAAATCTGAAAGAGAAATGAAGGAAACACTCCCATTTACCATTGCAACAAAAAGAATAAAATACCTAGGAATAAACCTACCTAGGGGGGCAAAAGACCTGTATGCAGAAAACTATAAGACACTGCTGAAAGAAATTAAAGATGATACAAACAGATGGAGAGATATACCATGTTCTTGGATTGGAAGAATCAATAATGTGAAAGTGACTATACTACCCAAAGCAATCTATAGATTCAATGCAATCCCTATCAAATTACCAATGGCATTTTTTTACGGAACTAGAACAAATCATCTTAAAATTTGTATGGAGAAACAAAAGACCCCAAGTAGCCAAAGCAGTCTTGAGGGAAAAAAACAGAGCTGGAGGAATCAAACTCCCTAACTTCAGACTATACTACAAAGCTACAGTAATCAAGACAATATGGTACTGGCACAAAAACAGAAACACAGATCAATGGAACAAGATAGAAAGCCCAGAGATAAACCCATGCACCTATGGTTAACTAATCTATGACAAAGGAGGCAAGGATATGCAATGGAGGAAAGTCAGTCTCTTCAATATGTGGTGCTGGGAAAACTGGACAGCTACATGTAAAAGAATGAAATTAGAACAGTCCCTAACACCATACAGAAATATAAACTCAAAATGGATTAGAGACCTAAATGTAAGACTGGACACTTTAAAACTCTTAGAGGAAAACAAAGGAAGAACACTCTTTGATATAAATCACAGCATGCTTTTTGATCCAACTCCTAGAGTAATGGAAATAAAAACAAAAATAAACAAATGGGACCTAATGCAACTTAAAAGCTTTTGCACAGCAAAGGAAACCATAAACAAGACGAAAAGACAACCCTCAGAATGGGAGAAAATGTTTGCAAACGAATCAACGGACAAAGGATTAATCTCTAAAATATATAAACAGCTCATGCAGCTCAATATTAAAAAAACAAACAACCCAATCCAAAAATGGGCAGAAGAGCTAAACAGACATTTCTCCAAAGAAGACATACAGATGGCCAAGAAGCACATGAAAAGTTGCTCAACATCACTAATTATTAGAAAAATGCAAATCAAAACTACAATGAGGTATCACCTCACACCAGTTAGAATGGGCATCATCAGAAAATCCACAAACAACAAATGCTGGAGAGGGTATGGAGAAAATGGAACCCTCTTGCACTGTTGGTGGGAATGTAAATTGATACAGCCACTATGGAGGTTCCTTCAAAAACTAAAAATTGAATTATCATATGATCCAGCAATCCCACTACTGGGCATATACCCAGAGAAAACCATAATTCAGAAAGACACATGCACCCCAGTGTTCATTGCAGCACTCTTTACAACAGCCAGATCATGGAAGCAACCTACATGCCCATCGAAAGACGAATGGATAAAGAAAATGTGTTACGTATATACAATGGAATATTACTCAGCCATAAAAAGGAACAAAATTGGGTCATTTGTAGAGTCGTGGATGGATCTAGAGACCATCATACAGAGTGAAGTAAGTCAGAAAGAGAAAAACAAATATCGTATGTTAGCACATATATGTGGAACCTAGAAAAATGGTACAGATGAACTCGTTTGCAGGGCAGAAATTGCGACACAGATGTAGAGAACAAACGTACAGACACCAAGGGGGGAAAGCAGTGGGGAGGTGGGGATGGTGGTGTGATGAATTGGGCAATTGGGATTGACATGTATACACTGATGTGTATAAAACTGATGACTAATAAGGACCTGCTGTATAAAAAAAAAAAATTAAATTAAATTAAAAAAATAAAAATAATTAAATAAAAAATAGTATGGCAGTTCCTCAGAGACTTAAACCCCAAGTTATGTACCATATGGCCCAGCAATCCTACACCTCCAGGTATATCTAAGATAATTAAAAACATATTGTTCACACAAAAACTTGTACACAAATGTTCATAGCAGCGTTATTCATAGAAGCAAAAAGTGGGAACAACCCAAGTATACATCAACTGATATATGGATAAATAAACTGGCTTACATTCATACAATGGAATATTATTTGGCAATAAAAAGGAATGAAGTATTGAAATAAAAAAAGATCAGTTACCCTCAAGGTTCCTCAATACAGAGCCCTCAGAACAGAAACTGTGAGTGAATGAGTAAGTGTGTGTGTGTGTTTGTGTGTGTGTGTGTGTGTGTGTGTAAATTTTCAAACAGTAAAAGAGACAAAGTAACGCTGGTATTTTTTGAAATTTTGCAAAAAAGTTCAGCAATGTTTTATTAACTAACGCTTTAGGACTAATATGTTTCCCTATAACTACAACGATCTATAATTTTAAGAATTTCTTCTGAATATGATCATCACACAGTAAATAAGATACATTTCTTATTGACTATCAGTTCCTTAAAGCCAGTCCTCGTGCCGGCATTTACAACACCCAGCCCATCCTTCGGAACATACTAGGTGTTGAGGAAAATATTTTGAGTATATGAATAAAGATATGATCAAATAGGAAGACATGCTTATGAGCAATTTAGACATCTTTATTCATGAGGTGGGAAAATGTGACTGTTTGCAGCGCCAATCAAACTTACACGAAGGTGACACTGGACAAGGAGCTACTGTCTTGGGTGGGCACCAATGTTTCTAAGGCTTAAAATGTGCCCTCTCTTCTCCAAACATAGGCTCATGCAAAGACCAGTGTTTCAGGTCCCTGAATCTTCTTCCCTCTCAGGGACAACCAACACATTTTTTGCTCTGTCGATATCATGGTCATGGGAGCTGGGGGAAAACTGTTTCTATGGTTAATCTTGCAACCATTGACTCAGCCTCTAACATGTAAAGCTCTTTGTTAGGATAAGTAGAGAGTGCCAAGATACAGTAACATAATTTTAGCATTATAGAACTTGGATCTCTTTGGAAAGATAGAACATAACATATAAAAACTATAACTGGTCAGAAATGCATGTATCAAATTAATAGTATTAATAACTCATGATGCAAAAATGGGAAGGGATAGTTATTGACCAACTACCATGTTTCTGGTACTACATCTATCCCTTTCACCTGTATTATCTCATTAAGCCCTTGCATTAACCATGAATGGTGCATAAGATTCATTCCAACTTTCAGATGTGGTAAGATCTAGAGATGTTTTAAGTGACATGACCACAGTTACACTACAAGTAAGTGGTACAACAGAAAAATCTTCCAATCTACTGACCTGTATTTAGGATGGATACAGGGAGGTTCAGGGATAAGGGTGCTTTAAAAGATGGCGAGAATTTATAAAGATGGATAGAGATGAAGGGAGAGGGCCATTCACAGGCTGAGATGGGAAAGGGACAAACTAAGTGTATCTAGGTAGACTCTGGTGATGACTCTTAACTAAAGAGTTTGCACTTTATCTCATATGTAATGAGTTACCACCAAAAGTTTGTAAGCTAGGAAGTGACATATTTAAAGAGGTTAGGGAAATATAATTTGTTGTTTCTGTGCTGCACAAAGGATGACAGCAGGTGGACAGAGAGGAAAAATGTACTCCTTAATTGACTAGACATAAATGAATTAGCAGCTGAGAGCACATCGTTATCTAGGACCAAAGTTAGAATCATCATTTCTAAGCCCTGGGTTCAGTAAATGAAGACTGCTGCTCAGCTGGGAACACAGAATTAGAAGGTTGAAGCACTGAGTTGGGAGGCTTGACAGGAAGCTGGTGAGGCCCTCGTCCACTGTGCATGAGGTGCAAACACAGAAGAGTCTCTTCATGCAGTTGTATTCATCTGAATTAACACCTGTATTGCAAAGGGTATAGGCTACAAAGAGCAGTTATGATAAGTGTGATCCCATTACACAACAGCTTTAAAAAAAATCCCTGCAAAAACACAAGAAGAATCCAACAAATAAAAAGAACTATCAGAAAATCATTTCCTTCCTAGGGTGAACCAAGGTCAGAACTTTGGGATCATTTATATTTTAATACTCAGAAAAGAACATGTCACTGCGATAAAGTTGTATTATTATAAAATATATTCTGTTAGTTTTATTAAAGATAAATTAAAAAGGTATATGTAAAGAAAGAGAAACTTGAGGGGGATAAAACCAAACATTTTCCATTGCATGTTTTCAAGGAGAACAGGGCGTTTATAAAAATAATAGCCAAGCCTTAGTGGTTACGATTTGTCAGGTGCTATATTAAAACTTTATGTTAATTAATTCATTTCATCCTTACAACAACATTATGGGACAGTGCTGTAGTACTATTCTTATACAGAAAGTGACAAACTGAAAGGTTAAGGAAAAACACCCCCGGCCATGCAGCTAGAAGGTGGTAGAGCTGTGGTTATTAGACCCTGGAAATCTGCCTGCCAAGTCCATATATTTTTCTTAATCACTATTCCCCGCTGCCTCTTTGGCATCATTCTAAACATGCTGATGTGCTCACTGGAGCTAACAGGTTAGCAATGAACCACCGGGATCAGGCCCAGGTGAATCAGCAACTCTGGACCCAAGAGGAAACAGTGAATTGTCAGCTGAGGTCTGGTGGACTGAGATAACTGGAACCACACGCTACAAGAGGCAGTGTGATGTCCTACAAAATGCTTGAGGCCTGGAGGCCAATGGCCACGCTTGAGTCTCAGCTCCCTTTCAAGGCCTCTATCAAGTTACTTAGACTCTAATACTTGCTAAGCTACTGCAAAGAGATAAAAACTAATATCTGTATCATAAATGTGTCATAAAGACTAAACAAGTACGTGTGAAAACATTTAGTTATATCTTCAAAAAACATGAATTGACTATAAAGTGTTCCATGTACACTGTTGTTCCAATATTTATTTTAAATGCTTTTGTCTTACCACAACTTTCTCAAACAACATCTTCTCACTCACCACTGGATAACTCTTCATGGGCACCATGAGTTCAGGTGTCCCCAAGAGCATTCCAAATGAGCCAGCACCATATCTCCCTTCACACGGTATAGATACAGAGCCCACCAGCAGGGAGCTGCAAAACTGCCACTGACCTCTGACCTAGGCTTCCTATGAAATTGTGGATGCTCTACTGGAAAATCTGGGACTTGCAAGTTTTTCTTCTTAAATCAACCGTTTAGAAAATTGTTAAATCAAAGCTTTGTTTTTCTGTATTCACTCAAGTATTCTGAGTTAATGATCCTTCTTTCATGTGTCAACGTTTGGGGAAAACAATAAAATAAATCATTCTATAATTTGGGCTCTGAGCTGAAAGAAATTGAAAATATATGGCTTCCTGTCTTGACCATCAATTGCCTTATTTTCAAAAGCTGATTGACAAGAATGAGCTCCTAGAGTCCCTCTAAGTCCATTAGGCTGGTACCAAATTACATTTTGTAGCTCATTTTCTCTTTTGTGGGGGAGGTGCCATCAGCATCACAGGGCAGTATATAATATATTATAACTTGAAAGTGGCAAAAATCAGCCATCATAATTAAGTTGGCGAATAAATGAATTAATCTAGAGAGACTCTTTTTCAGGAAGGTCTAGGCTTCATATCTGTCCTGGTGAGTACCCTCTTCCACTGGCCAGGGCAGAAATAATTTATTGTCACCTGAATTTATGTACCATTTTGTGTCTAACCACTATAACAATATAGTAGCCCCAGCTTCATGTATTAAGGTAATTTAAATATTTTATGCTTTATTTTATTAATTATTACCCCCCCATTTCTCAATCTAGAGGAATTGGGTGGGTAATTGGGTGGGTGGAGAACTAGGGGCACTTACAATACCCCAAATTCTGCAAACTTTTGTGTCTTAAATCACAATCCTTTTATGTGACTTCCTGATTTAAGTTAATTTTATACTGGGATTTATTCATGAATATTCCTCCAAGTTCCTGAATTTGCAGTCCCTTCAGGGGACCACAGCCACAAAGAAAACTGATACCCCGATGTCCATGCCTTCTTGCCAAGAGGACTGGGGAAGGGCAGTCACTGCTCTCATTCTCCTTTAAGAAATAAACATGGGAAGCATGTCTACTTTCTAAGCATTAAGAACCCTCCCTCAGGTGAACAGCTGCCCCTTCTTTACATACAAGTATTTTTAAAGGTGATCTAACATGCCATGAGTATAACTAGGCTTTTCTCTCATCCCTTCAACTGTGTGGGCTGATGTACACTGAAAGCTCGTGTCACTGGTAGACTAAAGGGAGCAACATAAAGTTATAAAAAGTCAAGTTGAACTTAATTTTTAATATAGTTACAGATGAGATTTGGGAGGAAAGTTGTGTGTGTGTGTGTGTGTGTGTGTGTGTGTGTGTGTGGTGTGTAGAAAACTGTACAGAGTACACTTTTATTATCTGGTGTGTTACCTGATTACTATTGAGAAACTACTGGAGGTAAAACAATCATTCCAAGGATTTATACTAAAATTATATAAATATTACAAATATTCTTAGTTAAAATATCAGCCCTAAGGTATCTCTGAAATTATATACTTATTGGGAACTATTAATACTAGCAAAAGAGTCAGCTAAGTTATTTTCTGCCGGGGATCTCCTGCCTTTGTCCCTTGCCCTCTACATTATGGCAGATAATGAGAAATATAAACCACTGAAGGCTGAACATTTCCTTATTTCAATATGAGGCTAAACACTGTTTCCCCCTGAGGTCTGGAAATGATGCTGAAAGAACTGACACACGTTCAGATCTTTTTTTTTTAGCACAAAATCATTACGGTGTTTTTGTCGTGGGATAACTTGGCTGGCCATGCTATTTCCTAGATGTACCTATGTACCACCCCTACGCACGCTTCTTTCCAAACACTACAGCTGCATCCAGAGTCAGGAGGATAAGCTGAGCTCTCTCAAGTCTACACACCTTTGGACAAGGATGACTACTTTTACCCAGCCAGTAGCTAAGACATTTGATGACACGCACTCTTGAAATATCAGTTGAGCCATCCCTTCCTTCTTTACTGTGCTGCTGAACCGTTATGAGAACCACATAGAGTTTTCAAGGAAGAGGCAGAGAGGAAATGGATTTTGGTGTCAGGCATAAATGGTGTAAAATCTTTGCTTGCTAATTAAAAGACAGAATGAACTAAGGCAAGTTAACTCAAATTTCTGATTCTCAATTTCCTGTTGTTTTAATTAAAGTGACAGTAAAAAATAAAAAAAAAGCCTACCCTTGGGTCTAGCTTTTGGTAGGCTCTCAAAAAACGGTGCTGCTACTAGTATGACTACTCCTACACTCCTATTCTATCGCAACATGTTTTATTATTATTATCATGATGAGGATGGTGACTACATGCGCCCTTTCCTGTCTTCATAATACTTCTCCTTTATCATAACATAGGTAGGCATCTAGTTATCATTTATAACCCAGTCAGAGACTGCATCATCCATTTGCATAATTATAGCGTCACTAGTCCCTGAGTGTCCCAGTAACTGCTTAACAATGGTTAGAGAGCAATTTCTCTATCACTTAAAGATTCTTTATCTGTTATAATGAAAGCAGTCAGGTGAAAAGCAATCCGTACTGTGGTATTGTAAGTTTTCTTTTTTTCCAGGCATTTACCAGGAAGCCTTAGAAGTAAATTCTTTAACTGAACAAGATCCTGAGTGTGGAGCTGTACAGAAAGCCCAGTATCGTTCAACTCACTGAGGCTTGAGGAGAGAGGTGAGCTATCAGGGATTGGAATGAAACGGGACATAATGAGACTGATGCTTTGGGGTCAGTCCCTTATACCCAACACCTCATTAAGTCCCTATCAGAGGGGAAAAGGTACAGAGACACTTTGAGAATAATAACCTTTTTATCTTGCCTTGTTACAAAATTGGCCTCGTGCAGGGAAGGAAAAGAACGAAAGGAGTTTTTCAACTTAAGACCCTTGTGTGAAATCAAGTCAATTTTTTAAAAAGCAATTTATTCAACACGCTCACTGCTCAGCTCATCACACTCACCTTTCCCTATACATTTCTCATTTTCACTTCCTATCATTTCTTCTTTCAAGAGTTAGCCAAGCTATATGTTCCAGAGAAAACTCCCTGGAACATGTAGACTGTAGGACAGATTGGATGCTGTCCTGTGCCTGTTGGTTCTTTCCTCCTCCCCTCCTCTTTTCCACACCCCTTACCCCATTTCTGCTTTTGGTTTGCCCTTCAGGCCTCTCTTTTCTCTTTCACCGCCTGTGCCGACAGACTTCTAAAGATGAATTCAGGAGCAGGTGTGATATGTGGAAGTCATTGCTCTCACAAAACGTTGGCCACAATAAGCCAGCTGTGGCACCAAACAAACAAACAGACAAAAAAAAAAAGGAATGGAAGAGCAGCTGCGATTATATTGATGACCCTGGTTACCATGGCAGGGGTGGCAAACTCTAAAGCCTTAGGAATAAAGAAGTGTGAAAAAAAATTTTGTAACCAAAAGAGAATATTTGTAACCAAAATTTTGTAACCAAAGAGAATATTTCCTGCAATTTTTTTGAGGACACGATGGGAAATATTCAGGAAGGCCAGGAATAACATGGGATGGTGTCAGGACACATGTGAAATTCAAGGACAATGATGTCTACTTTATAACTCTGGAAAAGGACAGATCTGCTCAGCCCCTCAGAAGGGGCTGAACAATTCCAGAGATAGATTTGGAGAAATCTGGGCAAGATTTCTTAGACAAGCAGGCAAGTTAGGCAAGCAGCCTAGCTACCACCAGTTTGGCCCTTTAGACCCAAGGACCTAGTTTACTAAGAGCTGAGCCTACTTTAATGTAGAGAGACAGGAAGTTTATGGGTTAAGAGCAGCTATTCTGGGGCCAGACTGCTGAGGTCAAATTCAGGTTTCACCTTGGGCAAACAGATACCTTGTCAGTAAGAAAGGGTTAAAAACAGTACCTACTTCCTAGTTTTGTTCTGATATATAAGTGGGTTAATACATAAAGTTCTTCCTTCAGTACTGGAGGTACAGTAAAAGTTTTTTATTATTATTAACACATTTATGCAGTGTGAATATTATTAGAGGAATGTAATTTATTTGCAATTTCTAAAATGGATGAAATAATTTCTCTCACATTCTCTAGTTGCTCATTTGCCCAATTAAAAATTTTGTTTTCCTGTTGCTAAGAAGTCTGCTTAAACAGACCTCTTAAGGTGACTATTTGAGGGCCCTAAGCACCTATCACTTTCTGACTTTTAACTAAAAGATTGTTATCCATATTGAGGAATCTCTTGTCAGCTCATAAGTACCTGAACTTACAAAAGTTTAAGTAGGAAGGTGACAACTGTCAAAGACGAGCCATGGGCCAACCCAGGCAACCATGGTATCTGGATGGTTTCATTGTACCAATGAGCCTGATAACTTGTAGTCTGGCATTTTTCTCTTAAGCAATGACATACTCTCTGACATATGACAATAAGAAAATAGAAAAATATGCTCATAAATGCTGCATTAAATTTTAAAACTCCTTGATTGGAACTTTTTTTTTTTAACTCTCTGCAATGCCCAGCTAAACTCTTCAATACAAGCAGAGATATTAGCAAGAGCAAAAGCTCAGCGATAACAGTGTTTCTATTTGAAATATCCTCCTGATAGTCTCTGCATCTAGATGTTAAAATGCACATCTGATACAGCCAGTGATGACGAAAGCCACAGTTCACTGAGCCATGTGACAGACACTGAGGAGTGAGCTCTGCCCTTAATCCTGACAACAATTCTATGAGGTAAGTCCCACTGTTGTCATGTGAAAAACTGAGGCTACATTATTTGCCCAAAGCCATACACGATAAGTAGAGAAATCAGGACGACACCCAAACTCTGTTTCACTCCAAATCCCACGTATTCAGGAAATGGCATCTAGAACCTCACCTTTCTCCAATCTCAGGTATGATAGCCTGCATCTAAAAGATCATTTACTGTCTGTTTTCCCTGTGGATAACTTTATTGATAATTCCTTTCTACGGCAACATTTATACATGTTTAATTACACTCTGTGATTGTCATACTGTCCTGTTTCATCTTTCGAGAACAGATATCCAAAATCAAATCCCTATCATTGCCAGGTAGATATATATATATATATATATATATATATTTTTTTTTTTTTTTTTTTTTTTTTTTTTTTTTGCGGTACGCAGGCCTCTCACTGCTATGGCCTCTCCCGTTGCGGAGCACAGGCTCCAGACGCGCAGACTCAGCGGCCATGGCTCACGGGCCCAGCCGCTCCGTGGCATGTGGAATCTTCCCGGCCCGGGGTATGAACCCGTGTCCCCTGCATCGGCAGGCGGACTCTCAACCACTGTGCCACCAGGGAAGCCCTGCCAGGTAGATATTTTGAAGGCAATATAATTTCTTTTTTTCTTTTTGCTAGACTTAAAATCATCATTAACTGAGGATGTAAAAACTAAACACTGGTCTCATTTCCAAAAGATGACGCATGTCTATGGGGAAATAAAAGAAATAATTTTCTATGTACCATTTTAAAGGGGGTGAGGGAAAATTTTGGAAAGATAAGGCCTCAGGCTAATGGAAGATAACAACTCCTAAAAGAAAATATCAGTTAATTAAAACAACATTAAACATTCCCCAACAATCTTTTGTTAGTCAATAGGATAGGCCAGTGGAACTGCCACTGAGGAGCCCATCAAAGCCTGTAATATTCTCCCAGAGTAGCTAATTACAGCCATCTTAAAAGGTTTCCAATGCACTCACCAACATCTTTTTAAGAATTCACTTCTATAAAACATTCAAATATTAACAACCTGCCATAGAGAAGATACCACTCAGAAGCATTCAATCAATATCTCAGAGCAATGTCCAGTCATCATAATTTTATATAGGTCAAATCCTGTTTTTAAAAGGCCTAGAAAGAGATCCAATTATATATAAGCATATAATATATGACAAAGCAAGCATCATGAAACAATGGGTAGGGAAAATTTAATTAAATAAATGATGCTGGGAAAAGGGTTTTGCATTTCACTTGAAAGAGAAGATACTCACTTTATACCACATACCCAAATAATTATTTTTTTTAGGTAAAGAAAAATATGTAGCAGAACCTACATACAAAGACTTATTAGGTCTGTGAAGAAACTGAAATTTCTAAGACTTTAAATGAAATCAAAAAGGAAGAAGTCATTCTATTTTTCTACATAAAGTTAAACTTCTAAGAAAGAAAAATTGCAATATAAAATGGAAGATAGGAAAATTAAAGGGTTAAATTTTTAAAGTTTATATTATGTAAATGTCCCATTCATATAAATAAAATAAAATAAAGATATCAATAGCTAAATGGACAAAGGCTAATCGGAAAAATTCTTTTATACAAGAAGAGTTACTGGAAATGATAAACCTGACATCTCAAACATAAGCCCATACTACACTGAGATATCAGCTGATACTAACGAGAGGAGGACAAATACATAATGATAATGAGTCTATAGAAAGTGATCTGAAACACGGCATACTCATGAATTGCTGCTGACAAACTGGGACAAGTTCAGGTGTCATAAAACTTTTCAAACCCTTCGACGAAGTCAGTCCACATTCAGAAATTCATCCTACGAGAAGGATATTGATATATGCCTATGTGTGTGTGTGTGTGTGTGTGTGTGTGTATATACATATATAAATATAAATATACTTACAAGGAAGATTTTTATTTTTTTTTAACAAGGGAGAGTTTTATATGGAATTTATAAAAAGAAAAAGAGAAGCAACATGTCTATCAACCAACCTCAGATCATGTAGTACTATAGCGGTATTTATGGGAAAAAAAATCCACATATAAGTGGACCTGCACAGATCAAACCCATGTTGTTCAAGGTCAACTATAAATGTAAAGTGCCTAGCTTAGTGTCTGCACATGGTGGGCACTCAATGTTTAATGGAAAAATTTGAACTTTTTCATCTGTTTAACACATACTTATTGAACACTAATTTGTTATGAGAATGGTGCTGGGAGATGGAGATGTAGCTGTAAACCCAACAAACCAATTCCCTGTCCTGATGGAGCTTACTTTCCCTTCAGCATAGGATAAGAAAGCAGAAATTATTCTTGGGAACAAAGAAGGAAGGAAGCACATACTTAATTCACAACTTTACTTGCCTCAATAAACAATTGCTCTGATGCATGGGATAGCTCTAATAGCTCAATAACAACCACTGGATAATGACGCAAAACATTTATTGAGACTGGAAGTGTCAACACAGGCATAATCTACTAATATGTTAATTGTTGATGGACATTTGCTGGTTCATAGAAATTCACCTTGTCACCCATACAAATGTCATTTGCTATATAGCTTGCAAATTTCCACACAGTCAGGGATTACTTCTAAACCAGACTGCACAACTCCTTGTAGAGTAATTAATAAATATTCATGATGCTGATATTACTGCCAATGATGACAAATCTTGTACATTAGAAAGAGTATTATAAAGATGAGGATATTAATCTTATAAGACAAAGGCATTCTAACATTGGTTCCAATATCCCAGGAGCCTTTAAATATTACAGCATATATCTTTTGTTTTTCCTTTGGTAGTTGTACCTCTGGGAAATATGGAGTCATGCCCCAGTAAGTATCTGCATACGTTTATACTTCAAATATTTATCTACAGACTATATACACTTTCAGTACATAACACAGTTTCTATATAAGCTCAAGGAATTGTTATTCTTCAAGTCATGGTTACATTAAATCTAGATTTGATTTTCATTTCAGACTCTGCAAAAATACTTTTTTAGTTTGAGTCTCTTCATATTTACTCTCATTGTTTTCTCCATCCAGACACACACTCATCTACACCAATATTAACTGAGTACGTACTATGTGCCAGGCACCATCCTGGGCCGTGGGCACAAAGTGGTGAGGGGAACAGACATTATTCCAGCTCTCATGGATTTTCAAACTCCTGGGAAAGATAAACAATAAATAGGTAAACAAATGCATAAAATAATTGTAAATTATGAGGTTTCTGAGAAACACTCAGGGTGTTGTGATAAAATTTGACTAGGAAAAGCCACTTTGAGGCATTAAAACAATTAAGACCTGAGAAAGAAAAATGGATCCATCATGTGAAGAAATATGGGAAAAAATTTAGATGGAAAGAAGGGTGTGTGCAAAAGCCCTAGGGAGAAAAAGAGGCTGAGGTGTACCTGAAGTACAGTGGCAAGGGAGAGAGAGATTGGGTAAATTCATAAATGAAAGAATGAATGAACTGGCAATGATTTTTCAGTCAGTGCTTCCTAAGTAATTCATTCTTCACAAGTGTGAAAGTCACCAAGCTGTGCCCATAACCTCTCAAGGATGAGAAAGTCTAGAGACTCAAGCTAAGAATCCAAGCTAAGACTCTCTCACATCCTTCAGACTTTCTTCCAGTCTCTCCCTGCTGCATCCTTTCTTTCTGGACATAAATGTTCACCTTCTAAGACAACCTGTGATTGACTCATTACTTCAAATGTGGGCTTATAACACTCCTTCATTGGGATATCTTCCATTAGGAATCCCACCTTAAGTACTATGGTGTTGTCATTTCTTTTCTCTCAGCACATATGTGCTTTACACAGTGCCCAAATTTAGATACATGTCATTTGTAAGTGTTCATGTGGTTTTCATATTCTAAGGTTTATAACCTTCCTTAAATGATAAGGGGTGAAGGCAGGTTTTTTAACCTTCCTCGCCCAGTTCAATGGCCAACACAGAGGGAGACCTTGTCTCCCAGGTTAATAATCAATTCATAGTATCCCTAGGTTTTACTATATCAATGGATAGGTTGATAGATAAATACAGAAATATAGAGTTATATATAGTATGTGTGTGTATATATATGTATATATAGCGTTATATGCAGTATGTGTATATAATGTATATTATGCATATATGCCCCTCAAACATATAATATATAAACATATATATTTATTTATCCATCCATCCATCTATCATCCATCCACTCATCCATCTATTCATCTATCCATCTTTCTGTCTGACAATATAAAGATAGGTGTAGTGAAACAGGGATACACCAACAATCAGTACTTAATTTGGGAGAATGCCTTATCACAAAGCTTATGGAGGTACATGTATAAATGTGCTTTGGAGATGCTAATTTTTGTAATGATTGTTTGCAACTGCTTATGCCTATCAGTTACAGGGGTAAAAGGCAGGCAACCTGAAGAAAGAGTGTCAAGTGCTGTGAATAATAAGCAAACATAAATGGATGCTTTAGGAGAAAAAAAAAAAAGAGAGAGGAATGGTCTGCTTGGGAGATTTTTCTTTCTTACTTGCTAGGGGATGGAGAGAAGAGGGAAAATGTACAAACCAGCAGCATACAGCGGAAGACAGGTCCATATGCTGCTGGGACCTCTGCTACCCTTCCCGAAATCAGTGCTGCAAGGATTATGAGTGGCAGGGAGGCTCGTACTGTGCCTGGAGAATCTTAGTGAAGCTAAGCAGAGGGCATTTTCTGAAAGACAAGTGCAATAGCTGCTTCCCAAACAAGTCACTGAATAATTCAGAAAGAGAGAGACTGAAGAGTTGCAGGCTGTTTTTATACCAATCCTAGGCATTTTACACAATTCCTCAGGTATGTTTAAAGACAGGAAATATGTTAAGAACTTTGAATTTGTGAACTCTAGAAACACAAATAAATCAGCACAATTTTCACATGGTGTTTTCTGATACTTGTTAAGATATACTTACCAACTTAGTGCTAGGTAAGCGTAAGTTATCCATGCTAGTGAAGCAAAAAGCCCACAATGTATCATTTTAAAAGAGAGACTTCTCTAATTAAGTTTAAGTTTATTTAATACATTTTAGAGTACGTGTGTTCCATTCTGTTAACAATAACAAAAAAAATTATATATCCACAAATTTCCTTTCAAGAGACATTTTGGTGGGTAAAAAGCTTTTTGAGACCCCTGCTGACGGCAAAGGAGAATTGCACCCAGGTTGCCATTACCAGAAACTGAAGACATAATTTTCCTCATTAGCCTGGTCACCTTTCTCAAATGTGGAAGATGCATCACCATAAGATGAATGCATAAAGGTGAATTCTTAAAAGATGGCGATTTGCTACACACAGGGATTTTTATTTTGCTTCAGGTTTATAGGTCTTCTAAATAATTGTCTTGTACAATATAAAATTACTATTTTGATTTATTTTTTAAAACTATGAAACATTGCACAACTTAATGTGAGAACAAGAATATCAAGAATTTTCAAAGGTAATGTGATATTCTAATAAAGAATGAGTAACAATGCTAATTTTATCTGAAAATGCATTCATTTCTCCAACAATTTTATTGAGGGCATACTCTCTGTGAGATACTATTCTACATGTTAGGAATACAGTTGTTTATATCAGTCAAGAACTCTGCTTTCAAGGATTTACATTCTTTTGGGGAAACAGACAGACAGTTATATAAGATAATTTCAGATTGTAATGAGTGTGCTAAACATTACAACGTGCAAAGAAGATAGAGTGATAAGGAAGTAACTATATAGGGAGAATGGTTCAGATTGTTTCACGGAAGAGCAAAATGTGAACTGAAACGTATCTGCTAATTAAAAAAAAAAAAAAGCCTTGTAAAGATTAGGTAAAGCAGCAAGTGAAATACCTGGAAGGTAAGACAAAGGATAATTATATAAATATAAAGATTATACATAATGGGAACCACGCTGGCTCAGCCTCCACTAGGTTTATAAATTGGATCTTTGTATTATCCTCTCTTCAAGGCATCTAGATGTAGTAAAAACATCAGGACAAACAAATCTTGGGAACAGTCCTAAGGCTGCCTAGGAGAAACCACAGACAAACCTCTCTTACGCGGCTGCCTCATCTGTAAATTATTGAAAAGCATACCCACTCAAAAGGTTTTCTTGATAATAAAAACTGATATAGTATGTAAAAAGCCTAGACATAATGGGCACTCAGTAATTTTTCATCACCCTTTCCTCTGATGCACGGGTTCTCTGGGCCTCACCTCACTAATAAGTTTCAGCTCAGCTAAGAGAGGCAATGAGAGGCAGGGAATAATAATATCCAAAGGGCAGACAGGCAGCTAGGTGTGAAGTAGAGTTAGTGAATACCCAAGGGCAAAGATGCCACTTTAGTCTTCTTTGTAAACCCTAGACATAACACAGGGGCTGACATATAGTAGGGATAAATACCTGTTAAATAAAAATGAGACCCAGAAGTAACTAGCTTTAGGTAATCTATATAAGATAGTACATGGCCCTTAAGTCACAGGAAAAGAAGATGAAGACAATGATCTCAACAGCTCCCAAACACTCTCATGATCTATGAGACTATGACCTCATTGCTTTAAGCTGTAGAAACAATGATATGACTAGGTCAGGTACAACCACAAATCCTTAAGAAATGGCTTTTGCTAAGAGGTCTTTTATAATAGGTACAGAAGGCTATGGGTATCGCAGCATATCTACAGGAATATTAGTTCAGCGTTTCCCAAAGTCTGGCCCATGATGACAAGGAAAAACCTTGACATATTTTCATGAAGGTAATTTTTTTTCAATGTAAAGGACTTCCCTTTATTTTGAGATTATTACATCAATTTTATTTTTGTGAAATCCATTCCCAAAGAGGTGTGAGAACTTATGACACAGTTAATTAAATGAAGAGTGGATCCAAAGAGGGAGAAGTCTGGTTTGAGTTTCACGGGTGGGGGGGGCAGGTTCAAAGATGAAGGGCAGAAAGGACTTAAAAAAGAGTGGAAAGGCAACTGATACAGAAGTTACATTATAAAACACAGGTCCAATGCAAAACTGACCATGTGAAGACTTGGACATAGTAAAGCTCCCCTCTCTTCAGGGGAAGTTGGGAGACTGTGAGCATCTGGGTAACCATGGAGTCATGTCAGTCAAGAAAACAGACTAGTGATCAAAAAATGTTAGCCACTGTTGTTGGTGGAGATCATGTTAAAATTATAGTTTCTGAAACAATATTCCCTGCGATGGACTCCAGCCCCATCATTTCTTAGCTGAGAGATTTTAAGCAAGTTACTTGACGTCTGTGTATCTCAGTTGCCTCAATTACAGAAATGAAGATGATTAACCTACCTCCAGGGGTTTTAGGGAGGACTACGAAAGTGAATTTATATAAAGCCGTTAGAAAACATTCACCGTGTATAAAGTGTTCAAGTTACTATCGTAAATCAAGGAGGTTCTTTGCTTAAACCTTTTTACTCTCTGAGTTACGGATTTAGGTCAGTTCTCCATCACAAATATGCTTGAATTACTTCTTCATTTCCCCCTTCCTATTCCCTTTTCCTTCCCTCTCGCTTTCCCTCTGTTCCCTTACTCACTTTCCTTTTTCTTCTCCTCAGTTTTTGTTTTTGTAATCTGAAATCCATGTTCAAACCAGAGGCTCTTCAGGGAAGAGCTTTCTCAAGGGAATGAAAGGTAACGACTTTAAGCCAAGAAATAAAACTGATTTCCCAAGAAGTACAGTGCTGTGATACTTTTCTGAAAAAGGCAACATCTGTAGCTATTTGTCCTGAGATAACTTTGCCTTATCAAAATTGAATCAGAAAGCTGCTGGGGACCTGAAGCAGCATGTCTGCCCTATGCCCCCATGAAAACACTAAGATTGCCATTCTCTGTAGGAGTAGCATTCGGCTACCTGGTTGTTTTGGGTTCTCAAGTAAAACTCCTAGTGGTTAATTACATAATATATTGAGACTCAGTGAAATTAGTTAAATCATTTGGTGAATGTGAAACACAACATAGTAAGAAAGACAGGGACACATATATTCAATGTTTTAAAATATATTTCTAAAGCTAGGGTCGATGGCCCTGTGGAGGAAGAGAAGGACTAAAGATGTAAAGTACCAGAAGAGAGAACATAGGTCTCAAGATGAAAGCGTTTTCTAATGGACTCATCCAAAGAAAGAATGGAGACCTTCCTGGAAATGAGGGAAGTATCCTGACACAGGTTGGATGATCACTAGATAAAGATGCCACACAGGGCTCAACAAGACTTAAATTTGAGTTCAGATGACCTCTGAGCCTCATAAATCCTATTCTGTGTTGTTTGATATTCATTTGTGAAGGTAAATCATTCATACTAAATCTTAAACCCAAAGTAGCCAAATAATTGAAGAAATTCTGAACTATGGAATTTTCTTCTCTTCAGCCATCTAAGTTATTCCTTTATTTTTTTCTACTTCCCTCTACACATATGGCCCAGCTTGGATAGCTAAAAGTAATTTACAATTCTAGCCTCCCTAATTTGAAATTCTACAAGTCCAAGAGAGTAACCAGATTATGAAAACACTTGATTAATTGTGCAAATGAGCAGTTAAGTATTATAGTTTAAAAACTCAAGTCAAAAATATTTCTCTTCCTTCAGGAAGAAATATGAATGTTAAAAATGCGGTGCCTCGCAGAAGCAAAACTCCATCATTAATCTATAGAGCCATCTCCACTGTCAGAAGCAGAAAGGCCCCAGAGGAACTACTTGTCCTATAGAATGATGATGGCGTTGGTGCTAACGGTGAAGATAAGAAAGACCCTGAAAGGTATGTGAGAATCTCTTTTAGAATCCTGCTTGGATTCTGATTACAAGAGTATTTCTTGAGTACTTACTACTGACCATAGAATACTGACCAAGATCACCTGAGTGCTTTCTATGAATTAATCTATTCATCCCCACAATAAAGAGGTAAAGTCCAACGAACTGCTAAGTAGAGGATTAAGACACGAATGGAGGCCACCTAACTGCAGTGTACAGGTACATATCAACCTAGACTACTCTCTTCAACAGCCTAACTTGAGGTATGGCTAAAAGAGTGTCCTCCTCTGGGGATCAGACGCAATACCTGCTATCTATTCCTGGAGCAGTCATTTATTCATTGCGTAAATTTGAGCTGCCCTGGCCAGACAACATCTGGAATGCTAGGTTCAATTCTCCATCTCAACTTGAAGGATATTGACTAACTGGAAAATACTCAACACATTTTATCAGTGAAGATTAAAGAAAATATATAATCCCTCCATAAAGTCTCAGGTACTAATCACTTCAGTATTAGGGGAAAATTCATTGCGTTTATATGTGTTTGTGTACGACGAGTCCTTCAAAAATCAGTTGACTATGCTAGATCACTGTATTAGTTTGACAGAAGATGTTTCTGTGTGTAATCACTTTATCATGATTCCATTTTGTAAGAATACAGGACAAATGAGGATCCCTTTCTCTTCTAATCCTTAAAGGTATCACACATCAAACTTCTCCAGATTTAGGTAGAACATTTCTACACATGATTATAAGTGTGGTTTCCACGGACTTCCTTCAGTCTCTAGTATGAGAGGAAATGATAAAACCCATAAAAGTAACCAATATTTGTACATTACTATAAAGTTTTAAAAGCACTTTTACATTATTGGTTGAAGGTTTTTGTTTATTTTCAGTCCTAAAACTATGAAAACACATACCTTACTATCAGTTCTACTATACCTCCACCCCTACCTTGACCTCTAGAAAGCCAGCAGAACTGAGAAAAATAAACCCAGTTTGGAAAAGACAGCATAATGTAATGCCAAGATGCATTCCCAGCTCATCACACATTTTCCTGAAAACAATCAATACATGTAGCCTGAGGCAGACAATTTCATCATACATATACTTTCTGAGAGCAGATCATTATTACCAGGAACCTTCTCCCTTACTCAAAAAGACAGAAAGTATGACAGAAATGATATACACAGAGTTAGCCCCAGGGGAAATTGCATAGTAGGCAAAATGCCTCCTACCTCATTATGTAGTCCTCTTTCCTCTTTTCCTTTCCAGCAGAAGGACCCCTGCCTCCCAAACTTCCCCAGATACCCAGGACCTTCATGATCTCACTCTCCATGACCTGACAAAAACCACTTTGAGAAATGATTTTATAAGCTCATTCCAACAAATGTGTAAATTTCCAGCAGAGGTTTTAAGAAGTATCAAAGCCTGTACTCAAAGGATTCAGTTCAGAGGGGTGCAGACATTAACTAAAGAATAGTGTTTTGTGGAAGCATATCTTACGAATCCAAATTCAGTCTCTCTGAAGGCTTCCACATAGAAAAACATAATCAAAAGAAAGGAAGTAATGAGGACTTATAAATTCTCTTGGGTGACACTGAAAATGTAAATATTTTTCACATGGTCTTTGCTACTCTCCCATTCTGGACTGTCATAGGGGAGAGGCAGTTGAAATGAAACCAGAAGATGCTGGAGATGCACCCAAATTACAGATACATCTTAGCACAGATCTGCACAACACTGAATTACATAATGAAATGAATAGTGCTATACAGTCGCCCGATGGAAGCTTACTCAGCATAATCAAATGGTCAGCAATTATGTAAAATCTAGTGCCTGTTGTCATTATGGCCCTGGATACACAGACCTAGGGTCTGTCACAGAGCTATTCTGCAAAGGGATACATATCACACCGAGCTAGGAGACCACAAAAAAGAACACATCCCTGAAACACACAAGTTCCCACAGCATCATCATATACCAGAGTAGTCACAATATATTAAGGATATTCTATGCAATGTTGTATAAGGGTCAGTGTGACATAGTGGGTAAGGGTGTGGCCTTGGAGTCACACAGATCTGCCTTCAAATCAGGTACTGCCACTCTCTAGCTGTACATGTAAGACTTGTGTCACTTCTCTGACTGCTGGTTTCTTCAACTATAAGATGGAAAAAAACAATAGAGTCTATTTTTTGTGAAAGTTAAATGAGATAAGGTGTTTATGTTACCTGGGATATAAGTCTTAGGAGGAGGTTAAAAATGATAGTGAAATGATTATGCCGATAATAAAACTGGTATCAACAAAGTAAGTAAGTCAAGAGGTAAGGAAATTTTAAATCATTCAATCTTGTGATCAGCTTTTATAGTGGCTTAGAACACAGACTCAAAAACCAAATATTTTGGACAAATGACTCAAATTTCCCATGATTAAGTTTCCCATCTAAAAAAGAGATCAATAACAGTACCTCACTGATAACACCTGTTGTAAAGATTAAATAAAGTAACACATGTAAAAAACTTAGAATGGTGCTTTACACAGAGGAAGCACGAGATAAATGTTAGCTAATATTTATTACTATCCTTGTCAACAGTGGAGGTAAGAACATGGCAAAAATATGGAGATGAATCTTGGTAAGAAAATCACAGCTCTCTAGAAGAATGGGTAGAAGTGAACGCTAGAATGGCCTCATCACTTTCATTCTGGACACATCCTCTTTTTCATTCATTGGCTCACTTGCCCAGGTTGCAACCACAGGAGCCCAGCTGAGATTCCAGTAGTCATACCCGAAAAGTTGCTTCTTTAGGACATAGCAGGTTTGGTCATTATGAAATCACAACTGGAACTTTTCCACTGAGAGCCTATGACTAATAATCTAAAAATATAACCATCCTTACTCTGCATAATACTTTTGAAAACAAAACCAAGTTTGGCAACAAAAATTATTTGTTAGGTGGTGGCCCACATGTGCATGGAAATGGTAAAGACACAGCGACAAAAAAAAGTGCCTAAAAGAAGCTATGGCATTGACATTTCCAAAGAAGCTCAGAACATCATTACCATCACCACCGCCACCATCATCATTATCACCATCATAATTTTCTTTATATCAGTTACCATTTATTGTCTATGAAATTTTGTTCTTAACATACTCACCTTGACTTCAGAAAATAACTACCATTATTCCCATTTAATCTCTTTGTTCTTTTTTTCCCCTTAAGACAGAGGTACTTTGGGCCTTTCCACTTCTGAAATTAAAAGCTACATAATGCACAGCAATCCTTCCATCCTACATTTTCCATATATAGCAAGGCCCATTTTGACACACAATAGTAAACCTCTGAGTGAGGCATTCAATTAACAATGGAACAAAATGAAATGTTTATTTAGTTTATAATAATGGATCACAGAGGACCAATTCCAACAGTGACCTTCAAGGAAAGTTGTTCAGACTTTTCCTGCAAGACCATTCCATTGTGCTTGGTAATTAATAATTTCACACCTGGATATTGATGACAGGATTCAAACAGGAAATCAGCAGCCCCTCAGAAAACCTGTCCCCATCAGGTGAGCAGAGGGGCTGGCTCGCTGAGCTCCATCAGCTAGGATAATTGTTATGAATAAGGAGGTGTATTGCTTCCCTGCAGAGGCAGGGGTGCCCGTACCAAATTACACACAAGCTATATACAAGTCAGTCCATTGGAACATTGAAGATACCCTCAGTAAATGCAAATAGCCAAATACAACGTGGCTAATTCAGAAAATGAAAACTGAATTTGGAAAGCAGAATAAGGAATTGAATAATCGCAAAGTGTGAAAAGCGAAGAAAATGGACAAGCCCAGGCCAGAAGCCGAGAAAAGTCACTGCCAATTTTCCAGGAGCAGCCACTGTTCAAATATTTAATAACTCCCAAGTATTCTTTTCCCTCTTTTTTACTATTTATCTGCCATCTTGCCAACTAAATCCTACTCTACACTGTAATGCTAAGAACTCATTCTCTTCAAGTCTAATACCCCTAACCTCCAAGTAGGTTTGGATAATGCAATGGGAAAGAAGCCATGAATTTTAATACTTTAGACCCCAGAGCACACCAAAAATCATACCAATTCCATATCTTTGAGACTATCTTTTAGGGAGGAAAGGGACAAAACAAAAGTATCAACAATACAGAGAGGTGTGCCTCAAATGATAAAAGAAACACATACCTGAAGAGTCCCTCAAAAATTTTTAATGTAGATCAAATGAAGAAAAAGTCTTGAGAGAAGAATGTTCTTTAATGGAACCACTATGGATATTGCTAGAAAGGGAATAATGTTCCCCTCAGTGCTTCTCTGCATAAAATCGAGATTTGAATAGGGTTCACTTACCTTAAAGAAAGGTACAACTAAGCATTATATGGAGATATAGATACAACCATTTAAATATTTCTTAATCCTAGATTATTTATAGGTTATTTAACACTTCAGGGTTAAGACTCACGAATCAAAGAGAGGCGATGGAAGATGTCGCTTTGTGGAATATTCAGTGGAGAAAGCCATCATATGCAGAGGCAGTCCAGTAATCATAGTTCTGTTGTAAAAATTGGTTTCACTTACCTAGACAAAATAAAAAGAGAAAATAGGAGGAAAATGTTTAATAGAATTCTTCGAAAGTGAAAGGCTGTGTTTGTTCATTGCCACCCTTTTCCTCCCTTTTCATAGCCTCTTCACTTCTCAGGAAAGAGCCTCATCAGTGTCTCAGTACTGATATCAAAGATCACATGGACGCAGTGGAGAAGATGATGCCTGTCCTTGGCAACGGACAACAACGAGGCCCACCCTCTCTTTGCATCTTTCTCTGCAGGTGTCTCAGGTGGGAGAAATGACAGACTATCTTAACTTGCTTTCAGAATGGAAAGGCATGGGTCAGTGCTCTTTGGATTAGAGGCATATCTGCTCCTTGGGTGTTTCCTCCCAATCCTTCTCTCCTTTGCCACAGGATCTTTGCACATGACCCCCCTTCTTTCCACTCTCTCACCCGACCCCACTCCATCTTGCCATTCAGTTCTGCTATATACACAGTTCTCTCTTGCTATCCAATCTTTGGTGTTCTGTTTAGAAATAACCTCCTTTAAGAAGCATTTATACATCTTTCAAGCCCAAGCAAACTTCTTCTTCTGTGTGCCTAGCTCCCTGTGTTTACTGATAAAACAGTATGTCACTGTCCTATAGTTAACCGTTCACTTGTATGCACATGCTACAATATGAGTTTCCAGAGAGTAGAGTCTGCATTGTACCCCCTGTTTTCTCCATTGTTAGCAAAGCATGAACTGGGATATGGCCAATTTCAATAAATATTAGAGAACCAAACAATGAACTAACTAATAAGTAAAGGGAACCCAAGTCAGAGCAAAGGAAAGACAGAGGGAGCTGAATGCCTACAGTGACTACTGAATCTAGGTTTATGGGAGAGACCTAAATTTGTTATACCCTGTTTCCTTCTTACTCAACTTCAGGTTAGGAAAATGATCACAAATAAACATAGGAGCTCTGGGCTAGAATACTAAGTATGTCAAGGACAAAACATGGTACTTGGTGCTAGGTCCACTTGAGGATCCAGAGGAGGTAAAAACATCTGAGTGACTCTACTTGAAATTGTCCACATCATGTGTCTGTCTGTGACCTTACACAAATGACCTTACTCTCTAACCCTTACTTTTCTCAAATGGAAATGGGAATTACCATATTTGACCTGTCTACACTACCATTTTTTAAAAGATTTTATTTTGAAATAACTGTAGGCACACAGGAAATTACAAATCAGTACGTAGAGCCTCCTGAATCCTTCTCCCAACTTCCTCTAGTGATGACACCATATATATATGTAGTAGATATCCAAAGCTGGAAACATCACCCTTTGTTGAGAGAACCAAATGAGATGATGGAAAGAAATATCTAATTCACTGTGTTCTTTTTAAGGTTAATTATTCCTTATCCAACATTTATTATTAAAGTCTTGCTCTATGCTAGGTGTTGCATTGTACACTTGAGATAAATGTGTGATCAAAAGAAGCTTGTTCCGTGTCTTAGTGGAGCTTACATAGAGTGGGAGAACACAGAAGATGAGATGATTAATTCTATGAAGTTCAATTTGTGTAAGCATCTAAAAGCAGGGATATCTAATTCAGAATAGAAGGAAGGATGTTATACTCAGATAAGGCTTCCCAAGGTGAATTTTCCAGTCTAGACTTCTTCTGAATGATGAGTTGAAATGAACCAGAGGAAGTATACACAGGTTGAAGGAAGGGTACATGTAAAGGCAAAAGGAAGGAAAAAATCTGGCTTATTTTAGTTTGAACAACTGCCATATCTGTAGTATGACAATTTTATGATTCAATATAATAATTCTGCATGACTGTATGAGTGTCGTAGTAAAGAGAGAAACCTAGAAAGAAGGAAGTTCTGGATAAAATAGGGTTCGGTAAGCCAGGATAAGGATTTGAGAATATATCTGAAGAGCAATCGGGATCCAAGAATGTGTTTTAAACAGGAAAGCATTATAATCAAATTGGCATACCCTGAATGCTTAGAGAGAAATGGATATGATGGGGCCAATGTAGAAGTGGAAGCAGGGAGGGCAATTAGAGGTTGTAGCCTGAACGCTGGCGAGACATTACATCAAGATTAGCCAAGACAGTGGACAAGGGGATAGAGAGAAGTGGGAGAATTGCTTTAATGACAGAACTGACTTCATTTGGAGATAAGCTGTGAATAGGTGTAAAAGGGCTACCGGTAATGATAAAGAAGATACCCACGTTTCTAGCTTGATCAACACATGATGATATTGATCGATTCAAGTGGAGAAGCAGCTTTAGGTGAGCTATGATAGTGAAAGTACTTTGTAAACTGTAAAGTGCTACTAAAATATAAGTACAGTTGTTCCTAGGTTTCCACAGTTGGTTCCAGGACCCCTGTGGATACCAAAATACATGGATGCTTGAATCCCCTATTTAAGATGGCACAGTATTTGCATATAACCTATGCATATCGTCCCATATACTTCAAATTATCTCTAGATTACTTATAATACCTAATACCAGGTAAATGCTACATAAATAGTTGTAAATACAATGTAAGTGCTATGCAAATACTTGCCAGTACATGGCAAGTCCAAGTTTTGCTTTTTGGAACTTTCTGGAATTTTTTCCGAGTATTTTCGATTTGTAGTTGGTTGAATCTGTAGATCTGCAACTGTTGGATCTGGAGGGCCTACTGTATTTTCCTATATACAGAGTATGCAGAGGGCCTACTGTATTTTCCTATATACATGCATACATAATTCTCAAAATGATTAGAAAATAAGTGGACTACTTCTAGAAAGCAATGTCAGTGCATGGCTCCTACACAGCATATCATAATTGGTTTGTGGTGCCTTTAGTAATGCCAGGACAATTCATTAAGAGACTCAAGAACAAGCAGGTGTTTCCATTAGAGCATGCGCTAATAAACACACACACACACACACACACACACACACACACACACACACACCCCCACCCCCCAGCCAAACTAGGGCAGAATTAAGTTTGCTGAAGCACCCAAAGAATCCATTCAAGAAAACTGTAGTGGAGAGGCATTTTTCATTCAAGAATGGAAATTAATACAAAATGAAAAGGAAAAATTGCTCAGGACATTGGTAATTAAATAGGCCATCACACTTATTACTTCTCAGCATATCATTTAAATAAATATCAATCAACAGACCCTACACTCTGCCATTGTTTGGTAACTTAAATGAAATTAGTGATGTCATCCGTCTCAAGGTGCCAGAGATCAATTAGACTATTGTTTTTCATGAAAATGATTTGTGATTTGTGTACTGTCTGATTCCACCTACTTGATTATGTGTTGCTTGAGACCTGGGGACATATCGCTTATCTCTGAATTCCTCAGAAGGCACAGCAGAATGTCTTGCATGTAATAGGCACCCAAGAATATTGTTGAATTTTAGAAACTTCATTAGAAATGAAATGCACTCAGTTATATAAAATGATTTATTTTCAACCTAATAGTGCCAGTGGTGATTACTTTAAGAGAGTGCTAGTGTTGGTAAGGTACTTTGTCAACTTTTCAGGAAAATGCCATTTCTCTTAAGTCGACAAAAGGTAATTTATCAGAGGGAAATACGGAGAGAAAGGAGTTGCTTTGAATAAATTCCAAGAAATGAATTTCTTTGAAGTAATAGGCTTATTAGTGTTACTAATTCATAAAATATGCCTAACACAAAATCTCAGAAACATTCACGCCATTGTGTTATTTTTGGAAGTTTCTCTTAAGCATTTATTGCCAACACCCTTTTAACTCATAGCAAATCATTAATGAGTCACACTTTGGGGAGGAATGTGTGGAGGAAGCCACAGCCAGCAATACCACATTATTATTATTATTATTATTAACTTTCATTATTATCGGTGGGTAACCCCTCTACTCCTCACTTGACCTAACTAAGACATGGTTTTCACGTTCCCTCCATCTTAGCGCAGTGTGATTTTAAAGGACCTTGAGATGAAAGTCTTGCCCTCTCTAAACGATTTCTTATCAGTAGAGACTGAGGAATTGATATGACTCTTCGTCTTGCCCCAACTTCCACTTTACACTCACTGGTTTTCTGAGATGGCATTACCAAAGCCCGAGGGCTGGAGAAGCAAGGCAGAGGATCACAGCCCTGCAATTAATGCAGACGCGCTGCTGACCTGTTGGTGCAGGCTTGGAAGAGAGTGACAGCAGAAACGGCACGGGCACTGTATCGCATAAATCCACCATGGCCTGCATTTTGCGCTGCTTTGCAAAATGTGTTTTATATCCTGATGATATCCTACAATTCCCCTGATCTTTGAACAAACTGCAATCTGTCTTTATGAACGGGGTAGAGGTAGATATTCAGCACTACAATTCCTTGCTTTTTTGGGGGGAGAGAACACCTGAGATGCCCACCAATATTCTTCACACCAGGAAGTCAGGAGGCCCTGACCCAAAAAAGGTCTCTCAAATGTGGATTGGTGAGTGCATCTTAGCTAAGTTTATTACAAGTTCACATACTGTCTGGATAAAAAACTTGGAAACAAACACAACTGGAGTAGGGGAAACTGTAACTGATGCAGGTTCATCTCTCCCACATCTTCAGAGAATGGCCCTGCTCCCACTGTTTCACATTGTATATAGGTTTTTATGATGATAGGAAGGGAAGAGCTATGAGGAATTGCCAAGATACTGCCATGCGAAGAGGGCTGAGCCTATAGAAACTTATGCAGAAAACTCATCAAGTTGGGATTGATTGTCATTGAGCTGCTTCCTCTCCAGGTACTCACAGGCTTTACAGGGCCACCTCCCTCCTCCATTCTGCAAGCAAGTGTTTCACGTTTGTGAGATAGCTGCCTCACTTAACTAACCCTGTGGCTTTAGGGAGGCTCCAGCACTTAGGGATGAGGGTAGTGTCCCAGTTCTAGGAACAACTGATGCCTACATTATGCAAAATGGCTCTGCAGAGCAACACTGATGGACCTAGAGATTATCATACTAAGTGAAGTAAGCCAGAGAATGACAAATATCACATGATATCACTTATGTGTGGACTCTAAAAAAAAAATGATACAAATGAACTTATTTACAAAACAGAAACAGACCCACTGACATAGAAAACAAACTTAGGGTTACCAAAGAGGAAAGGAGGGTGGTGGAGGAATAAATCAGGAGGTTGGGATTAACATATACAGACTACTATACATAAAATAGATCACCAACAAGGACGTACTGTATAGCACAAGGAACTATACTCAATATTTCATAATAAGGGAAAAGAATCTGGAAAAGGATATATATATATATAATATATATGTATATTATATACATAACTGAATCACTTTGCTGTACACCTGAAACTAACACAACATTGTAAATCGGCTATACTTCAATAAAATTTTTAAAAAATGGTTCTGCAGAGACACTCCCATGACTCAGTACACTAAAAGAAACCACTTTTGTCTTATCCATCCTATTTGACACGTTTAATATTTTTTTATTTGAGCAAACAAAGACGAGAATACGATTTCAAGGCTGAAAGCTGGAGCTAGTTTTCAACGTTAGGAGGCATCAGAAACATAGTTTAGTGTAATAATCTCTCTGTCATTAGGTACAGTTCTCTGATAGCAAGAAAGAAAATCCTTTTCCTAAAATTAGTCTGGAGCTTTTATTAAGTGGCCTCATATCCTAAAGGGAGAAGAAGCCAATTATAGCAAGGATGGGAAAGAAATATCAAGTATCCTTACCCACTGTTTGCTCTTTCCTTTTATACAGTATCCCACTGGACAGGTCACTGTGTGTGAACAATTATTGGCTGTAGCAACAAAAAGTCAGCTGACCTAAGGAATGGCTTTTAGGGCCATGTAACTGATTATTGCCAATTAGTCATCTGAAGAGGTTCAGTGAGAAATATTACCCCTTCTCTTATCTAGAATGGTACATTAAAGATCCTATCTGAATTCAAAGAGGTTTGAACAGAAAGTTGATAACCCTGAAAGCCCCATGCAAAAACATCAACACTGTCAACAATGTGAAATGGGATGCACGGATCTAAAGCTATAGCTATGGTAGACGTTCCAAGTTATTTCTGGAACTACACCTATTCGAGATGAGAAATCATTCTTTGTAAAACTGAGTATAACCAAGCAGCATATCTATCTTTGGAACGGACATATACAGCCCAGAAACATTCACTAGAATGATGTTTTGCTTGAGTGACATAAAACTGCCAATGCATGTGGTCCCCATAGTAGAAAGAGGCTTTGATTGCCCACTCACACTCCCGCTAGGAAGAGAAGTTCTGTGCAAGAGTATGAACCTGAGCCAAAGGAGCCTGAAAGACGGCTTTCCTCAACCAATTGCTCCAGCCTTAGACCTTTAAAAGGGGTTCAAGGTACAGCTCCAATCTGAGCCCCCCATACTCTAATCACATTTCTTTTCAATCAAAATGGGAAGGAGATTATGTCACATGGCTGATTACCGATATCTTCAAATACCTGCTTATACCATACTGCGTTCTAGCCAGGAAAACCTCCCTCTATTTCCTTTCCACTTCCTAACTCCTTTCACTCTGCCTTCTAGAAATAGCTAACAGCAAAAGTTCCATTTCATAATTGTATTACTGGCTGAAATATTAATTGAAATGAAAACAACATTTTAATGGGCATAAAAGTCACTTGGAAATGAGATAAAATGTTCTAGGCACTGCCTGCCTAGATGCAGACCTAAAAGCAAAAGCACTCTGACAGTCTGATTATTCTGCACATTAGAGCAATCCACTTGGCTCCCGATTCCTAGAGTACAGTTCCCTATTTGCATAAATGTCTCTCCTGATTGTTTGCTGTTAGTTGCATTTATGAGAAAAGCCCCAAGGGTTATTCTTTCCCTCTGATCAATCCCACGTATCATGTTACTGCAACACTCTCACTGGCACAATCATAAATGTCTTGCTCCTTCTTCATACCTGGGGTGGAAAGAGGGACCCAGAACTGTGGCTCAGTCCTCCAAATTGAGTCCTTGTAGAGGCCCATCAGGACCTATATACCTAATCCCTGCTTTCTTTCTGACCTTATTCTCTATGATCTCCACCGCCACCCCACCATCCCTCTGCCCATTCCACTCCAGCCACACTTGCATCCTTCCTCCTCCACTGACTCCCCAGCCATGTAACACTATAGGACATTCGCATTGGCTGTTTCCTCTCATTAGACCAGTCTTCCCTGGGATATCTGTACGCCTAAACTCTTTCACCTCCTCCAAGTCTTTGCTAAAATGTTAACTTTCCAAAGAGGCTTACCCTGATCGCCCCTATTTGATCCTGACACCTGACCCCAGTCACTGTTTTAAATGCCCAGTCCCTTAACTGGCTCCACTTTTTCTTGTATTCCTAGCACTTTTTACTTATTAACTTATTAGTTAATTTATTTAGGTATTTCTGCCTCTCCCACTAGAATTTTTATATATATGAAAGAATATATATATATATATATATATATATATATACACACACACACACACACACGGTGCGGTATGTGTATCTATATAAAAGGTATATGTATATATAACTCATGTATATATAAATTATGTATAGAAAAAGTACATACACACGCATATATGTATATATGCGTGTGTATGTGCATGTCTCCATAAATACTTGTTAAATGGATTAATGAAACGTGGGCCTCTTACTGAATCCGTTGCTCTCCTTCTTGAAACCTGTAAGCCTTCCAAAGAATAGATTATCACTTGCCCTTCCCTCTCCTAGAACTTGTCGTTCCTGCTTTCACCCAACACTTATTTTCCTGACCCTGATTTTTCTCCTCTTACATAGTATCATTAGTTGTACTTTCTTTCTTTATTATTAATCAAATCTTCAAATCTCACTGTCAGTAACTGTAGCAAGAAGGATGTGTCACTGACAGAAAATAAGATTAAGTCTTTAATGTGTAGAATTGAAGGAAATCCAGATACTATCTTTTCCAATCTCATTACCCATCAACCAATCAATGGGAATCTCTTCTCACTGACCTGGAATTCTAACATACCCGTCACCCAAGCTGAAAAACATCAAAGATTAATATTTTCCCTTGCATGCAAACCATGTAATGTAGTAATAGCTACTCAAGCACCATTGGCCTGCTAATTAATCTATAGATTTTGTTGTTGTGCCTTTAATCATTTCCACTGATAACGGAGTCACTTTAGAAATACTCATTCTCTGCTCAGACTCACCAACTAAATGCTACTAGAGTCTCGTAGTAAAAAAAAACACTGAAATATATCGACTCCCTGCCAACTTGCTCTCTTTCTCTTCCTTTCTTTTCCATGTGTCAGCTGGTGGTACTATGCCGACAGAATACAGAAAGGGGAAACTAGCAGCTAGTAAATGTAGTTTGTGTCACAGGTGAGGGTGAAAAACGATTCCTCATCTTAGTCAAGAAACAAGTCTGTCCTACTCTCTCTGAATGGAAGATTTAACTGTCCTCTGACTTATCAGTAACTTCAAATCAGCCTGAAAATAACTATTTGGGACCTTATTCCCAGAGTCCTCTTTTCTGAGAACACATGATTGATTTTCATCTTCTACTACCAAGCAACAAGTGATGTATGTTTTCTGATGGGACCATATTTGCATGTGGTGATTCACACAGGGTCTACTGAAAGTTTCTAGTGATCCTATATGAATTTAAAAGGTGTTCAGTTGTACCCACTGCCCGAATAACAGCTTAAGTGCTGGCTCCTGTTTCCTGTCCTGATATTTATCTCTTGTGTGCCTTTGAAAGTGTCAGTTCACCTCTCTGCGCCCCAGTAAACAGAATGGAGAGATCTGTCTGTTTATCTTTCTCACAAGGGATATCGATGAATTTATGTTTGGTCACATACAATTCATACCAACTGTTATGATTTACTCTAAAATAACATGGAAAACTTTATTTCTTATCCAATGTTTGAGAGAAAAGGAACTGAGATGTTAAATGATACAGCTGGTCTAGACCTCAAGTTACTGCAATCAAAACGAGTAGCTCTATCAGGCCAGGTTTGTACATCATTAGCAAACAGACTAGAGAAAACTGTGCTTACTGCATAGTCTTCCTTTATAGGAATGACTTTCGCACCCACTGAGATTTCCCACCAATGTAGAGAGGTCACCTGAGAGTGTTGGCAGGAATATTAACCCTGCTTGCCTTGAAGCACTGCTAGCAAGGAAAGACCTACCCATTCAGAGGTCACCTGGGGCTCTGTTCATGAGATAAGAAGAGTATTCTTTAGGAACAATTTGGGAGAGATCCAGTATTACATAACCAATAGCCAATGTGACGGATTTTCTAACAACAGACAAGACATTCATTGAGTACTTTCCTTTGCAAGACAGTCAGTTTATGAGGTTATATCTTTATGGCAAATATTATTTTTCACAATCAAACATACTTTTAGAACACCCTGATAGAAATGTCTCTTTTGACATTAACAATGTCTTTGACTTTGACATTGATCATTTCCAAATGTTAACTTTATCCCCCCAAACAGAGTTTCAACAGCACTGAATATATATATATTTTAAATGTGTCTAGAAGAGATTCTGAAAAGAGAATTCTGGAGATGTCTTGAATATTTTAAGAGTTGGAATAAGAATATGCCCTAAGGTAAGCATGTGTTTTCTTATGCTTTCTTCCCTCTTGAGCCAGCAAATTGTGAAAGTGAAAAACATGACATGTAGAGCCAGACTTTTAGTTTAAAACCTTCCATTGGGGTTTATTAGCCATGCTGACAAGCAAGTTGTTTAACCTGAGGTTTAACATCCCTATCTTTAAAGTGAAGATAAGTTTAGAGCTCAACTTATAAGTTTATTGAAAGAGAAAAGGATTTGATCTATGTACAACACTGGTATAGAATCGGGCATAACGCAAAAAACAAAACAAAACAGGTGTGTTACCTATTTTAGGTATTATTGTTACTAAAGTTCCTATTTCAAAGGCACAGAAGACAACTTATAAAGTGTCACACCACAAAAGAGGTGAAGGGATCTATGACTAGAAACTATTTCTTGAGGCTCCAACCAAAAAGATGTATTCTTCACCACAGCCAATCTGCCTGCACTTACATATCCAAGAACCTCAAGAAAACCACACGATGGAGGCTCAGATGATAATACAGTGCAAGGGATTTAGTGGGTGGAAAAAAAGCCTGTCTCTCACAGAAATAGCTATGACACTAAACACTGCTTCAGAGATATTCGATCTTTATTTTCCATAGAAGCTTAAGATAAGTGACAGGGCTCTGAACCTGCAGTTGGGCTTTAAAACTGTCAGGATATGGTGTTTTTGTATTAATGTGAGCATCTTTCAACAGCTCAAGTAGAATAAATTATTACTTATCCTGCCCTCTGAATGTCAGTGGTTTGTGAGCACTGAAGGAAGCACCTATGCAGAAACACCCCACTTCATGTTCCAGAGAACAAGCCCAGGGGAAGCAAATACATCATCAAATCACTATTACCGGACTTCACCTTAATAAAAAACAGAGAGTGAAAATGATATAGCTATCATTTATTTTTCCAACTAAATATAGAGTAGTCATCATCTATGGTTTCTATAATTTCATAATAGAAGACACATGGTAAATTAGGAAGGTCTGCAGGACGGAATTTATTTTCACTACCATATGTAATTGCACTGTCCTTTATAGTTATCATTTTGCCATTGACCAGTGAAAATGTTATCACAAACTTGTATTTGGGAACAACTCATCTACGGGCCTCTTTGACATAATCCAGGGAGAAGGATTAGATTGGCTTTGTCTAGGTGCTTCAGCTTCCTTATTTCTAAAAAGGACACGATTATCTTCTCACCACATCCAGTGACTTTCTCTCATCCTCCTTAAATGTTCTGCCACATTTTTTGGTCAGCCTCTTCCTTTGTTTTTTGCATTACTGCACCGACCTTGTTCTCTCAGGCCATGAATTACTTTCTCTGTCTTCCCTTCAGTAACTCCAGTTCTTCTTGACCTCAACTGTGGACTTTCTCTGGGGTGTAATCACTAACTCTTGGCATCCCTTGACTGCTTTCTCTGAAAGGGCCTCATGTATTTTTTTTGTTCATATTATCCTTAATCAAATTACGTCCCAATCTTTCTTTCCAGCACCAACTTGTCTCAAGGTTCCCAAACCTATTAGATATGTCTTCCTTGGTAATTTACTATTACCTCAATCTCATATTTATAACCACTTGAACTTGCTTCCCAAGATTATCCCATTCTAGTCAATGGAGAAATTTTTCTAGTTCACTGAAGTTGAAATTTAAGACAAACCTGTGTTTCTCTATCCCTCTCATGCCAATATCTAGTCTACTGCTTCTCCATATTTCTTCTTAATGTCCTATGTTTTCTGATCTAATTACTTTAATTTTGTGGCACTAGCTCATAGCTACTCGCAGTTGCCTCTTCTCTGCATCACTTCCATACTACTGGGTTGGCCAAAAAGTTCATTTGGGTTTTTCCATAAGATGTTATAGAACTTTTTGGCCAACCCAATACCTTCATTAAAAAGCACCTTCATCCTTTAAATATTTTGATTTTATTAAGTCAGTTTCCTAAACAAGAATTTACAGCGCTTCATTTTTGTCTTTCAGATCAAATACAAGGTCCTCATGCTGGTACTTTAGGTCCCATTGGACTCTTGCAGTCATATTTTCCAAGGCTCACAGAGAAGACTGGCTTTTCTCTGGTCAGTCTGTGCATACGCCAAGCTCATTCCTGCCCACCAGTCTCTACTCAGCCCTTTCTCACATCCAGAACACCCTCATCCTTTCTCTGAACCAAACAAATCTGATCATGGATTTCCCTCACCTCTATCAATTTAGACTGCCTTCCCTTTTCCAAAATTGTCAGTAAATTTTATTATTAGTTCTTCAGGGTCTAATAATTTTAAGTTTGCTATTAATTTTATAAATATTATTCTTATTATTCTTTTATAAATATTATTCTTATTATTCTTATAAATATTATTCTTGCTACTAATTTTATAAATATTATTCTTATAGCTATTTTTCTATTCAAGAGTGGAGTCAAATCTTATTTCTTATTATGTACAGCACCTAATTTCAAGCTGGGTTTCTATATGACAAATCTCCAGTTTACTTATAGATTACTAGTTACAAAAGTATTTGTATTAAAAAACTGGGGGTTTTAGTGATTATTTCCATTTACATGCATCTTGTATAGAGGGATGATGGAGAACAGAACAGACCCAGATAGGAAGTGAAGACAAGGCAGCTGGTTCTCAACTCAGCTCTTGATTATTCGAGGGGCATTCCTTAGTATGGATGGATGTAAGAAAACTGCGTCAGATCATCAGATACAGACTCACATATTATTGAGCTGTGGACTAACCGTACATGGAAACTTCATTTTTTTTAAACTTCTGTCTCTCTAGTATCTAGCAAAGAATCTGTTCAGGTTGGGCTCAATAAATTTAGCTCCCTCAAATGAATTCAAGTCTTCATATCAAGGTAAATTAAATCCCAGGTTCTAAAGATACTTGCCATATAATCAAATGTTTATTATCAATGTACTTGTATATCAGAAAAGTTATATACAAGTATACTGATAATGAATATTAGATTACATGGGCAAGTTGTGTATGATCCAGCAATCTCACTACTATGTACATATCAAGAAATGAAATCATTATCTTCAAGTGATACCTGGATTCCCCTGTTCATAGCAGCATTATTCAAAAGAGCCAAGGTATGTAAACAAACCAAGTCCCTGTCAACACATGAACAGATCAAGAAAGTGTAATATATATAATGGGGTATTATTAGTCAGCCCTAAAAAAAGAAGGAAATCCTACCATTTGCCTCAACGTGGATAAACTGAGAGGGCATTATGCTAAGTGGAATAAGCCAGATAGAGAAAGACAAATGCCACATGGTATCATTTATATGTAGCATCTAAATAAATGGCTAATTTACGGAAATAGAGTAGGTTGCCAGGGAAAATAGGGAGAGGTTGGTAAAAAGATGCGAAATGTCAGTCTTAAGATGAATAAGGTCTGAGGATCTAATGTATAACATGGTGACTATAGCTGATAACACTGTACTGTAACACTGAAATTTGCTATTCTCACACAAAAAATGGCAAACGTGAGCGGATGGATGTGTTAATTAACTCATTGGAGAAGAATCTTTTCACAATGTATACCTGCATTAAATCATCATCACACTGTATACTTTAAATCTTCCAATTTTATTTATAAATTATACCTCGATAAAGCTGGAGAAAAAAAAATGATGGAAACACAAGAAAGGTAATTAACAGAACACTAGAACCAGAAAATGTCCCAAATGTCGAGAGGACAAAGTGGCAAATTTCCTAAGTTCAGGTCAGAAAAATGGACAATTTCTGACAAAATTCTAGGAAAAAGTATTAAATAATAAATTTTGGACATGAGCTTGTTAGTGAATTCAACAAATATTAATTAATGTATCCATGTGTTTCTGGGTACGTGTTGGTAACTAAGAGACAAGGTGTTGACTCTGATGAAGCTTACTTTATATTGGAGAGACAATTTGGAAAAAGAAATTTAGAAAAGAAATCATTGTAAATCAACTATACTCCAATAAAAGCTAATTAAAAAAAAAAGAAATCAGAAACCTCCAGGTGGCAATAGGTAACTCAATAAAGTAATGCCAAAGTTCAGAAATGGAGCTCTTGAGTAGTGAAAGCAAGTTGTATATGCTGGATCGTATACAACTTGCCGATATAATCACCGCCACAGTCAGTCCTCTGTGCTACTGATTTCTGCAGAGAACTTGACTTTGTCTCCTACAATATCCTGAAAAATAAGATGGTGAAATGTGATCCTTGATTCTAATTGCACTGGAAAAAGGTTCTTTCCCATTCAACATTCAATACCTTGTCAAATTTGCAGGTGACCCAAAGCTGAAAGCAATATCTAATATAGCAGAAGACAGGAGCTAGACTCACAATAATCTTGACAGGCCGAAATACTGGGCTGAAACCAACAATATGAAATGTAATAAGAGTAAATATAAAATCCTATATTTAGCTATAGACAAAAATTTTTAAACAGGATGCAGAAAGCAATAACTTATGAAGAAAAGTAACATGATAAACTATCCAAATTAGAAACAATGTTCATCAAAAGACAATATTAAGAAAATGAATAGGCAAACCATAGGCTGGAAGAAAATATTCACATAGCATATGTCTGACAAAGGACTGGTAACCAGGATACAAAAAGAACATCTACAACGCAATAAAAATAATTGCAACTCACTTGAAAATGAAAATGTGTCAGACGATGTATCAGATAACAATCGCATGTTGATTGTGGCATCGTTTGTTTATTACCAGTCATCCTTGCTAGAATGGATGCTGTTCATCAGAGGAACCGAGCACCCAGAGTACTGCCTGGCACATTAGAAGGATTCAATAAGTACTATTAAATAAATGAAGTTACTGAGTTTAGTTCCAGACCTGTTAAATCAGTAGAAGGATGCCAAGCTGGTAATGTACAGCAAGAATCTAAAGATCTGTGTCTAGGGTTAATAAAAAGAAGTGGAACTAGAGGTAAGGTTTTGGGTAGCATCAGAAACAAGGTATTTAGTGGTTTGAGAGTGAATGAGCTCCTCCAAGGAAAAAATATACGAAGCAAAGGGCAGGTGACTGAGGATGAAACCTATCTGGTTGATTTCTTTATCATTTCCCCTTGATCCTTTATCTTATTCTGTTTGCGCCTTTTTATCTCGTTCTGCCTTGTAGTGGAAACAGGGTGCCAGCTTAACTAGCATTAAATTAACTACAGCCTTAAATTAAGCATGTGAAGTGATGATAGGCTCCAGGACAAGCTTTGCTGTTTCAAACCTTGGCAGCTTAGACTTGGCTTCTAGCATCTCTCCTTTTGTGCATGGCTGGGAAAGATAGGCAGCAAACACAGGAACAGATTCTTAGATAGTACTGTTCCAATACCACAAAAACACCAGGAGCTCACAGGGCCTCTTTCTTTCACAGCCAAGAGATTCATTATTCTATTTAAGATGTTCATCCTGTAAGTATTTATTAAATGCGTATTATATATCAGACATTAGGCTTAGTAATAAAGGTCGCTGCCCTAATGGAGCTCATGGTCTGGTGGGCCAAGAGACCATAAATCCGCAAACGAAAAAGTAATCAATTACCAATTTAAGATCCCATTAAGGGATGTAGGGGGAGCAGTGTAACAAAGAAAATAGAAGAGGGGATGATCAAGTAGGCACCCCATATGACATTTCATCTGAAAACTTAAAAGATGAGATAGAATCAGCTTTGTGAAGGGAGATGGAAAAAGTTTCAGGTAGAAGCAGCAGCATATGAAAGGCTTGAGGTAGAAATTACTTAGGGTATTTGTGGACCTGAAAGCAGCCCAGTAAGATGGGAGCAGAGTGGAAGACAGGAAAAGTTAGATTTGTGACGGAGGCAGGGATCCATATCCTTCAGAGATCCACGGCTGTGCCTAGAAGCACTGTCAGAGGACGGTCATTGGGAAACCACAGACGGGTTTAATCACAGAAGTGCCATGGTCCCAGGGAGTGGCCTTAATATCCCAACACTAGACTTCCAAGTGGATGGTCCCTACATTCTTTGCTGGCTCGTTGATATTTGTTTTGTTTTTTTCTAAGCATTCTGAGCCTGTTGAGGGCTTTCCTCTTACTTGTATGCCAAATCAGTGTCTATATTACAAGTTAGAGAGCTAATCAACCAAATCCTTAAAGGAGGAAACTGAAAGGGATTTGAACCATGTAGTCATGACAAAATAAGAAAAAATAGGTCAGCATTTAGTACGCGTTTTCTCTTACTTTAACAAGTCATTTTAAAGAAAAAAAATTAATAACCTGTTGTTTATGTCCTCTGATGAGTGAAAGGCAACCAACTTTATAAAGGGGTGAAAAAGAGCATAAGACATTACATTGGGTTTCACATATTCCTAACAGAGAAGGTTGTTAAATACTAGAATGAGTTCCCTAGAGCTTCTTCCTGAGGCCATTAGAAATTAGATACTCATTTGTCTGGAATAATTGTGGGGTTGCCATGTCTAAAGTAAAAAAATGGAGTGGGTTTTCTTTCAAGTTTCCCCTGAGATGAATAGTCCAAGAGTCTCCAAGAGACTCTCATAACTAACAGGTTGTACAGTAAAGAGAGATCAGAACCTGTAAAATTAGTAGGTGCTTCATAGATATTAACTGACTTCTTGGTTGAGAGTAGATAGATAATATTGTTAGGGAGGATAATACCTGAATAATGGGTGAATCTGGTTTTTACCAATAACCATTTATACATGCGGCACATCCCACATAATAGTGTGAAATGTTCTCAGCCACCATGAGTCAGTCAAATTGAATTTAATGTGCTGTGAAGAACACATTACACATGAAAGATGGGGGCACCAGGGTCAGACAAGTCAGAGTTACCAGGAAGCAGCCAGTGGAAGAAGAGAGGGCCAGCCACGATGCGGAGGCAATTGAGTGCTGGGGGTAAGCCTGGCCAAGCAGCATGGTAAAAGAAATGAGAAAGGCAGCGGAAGTCAAAGATGGAGCCCAAGTAGCCCCCTTGGAAGGAACCTGCCCACTGGCACAGGCACTACATTGTCAGCCAAGCACAGGATGGCTCAATGGAAAACATCTAAATCAGGTCAGTTCAACCCACTGGCAGCAAGGCAAGCCAGTCCATGCAGAGCCAAAGGCAAAATCAGATATCCAGAGGAGCATGAGATGGGCAACATCCACAGCGTGGGTTTAACGGAAGCCCACCAACTGGCAAAGGCGACGCATTTGAGCAGAACAGGAGATTGGTGTGCAAAAGCCAAGAGACGAGATTTGAGCTGTGCCAAGTGAGCAGAATGGTCTCTAAGGGATTATCAGCATCCTACCCATCAGGAGGCCTATGGCATTGTGAGGGCTGTGTACACACTGCCAAGTGTGGCGGAGCAGGGATCATGGCGGTAGGCACGGAGGATGCACAGAGGTAACATCTAAGTTACTACAGTGGAAGCCTAGAGGCCCCATGCATCCCGCTGCCCAAGAGCCAAGCACAGCCTGAGAGACTGGACGAGCGCTGGAAGCAGTAAGGAAGTCGTGGTTCCAGCTCTACCTTTGCCAAGTGATATTGGAGAGAAACTCTAACTTGTCTTGGGAACCCAATTCCTTCCTGTCATCTAGGAACTTCATATTTCCCTCCCTACACTGAATCCCAGCCCCGAGCTGAGACTGGGATGACCCAGGCGCTCACAGTCTTCCCTGAGGCCATCACTCCTCTCTGAGATTCCCAGATGCCCAGTCATCTAGGGAAATGCTGGTTTTGTCTTTCTCCCTAATGCATGGTCCTCCTTCTGCTTTTCAGTCTATGCTCTTGCATGCTTTCCCTACTCTGTATCATCTAGAATTAGGACACCTTTTCTCAGAACCCATATCACCTCCATGAGCACATCGAGCTCTAGGTTGGGTTATTCCAGTTTGGCCTACTTCTTGAAATAAATTCATCGTGCTGCGGGGTCAAGATACAGTGTTTTAAAATTCTCCATTCCAACATCTACCAGGAAGCCTAACACACAACATAAGCAAAGTCACAGTCTGAAAAAGAAAATTATTTCTTATTATCTGGGTATATGGTAGTTTAAAAGTTCTTTTGCCCGTTTAAGACTACATGCTATCAAGGCAAAGGGTTCCTCTTCCTTTATTATTTTTTAAATTAATTTTTCATTGGAGTATAGTTGATTTATGATGTTGTGTTAGTTTCTGCTGTACAGCAAAGTCAGTCAGTTATACATATACATATATCCACTCTTTTTTAGATTCTATCCCCATATAGGTCATTAGAGAATACTGAATAGAGTTCTTTGCGCTATGCAGTAGGTTCTTATTAGTTATCTATTTTACGTACAGTAGTGTGTACATGTCAATCCCATTCTCCCAATTTACCCCTCTCCCCCTTGGTAACCATAAGTTTGTTTTCTACATCTGTGACTCTATTTCTGTTTTGTAAATAGATTCATTTGTACCATTTTTTTAGATTCCACATACGAGCCATATCATATGATATTTCTTTCTCTGACTTCCTTCACTCAGTATGACAATCTCTAGGTCCATCCATGTCGCTGCAAATGGCATTATTTCATTATTTGTTATGGCTGAGTAATAGTCCATTGTATATGTGTACCACATCTTCCTTATCCATTCCTCCATCGATGGACAGTTAGGTTGCTTCCATGTCCTGGTTATTGTAAATAGTGCTGCAATGAACATTGGGGTGCATGTGTCCTTCCAAATTACAGTTTGCCCTGGATATATGCCCAGGAGTGGGACTGCTGGGTCATATGCTAGCTCTATTTTTAGTTCTTTAAGGAACCTCCATACTGTTCTCCATAGTGGCTGTATGTGAAAAATGCTCATGATAATCTGAGTCTCTCCAGTAGCTTCCATGGCAAAGATGAAACTCCTCTTGATAAATGTTACATGTGATCACCAAAGGAAAGAACTTTCCAGAGCAGTAACGAACTCACTTCTATAAGCACTAGGGGAAACATCTCCTATTATTCTCCCAAAGCAATCTCCCCTCCTCTCCTCCCTGTCCTTCTCTTTTGCTTCACTTCTCTTAGCTTCTTTGTATGCAGCATCTGTACTAGGTTCCTTCTGCTGTATCCTTCAATATTGCCAGAGTCTAAGAGCTAGAGGCTGTATAGGTCTTTGGCAGAACAATTCTCTGAGGAAACTAGGGAAGTTCTAGAATGGAAATGAAAGAGAAAGTGGCCAAGCTTACAAAGGGATCCCCAAGTGGGAACACTGTTTACGAAACCTTAACATTCAAATGACCCAAGCCAATGGGGGCTGTCTTAATGCCATACAAAATGACTGGACCCGTATATCAGGATTCCCTTCATATGGCATGACTAGACAAATAAGCCACCATGAATCAGATGAACTACAATTTAGATATTACCTGATATGGCCACAGTTATATGGATAAACTTCAGAGATCAAGAACAGTAAGAGAAGGACCACCATGAGTGCAGAAATGAATTCCCGAGGAGTTGAGAAGATTATAATCTAGGGCACTGAAGATTTTTCTTTATTTGTACTCTTTTCTCTTATCCTCTACACTACCTATCTCTTGTGAGCTGACAAAGCCATTACTTAAGAGATGGGGCTTCAGGATTGCATTCTGAAGTTCCCTCTGAAATCTCTGAGAGTTGAGGTAACATGAATTACTGTCAGGTTTGCTTCATAATAGTACTAACAATAAACGTCAAACTACGGGCAGGATACTGGGTTTCTAAAAGAATTCTTTCAAGAGTCATGTTAATATTTCATGTTACTAAGAGCACAGATACAAAGATTCTATCATTATCCACCCCATCCTTCTGATGTCCCCAAATCTTGTCACAATAGCCCTCTCTTATTGTAAGATCTGGCAGGGCCCAACTTCTGCCCCAACTTTATTCCAAATACCAAATTCACCTCAGACCTATGCTAGAAAGTCTACCCAGAACGACAGAAATCATAAGGAGGTCAGTTGCTTGACTATGGGCTCTGTCCAGCACAAGCTTTGAGGTGGGGCGGGGGGCGGGTACCAGAAAATCCCAGGGCTTGCCTTCCCTTCTGCATTGATTTTCAAGAATCAATTGCAGGGTTTAGCATTGGCTGTAGAAAATATTGGGGAAGAGATAAAGATGGCCAATGTGGGTGAAGGAAAATGGGTGAAGAACTCAGGAAGTGATAAATCACAGGAAATATCCTGTACACCTATTGTGACAAAGTAAAATGCATACATTTATGTACATACATTTTGTCTTTAATACAGCACCATCCTTTAAATTCTTCTATGACTTCCATCCCCCTAAAAATTAGGTCAGCACCCTGATCAGGCATCTGGGATCTGGATCTAGCTTTCTTCCCAGAGTTAACACTGTTCTCACACCTCCTTTTTGCCTGGCCCTCTACATACGTGTACAATGGCCATATGGACCTTTATCCAGTTCCTCAGAAATACCACACTTTTATTCCCTCTGGGCATTTCCCTCTGAAATCTTCTCCATTAGTTGACTAACTCCTATTCATGCTTCCAGGTTCCACTTAGAGTTCATTTTCCTGGTTTCCCTGATGTTGCCCTTGTTTTTCTATCTACCCTCTACTCCCATAGTGCCTCTCCATCACAGTACCGATAGCAGGTGCCAGGCTAATGCCTAACCCCTCTGGAGTATAAAGCAGAGATGACGTCTGTCCTATGTACCTTATTTTGTAACGTTCTCATTAGAGAACAGAAGCGGTCATTCCCTGCATGCCTCAAATGCCTCAGAAAATACCCATTGACTGTGATCAGATAAAATAATCTAGGTTAGAAAAACAGCAGTCAAGCCACCCTGTCTGTTGGGGCAGAGGCAAGTCTGTGTTTGTGGAGTGTGATGTATAGGAACCTTACATCAGGGCAGGGGCTGGCTACGGCTTGGACTTATGAAACAAAAGAAAGAAACTACAAAGTACTGAGAAACCAGTACAGGGGTAATCAGATTATTATTTAATCTTACCTTCAATAGAGAACAAAAAGTATTTTGCTGAAGATACCCTTGTGACTGAATTCTGACTCTCATTTCTGAATGTTCACTGTGATTTAAAAATAACTAATTAATGAATTAGAGTGAGGCAAGAAAAAAGAAGATGCTCCATTCCAACTAATTTCCTAAAACAGCTTATTATCTAACACGCTGTTTTTCACATAACAGGTACTCAGTAAATATTGGTTGATTGAATCAATGCTGAAACATATGCCCTATACAATTAAAGTTATCAATAAAGTTAAGATCTTTCTTAACTATCAATGATATTTGTCTTTCTCTGACTTCCTTCTATCAATAAGATCTATTATTTGTTCTAGCTTAGTGATACTGTCACCTTATCAGAATGAATACAGGTTGTTCTGATAACGCTATTCTTCTTTAACGGTTTCCTTCTTAAGGTCTGTACTACGTTCCAAATCAAAACCAACTGTAGCCAAGCATGGTACACAGAAACCTATGCCTTTTGGCTCAGTGTCACTACAAAATTCCAAAATTATATTAGGAGCTGGTAAGTGAAATCAATATAATTCCGAGTGCTGTTATGTCTCTGGAAAGGAGAAATGTCAAAGCGGTGGCAGTGTTACAGTAGGCATTAGCTGTAGACGATCTCAAAGTCCCTGCAGTAAAGCAGTACAGGGCATCTAAACGATACAGCGTCACATAAGGGAACATATGCACACACGTAAACACACACACACACACACACACACACACACACACACTTGACTAGGAAGGAACACAGGTGATTCTGACTGCCTCTCGGAGGGCCTCTCTGCCTCAACTTTATCATCTACAGATTTAGATCTATACAAATGTTGGTTGGTTGATTTCCAGGGAGCGTCGCTTGTTTGTGGGACCCATTGCTACAGGGTCACAACCCTACTCAGAGACCCATCTGGGGCATTTCACCATGGGACACATTATTCCCTGACACGTCCAATCCCCAGGGATATACCAGTCATCATCCGGACACTGTATCCACAGAGACTCCCTTTGCTTTCTAGGACCTACCTCAAGCATCTCACTTGATGATCCCAACCAGCTGCAGGCCCCAAGTCCCCAGTGTCAGAGTCAGGTATACCAGGGTGAAATCTGTCTCCCACCGCTACGGCCAGTCTCTTCATTGTATATTCCCTGCATACAATGGTACTCCCACTGAAGCAGATTTACAGGCCTGGAAAGCTGGCTTGAGAATATCACCATGCTTGTGATCTTTATTGTCACAAGCACTGCTGTTCCGTGACCTCGGATGTTTCGCCCTGCAGGACCCTGGTCCCACTGGTAACAACCAGCATCACTCATACAAGACCATGACGGCATGAAATAACGTGCATACATTTGAGCTGGCGGGCACTGCTACCTTCTGCTTCCAGTCTCCAAGGGAGACTGCAAGCAAATCCGCTTCTCTGTCCCCCACACAACCCAAAACAGATTTCCTGCGGCTTCTTCTTGAGGGAGTGAAAGCTGCTTAGAGCAGCATGTAAATTCACGGCAAGAAGCAATAAAGGTGAGTTTTATACATTCCCATTATTGCTTCTACGTCTTGGCAATAATGTTTATTGACATGTCTGAACGGAGCACAAGCTGCAGTTCAGTTCAACTGCCTGTGAAAATGGGATATTTGTCAAGAAACAAACCTCGCAGTTTTTAGTGGCTCTGACAGTGGGTATTAGAAAAGATATTGATGGGAAAAGAGAGAGAGGAGACAGGCCTGGGGGAGAGCGTTAAGGAGTATACTCAGCACAGATGCCTAGAGTGGGGGAAGAGGGGTGGGCCGAGGAGGTCAAATTGAACACTAAACACATTGAGTGACTACCGGCTGCTTCGGAGCATATGCCCATGTGTAGGGAATGTCGACAAAAGGTCCCTTTGTCCCCAGAGCAAGGCCTCTACAGTGATGCTTTCATTCGCGATTTGAGGCCCACTTTGCTTCCCCCACTCTCCCACAGTGCATCTCTGATGATAATCCGGTTCTGAGAGTGTGTGTATCACTCTGTTCTTCAGGGTTCTCATGAACTAAAAAGCGAGCACAGCGACTACTTAGCATATAACCCACGTTTAGTCCTTGAATCAGTTACTCAGTGATTCCCAGGGAATACACTCCCTGTGGGTGTGAGGCACTAAGTTATGTGCCAGGGCTGTGCACAGACCTTTCACTCAAGAAATCTGCAGTCTGGTAGCACAGCACTGTTGCACTCATGAATCATAGAGAGCAGCGCACACAGACCAAGGCACAAAAGTCATCTATGGTGTTATTTTTATTTTCCTCTCACCAAAGACCAAATGATTAGTTGAATGTCAGGGACAAGAGAGGCATTTAATAGATACTAATTCACATCCCAAATATGAATGGATTTCAAATGTTCAAGGCAATAAAATAAAAGCTACTAACAGCTCTTTCCTTCTCCTTGTTCAAATCAGTACTCGGGAATCTCAGTCATTCACGCCACCATGGCATGGCCGTCTCTACAGTCAAACTGACAGATTCCCAACACACCTTTCCAGCCTATACTGCCTGGCACTCGTGAACCAATCAGCCCCCTTCCTCCTAAAGCTCATCAACAGGTGAGATGGCTTTGACGTCCAGATTTACTTCAGGGGCAAGTTTTACTTTCTGGATAGACAACATAAGAAAGAAGAAAGAGAATAACACTAATTCATGGCAATTAGGTCATGACCATGGACTACATTATGCTTATGACTCCATAGTATAGGATTAAGATTGTTTTGTTTTGGAAAAGTCATCACAACCTATCAAAGTCAGAGAGACTAGTTGTATCCCTGGGAATCAAGGTTTTGAGGACCTCAACTACAAGTCGGCATTTGTTTCCGGCAACCCTGAGTTAACAAAATTCCAAAGTTACAATTTCACTTAAATCCTTCTATAATGTACTTTTCCACCTAAATTTTAATCTTCTCTCTTTCTCCTGCCTCTCTAAGCCCACAGCTTAGCATTTCATTTCAGACTTGCCAAAGCCCTGGATTCTTTGCTATCTTTTCCTTCCCAGAGCTCTTTGTAAGTAAATCAAGCCCATCTCCACGATACCATACATTACATTTGGGAGGTGGGCTCTCAGAGTGTAAGGGGGGTGTTAGTTTAACAGAGTTGCTCATATTACGTAGGTATCAAGGCACTTATAAAGCCTACTGTTTGCTGATGACATCCAAGATCTAGTTTCACCTATTTTTCATGGTCTGCAAGAATGTTACAGTGCTGATAAAGTTCTAAACTTGTTTTGATTACCGCAATAGCACAGAGACTGTTCCCCTTTAGTTAGTACCCATCCCCTCCTTATAATGGGCACTATAACCTCTCCCTGTTTTTATGCAATTCACATTCAATTTTGAGTTTGGCTTAGCAAATAGAAATGGCTTTATTAATGTATCGATGTCTTAACTAATGCTTACCTTGGAAGGCATACATATTGGGTGAATATGTATGTGTATGTGTGCTGGTGGGAGTGTGCAAGAGTGTGTGTGTGTGTGTGTGTGTGAGAGAGAGAGAGAGAAATGGAAAGGAGGGAAGGAAAAGAAAGGGAGTGGATGGAGGAGAGAATGAGAGTGGGCATTGTTGATCAGAACTTACCTGGCTCAGAAAAGAGTAATTTACTGATAAATCATTATCCATTTAGAAGCAACCAGTGTCAGCAAATCTGCCTTAAATTACTCTATCTGCCCATGCTTTCAGATTTCTTATGCAAGGTAGTAGAAGGCAACTCGACTCGGCCACGTCACAGAGTCTCCCATAAACAGTAATAAATTTCCATAGATTCCATTTCACATCTCAGCAATTCTGGCCCTAACGTGATGAGCAGAAAAGGGTGAGGGTTCAGGGCCAGGTCGACGAGGAACAGTAAAACAGCATAACGCCTGCACTGGCCAGGCAGGAATACCTCTCAGTCAGAACACGAAAATTCAGACCACAGAGATTCATAGAGGTGAGATTCAACAGCGATAAGTACACTGGACTAGGAATCAGAAATTATGGTCCTACCAGTCACGGACAGAGCTTCCTTGGGCAAGACAACTGAGGAGATAATGGCTACCTAGAAAGTTGCTGAAAAACTGAAAATGAGATTTTATGCATCAATGAGCATTGCGAGGGGTAAAGAACGTTTCCTAATCACAAGTCTATAAGTTGACCATGTACCTGTCATGTGCCAGCTACTACATACACGCCCAGCTCTCAAAGTGCTGATGATGTAACAGGCGTGGGAGAGAACTGTAAACACCCCTTTAGGAAACATTTTAGTCACTGCCAGAGGAGAAACAAGTGCAAAGGGCTCTAGAAACATAGAGAAGAATACAGTTTGTGATGGAAGGGAATATTATTATGTGGCTCTCTGACACATCATTAAGATGTCAATTTCCCTTAGGAGTTTGTTAAATCGCTTGCACCTCAACACTGAAAAACTTGTTTGCCTTTTGGCTCCCTTAACCAATATAATGCAGGACCAGCAATTAATAATAAAAATAAACACTGTAGTAATTTTAATGTCTGGGGCCATTATATATTTTAACATGCTGGTAGTCTAGTAACTTGGTGTGAGCATCTAATTATAATTTGACACTGACATGAACTCTCCTTTAGGGAATTGCTTTTAAAATATTGACTAAAACTCAAAGTGCTTGTTCCCTGGTTAAGCAAGCAGATCAAAGGGACATGGGAGGGCATTAACTTACTCACCTGATTTTTATACATGTATTGCTATACTATGTATAACTATGATGCATATCCATATTATAATATTAAAATGATATAATATTATTATGTAAATATTGCTTAAGTTTAGAAAGGACCTTAATTATGTCTATCATTTTTCATCTTATGACCTTATTGATTCCTCAAGAATCAAAAAATGTTATTCTTTCCATTTTACAGGTTAGGGAAGGAAGTTTGGGAGCGCTCAATGTGGAAACAGGCCCAGAGTCCGAGTCCCAGGACTCATGTTGCCTAATTCATTGCCATCAATGTCTGTGGCTGGTATTTGCCATTGGCACTGCTCCTACAGGACAGATGTACTTGTTGAGTTCCTAGAACAGTATCTTAAATGCCTTACATACTCAATAAACACTATGAGTGAATAAAGTTCAGAGATTTGATTCTTGCAGTAAGCTGACTCAAAGAAGAAACCACTACTTTATAGAGCTATCATTAGAAAAGTCTGAGGAAATCTCAATGTACAGTTTGGAGAAAAAAAAAAAAAAACCTAAATTAAATGTATCTAAAGCATGCTTAATTCTCTAATATGTATATAAAATTAAAATTTAAACATAGTTATAAAATACTCTGTATTTGGAATTTTTTGCTGGGGGTGGGGTGAAGAGCTATCTTTATAATATTAGCAAAATACCCATCCGTAAGGTGAAAAATTCAGAAAACATTATTAATATTTTACCTATGCAATGCCAAACTATAAGCATATTTGTTACTATTCACGTGACTGACTATACACTTGAATTTTCATCTGAATATTTTAAATTATATATTTGAATCCAAGCCTAGTGTATCCAGCCTTTAGTGTACACATACACGGAAAATACAGCTAGCAATTCCTATCCTTGTGCTTGTTTAACATATGGTTAGATACAAACTGCATATATATTGGGGCAGGACGGGAAGAAAGAGCCCCTGATGAAATGTCAAGAAGATGCAGGCCCTCTTGGAATATAAAAAGCACATCACGTGCTGTGTATCTGTAGACACTATGTCACGCTGGCTACTCTACATCTTAAGGCTTGCCTGTAAACATCTATTTTTTGTTATTATTTGGAACTTAAACGGAATCTTCCTTTAGAGAGCCATAAAGGACTTTTAAAGTATTGACTAAAACTTAAACTTTTTATAAGGTGTTTATCATCTTCAGAGCAAACCTGTCTCAGCTATACCATGGTTGACTCTTGGTAGCCTTCATGATGTATTTTAAATATACAGCATTTAACATCACTTAAGATCTGGTCCCATCCTTCCTCTTCAGCTTTAACTTCTGCCACTCACCAATAAGCTTCACGATCCCTACAGCCTCCACTCAGACCTACACTGCCTGAACACTCATTGCAGTAGATAAACCCACATGGCTAACAGGAATGGCCTTGCAGGTTTGCTGGCTATTCAATTTTACTTAGTACCAAATTAACGACAAAAGAAAAAGTGATCTAAAAATAATTGGCTATTTTTTTCTGTCTTAGAGTACATATAGTTGGAATTCAAAAGCATTGAGTTGAATGTGTTGGTTGAAAGAAATGATTTGGGGGGCAATTATAAAAGGGTCCGCCTCCCCAACCCTAAAAAAGAAATAACTATTTTTGCAGGGCTGTATAAACATTTTAAGTTAAACAACAAACTATGCTGAAGGAGGTATGAGAAATGCTGAAAAAGGCTGAAAGAGGTAGGATCTACTACACTCTTTTTTTTTTTTGATGATAACTACAACTCATCAGTCACTGACAAAGATGCATAGTTGCTTCTGCAAATACCACCTGGTGGTTAAAAAAAAGTCAGGCACTTCATGCTACTCCATCTTCTGGTTTACAGTGTTTGGATTTGTAGCCACAGCTTCACCCTTTGCCAAAGGCTCCATACTGCATGCTGTCATTCCCACTGCCAGACTGCAAAGTCTGCCAGGATTTAAGGCGACCATGCTGATCTCTCATCGCTAAGACCAGATGGTTGGGCTGAGGGGCAGCAGATTGCCTGAGGGCAGAGACTAAGCTGTAGTGCGGGGAGAGAAGATGGTGGCCACAGGGACACACTTGATTCTCTAATGAGCCTAGAAAAGTCTTCTATGAACTTTTCCTTTCCTTAAAGGCTTTAATCAAGAAAGCTGGGCTTCCCTGGTGGCGCAGTGGTTGAGAGTCCGCCTGCCGATGCAGGGGACGTGGGTTCGTGCCCCGGTCCGGGAAGATCCCACATGCCGTGGAGCGGCTGGGCCCGTGAGCCCTCGCCGCTGAGCCTGCGCGTCCGGAGCCTGTGTTCCGCAACGGGAGAGGCCACAACAGTAAGAAGCCCACGTACCGAAAAAAAAAAAAGCTAAGATTCATGGTAAGCTTCAGGAAGTTTGACAAACTCCTAAAATTGAATACAAAATGGTTAGGCATATTTATGTATCTTTTTTTCCCCCTCAGGAGATCTTCAGAGAGTCTTGACCTCTTCCCCCTACCTTAAAGTATGCCCTGTCTATCGATATCACTATGATACTGAGAAGTCTTTTGAAACATCTGAATTGTTTCAATGATTTACACTTAAAGAATCACATACTTAGAATAGACCTAAGGAACCCGTGGTCTTAATTCAAGAACAAGCAGCAGTAAAATCTGAATCGTAATAAGAAATTCTTAAAAGGTTGATATAAATTATAATAAGAAAACTCACTGGCTATATCCACACTGGATGCTATGGGTGGAGTCATCTTTGTACAACAGAAGGTAATGAGGGGGGTCTTCATAGCAGTGGAGAGAAAAGAAGAAAGCTACCAACATCTACTCCCTCTCACTTAACCTTCTGTCATGGAACAGGAAGTCTATGAGGGAAAGAGTAAGGAAATAAAATGGTAATTCCAAACAGAAGGTGGGGGTCAAGCCAGTTACAGCCCTACCCTATCATTCTTCCACATAACCTCCTCTAGGTGGCTCTCCCTGATGCTTGGTGTGCAACACACAACCACAACTGCAATCTCTCCATATGCCTTCAGGTAAGACTTTGTTCTAGATTCAGGCAACACAGTCCATCACACTTATGCTGGGGTTTGCGGGAGGTAAGGAAGGAGGGGATAAAAAGATGGGCAATTTATGTTAGTAGCTGGGGATTTTAAGGTTTATTCCAGTCCATTGAATTGCTCTACATTTTTTATTTCAACATTTATAGAATGTGTATCCTTGAATTTCCAAAAGCCAGTCCATATTTTTTCACACAAGACATGTGAAGCCCAGAGAAGGGAAGTTAAATGACTTGCCCAAGGCTACCCAACTAGTTGGTGGCAGGACCCAGAACCCAGGAGTAAGAGACTTAGGTCTCCCAAGTCTTAATCTTTCCACAATATCAAGTTGCTACAAATATTTTAATGTACATCCCGGCATACAATAAAATAAATATCAGTGGTAACTAACACTAATATTGTCAAGCCTTTTGAAACATTCTAAACTGTGTCAGCTAATTGTACAAATCTCTCTGGTTCTGCATCTTCCCATAGGAGTTTAGAGGTTTTAACATAGCCAGGAATAGAATAAATCCAGGATAATAAAGATGTGGCAGAAGAACAAACACTGTGCTTAGGGGGGTTAGGAAACAAGACTGAATATAGTAAAGGGTACACTGAAGACAATGTGTAATTGGTAAATCAGGATGACAAGGCTGGCGTTTCTCCCCATCTGTGTCTGCTGGCATGGCTCCCCACACGGCCTCTCAGAATTGTCTGAGAAGGTCTACAGTGTGCTTGAAAAAGCTCCATTACTCTTTGTACCTGTAGGTGTAAAACCACCACATGGCGCATCCCAGGGGTGAGAATTCTATCACCAGTACTAGCAACTGGAAGGAAGGGAGGTTTTGTTTAGTCATTCCAACAACAGTCTCAGCCATTCCAGTGTTTTAAACAAGGACGGTACCACTCGCTAGGAGTGTCTGGAAATTCGTGGGGTTATTTTTGATTATCACAGTAACTGAAGGCTTCTGCTGGTATTTAGAACTAGGAATGCCAGATGCCCTGCAGTGAAGGGGGCGGTCCTGGCCAACCATAAATGCCAAAAGCAGCCCCGCCTTGAGAATCATTGAGAGTACTCTCAGCTCCTGTGCCCTCCAGCAGCTCAAACAAGGGACGACTGAGAAGCCTGTGCCAAAGCCATTGGTATGGGAGTGTTCCTGGGGGGCCTGCCTTCCACCTGCGTGAAGATTAAGTAAACTTCTGGGGAGATGCAAACTGTAAACTGTAGGTACAGAGTTCTTTTTGTGCACCTGAGGGTAAAGGAAGTCTAGACGTCAATCTCAAATAGTCAAGAATCACTGAAAGCATAAAGGTCTCGCTATTATTAATCTGGGAATTCTAATGAGTAAAAATCTTTAAAGAAAGTAAGGAGACCAGGGTATCATCTCTAAAGCAAAGTCAGAGTATAATCAGGATACATGAGATAGATAGATAGAAAAAAAAAAAAAGACTCCTGGTTAAACTCTCAAGTGAGGGGAAAGAGATATGAAATAAGGGTGTAACAAATCATAAAGAGAAGGAAAAAAAAATATATATATAGTTGACCTTTGAGCAATGCAGGGGTTAGGGGCACTGACCCTCCACCCAGTCCAAAATCTGCATATAACTTTAAAGTCAGCCCTCCCTTTCCGTTTTGTTCAAGGGTTATATAAACAGTGGATGTGTGTGTGTATACACACAGGCTATGAATATTTATATAAATATATATGATATATGATGCAGGACACCTCCCAGTTACCATGGGTCAGCTAAGTGAAAATGAAAGCGCATCAGAGCAAAGAACCCAAAGCAGCACCACTTTCACCCGGGACGTATTCATGAAATACGACCCCCCTTCTCAACCCCCACTGCTTTGCTGGGAGTATGCAGTGCCTCCCCAACCTCCGTAACCTTTAGCTAGTCCCTCTTGGATCTGTGAGGACCACTTTCTGTTCCCAAATCTGTCTACCAGACTTCACCTTTCATTGTTACCAAGTTCAAGGTTCAGGGGGACATTTACTAGGAAATCACAGAAGTTCAGTTGAGAAGACATTTTACTAGGAAATCACTCTTCCTTGGACTGCTTTGTAGGATACAGAATATCATAAATCATTCAACCATCAAGTATTTATTGACGGTCTGCTGCTTGTCAGGTCCTGTGCAATAGGCAGTAGGGGACGTAAAAATGAGTAAAGATGGGAGATAACCTGACCTCAAATAATTCAGATTCTAATAGAGAAATGATGAGTAAGATTTTTAGGGACAGCCTAAAAAGTCTTGGGCTGGACATTGAAAAATCCAATGAACTAGATTTAGAATAATGGAAAAGCAGAAGAAAATAGTCCATGCAGAAGAAACACTGAGTTAAGGGCATACCATGCATATACCCTTATCCTCATCATCCATCCTCTGTGGCTCCATTCATGATGCCTTTATTTCCAAAAACTTTTACATTTCTGAGCATCCAGTTCATGCTGGGCTATACCACACAGCTCGGAACTTAGTTATATGCTGTCTTAATTCTGTAGTTTTATTATGTAATTATCTCGTCTGCTGAAACACACAGTAATCACCTTGAGTGTAGAAACTGCACTGTCTCTATTTTCGCAGCCTGCTCGGAGTCACACATAGAACTGGGCACGCAGCCGGTCAGACATGTATTGCCTGATGGCTTGTTGCCTTGACTAGAAGAAATACGAGAATTCGGGATGAAGACAGAGATGGATGAGTTGTCCAGGAAGACTGCTAGTGCGGTGGATATTTGAAAGTCATCGTAGCCACCATCATGCATCAGTATCCCGCATAGCACCTTGCACAAAGGAGGCATTAAATTAATACTTATTGAAGTTAATTGACAGGAGAGTTGGTGTTTCTATAGAGCTTCCATGATCTTGGTATTTCCATGAATTCCAAGAAGGTAGGTTGCTTCTAGGAAATATGTCATTTGTATGGGAGAGATCTGTAATTTTCTGCTCAAAGTTTGGTTCTCTAATAATGGAGGTCATGGGACCTCCATTATCTTACCCTAAATTGACCCCTTTAATGCCATGACAAAGGATTAATCAGGGGCGCCCTTTCTAGAACCACCGTAGACTGGTAAGAGAGAGTGCATCTTGCCTTTTAGAGTTTTAAAGTAGCTGACACTGTCTGCCTGCCCTCTCTGGTCCCATCTCCAGCGGAGGCCAGGATATGGCTCTCTTCATCCCTGAGCCACGTATTTTTGGTAACTGTTCTTTATGATTTGCTACACCTTCATTTCCTATCTCTTTACTCCCCCTCCAGTTAAAACCTGTTTAACAGGGAGTCTTATTTTTATTATCCATTGTAACCACAGTACCCAGTGCATTTGCAGGCACATAGTAGGAACTCAAAAAATATTTGTTGGAAAAGATGGCGGGCCTTTTTAAGATTCTAGTGCTCATTTACTCCTGAATCAGCCTATGTGCTTTAGTAATGTAGATTCTTAATCTCCTCTTAGGCTCTTCTACACAGAAGCGCCAATTTTAGAATAATCGGTCTTGGATCTTTCAACATTCTGTGTTTCCAATGCTGTTCACTGCCTGCACAGTTAAACCTACACATGCTCTCATTGATCCACTATCAATGAAGTGGGAGTTACTTATAAATGGGGCTTATTCTCTTTTATATCTGTAATATCTCTAGGCAGAACTTGGAAAAGTGGGAAGAGGATCTTAATTAGCTGGTTCTGTTTTGTGAAGTGTGTGTCTCTATGGGGGAAGAGCATATTTCAGTTAACAAAGTTCAGGCTGTGCTCCCTGTCAACCAGTTCCAGTATGATCGGGGTTTCCTGGAGATGAGAGATAAAGAAGCCAATACACTTAGGTTAGGATCTTTGAATGAATAACAGGAAAACTGCTATTCATGAAGATCTGAGTCCCTCCTCTTTCTAACCTCCTCTTTTTTCTGGCCAAGTCACTGCTGGCAATCAGTTCAGGAGAGAGGCCTAGAGCATGAGAGAGATAAAGCGGTGAGTGTGTCATCAGCAATTCATCCCAAGGGACTGTGATGTGAGCACACATACATTTAAATATTTGAAGAGCATCTTTTAAAATGAGTATCAAAGTGACAAATAATCTAAGTCAGAGAAAAATGCCCCAGCGTTTCCCTATCTCCCTTTTCTCATTATGGACATAAATCCCAGATGAATCTCCAGACACCAGAGGGAGTAGGGAAAATACCAGTCATCACAAGCACAACAGCAAAAGGAACGTCTGCAGAAACCTACGTGCCTGGAAGAGCAGGGCCCCAGGTCCTGCCTGCTGCCCTGCTGGTGTAAGAGCAGAACACGAGAGCCTTCTGGGCTCTGAGGTGGAGCCGGGCCTGAGCCAGGAGGTGGCTGGGTTGGGTGGGGACGTGGTGAGAGGCTTGTTTACTTCGGATTTCTTCTCCTGATAGCCTGAACTTCAAGGGATTTGGAAGTTTCATTCGGATTAGCGTTCAAAAGCTAGGCTGTTTCTCACAACCTCATCCAGCCCACTTATGTATGTAAAACTACAAGGGGAATTTCAGGAAAATAAGCTCTCCAGGGAGACTCCCAGTCTTGCTGCCAGAAAACAGTGGAGAAGCCAGCCAACCAGCCAGCAGAAATGCCAGCCCTAATGAATCTTTCCCTGGTTATGACCAGAATCTCAAAGCACTGAGGGCTGTGGAAGAGAGGCAAAGGCCAAAGGGGCTCCGGGGGCATTTCTGAGTCCAGGCTCGAGAGGAGGAAAGGTGAATGGGCTTGGATCAGCTTCTTCATCAGACCTACAGAGTGCAGTGGTGTGGATTTGGAAATTCCAGAATCCTACCCTGCCACCTGAGCTGCCTACCTGCCCTTCTGCTGGGTTTGTCTGGTGGCTAGAACCAGAGCAGCACGGCTCCAGGCAGTACCCAGACAGTCACCCAGCTGCGATGTTATTTCAAATGCAAGTTTGTGTGTTTCCTCCGAGAAGGGCTGGGAGAAGTACAGACGAAATGAACGCCATCACTTTGAGTACAGCATCTGCATAAATCACTGTCCAGTACATTCATTCCTAGTGACAGATTAATTCCTTTCTCAGGTTTCGCTTAAGAGTGTACCACGGAATACTAATACTGTTCCCTAGAGAAAGAGAGAGAGGGAGGAGAGAGGCAGGGAGGGAAGGAGGGAGGGAGAGAGAGAGAGAGAGAGTGAGTTAGAGGGAGGAGAGAGACACAGAGAGAGGAAGAAATTCAGATGTCTCTCTCAGCAGAGTGAAAAACAGAATGACAGTGTGTTAAATGAGGAGGGGTTTCAAGTTTGCCCAGTAGAGGAAGCTCGTGCGGAAATTGCATCGTAGGGTATAGACTGCAGGGGAAATCCTAGCCACTCAGATCCTAGTTTCTGCGCTCTGAGCAGCTATAGGATGTGGGATGACAACTGTTAGCTATTCTGGGAGTTCAGCATTAGCCCATCTCCGCCTCCCCCTGCAGGTAGGGGGATAGTATCGTCCATGGAGGGACAACGAAGCATCTGATTTGATTTCACTCAATTTTAAAGATGTAAAAGAAAACATTCCCCAGACGTATTCCCTTGGAAAACAGCTCTGAGCAACATGCCAAGTTCACAGAAACGTAAGACGGGGGAAGGAAGCCAGGAAGGATGGGGAGCTTTTACCTTCAGCGATTGGTCCCTCCCTGGGCGTGTTAATGAGCCTGCACCTGAAAAATGACTGTGATGGTATTTGCAGTTTATCAAGTCTTCCAGCAGAGGTGTCAGGCACAGAGAACTCACTTGTCACTCCAACATTTCCTGGCATTTGCTAACCACAGCGAGGAATGGAGGGCAAAAGGATTACAGAATTAAGCGGCACTGGTACAGCGGCTGGTGAGGGGCTGAGATTTAGCTGTCACTTTGAAGAAAACTCCATTTCATTCTGTGATCTGGAAGGAGCGAAAGTTAAAACAGGGGGGCTGGGCCAGGCCGGCCTTCAGCCAGGTCCACAGGGAAACCTCAGAGGGACGCTCGGCTTGTCAAGTAGGAGTTGCCAGGTGCCAGTTTGCTCCATCAACTCATTTCCCTTCTGGGTGTGGAGGAAAGTTCACCACAGGTAAGGTCCAATGTCACAGCTAGCCTTGCTCAGGGCCCTTGACTCTTCCAGAAGGTTCTCCAGGACCTTCACAAGTCCATGGCTGCACCTTTACCTGGAATGCTCTCCTAACCTCCTGTGCCCAACACATATCTGCCTGTCCATGAAGACCATGTAACCCAGGGACTTCCCTGGTGGTCCAGTGGTTGAGGGTTCGCCTTCCACCGTGCGGGACGCAGGTTGGATCCCTGGTCAGGAGCTGGGATCCCACATGCCACGGGGCGGCTGGGCCTGCACAATACAACTAGAGAAACCTACTGCACTCAGTGAATCCCTTATCCTTCTCTGTCTGTGTAATTGCTATTCACTGTGTTTTTATTCTCATGACAAGCACATTTTGATTTGAGTTTTCATTAAACAGAAATTTTCCTCATGTTCAGCTTTTAGGAAAAAAACAGATAAATCACAGTAAAATAAGCTGGTGTCAGGGATTTATTCAAAAGATTAATCTTCAGGTACGGCTTATATTGGTAGAGATTCAACTCTATCTTTTGACATTTTCTCCATGAAAATCCAAAGTGAGAAATTTGATGTTCAAAACGAAACAAATCAACATCTTCAAGGCTTAAAAAAAAAAATGAATCACTGGATCGTGTGCCATGTCATTAGGCAGGGAAGTAGACAAATTCTTTATTGAAAATATTTTTATCACAAGGGTTAAAATGAAAATGAAACTTTAATGTTCAGTTAATTAGCAATCCTAATTAACCAGGCCATCTGACTTTCAAAATCCTCTTTTACATTCATATACTCATTCATTCATCCAACATTCCTTGGCGCTATGAGCCAAGAATGGGGAGAACAACCATGTGGTTTCTCTTCTCAGGACACCCACAGGCTGGTGAGGGAGAAGTCATTACAATAAATAATGTCAAGACCTTGTATGTGACATATGGCAACTTGCAGCAAAGTTCAGTGGTAGCATGAGAGACAGAAATATCGAAGAGAAGGGGACTTGAGTGAATTTTTCCAAAGTAGTACTTCCATTGGACCTTAAAAGATGAGAAAGAACTTCTCAATTGAATGACAGAGAGGAGAAGTAGCCATTCTAGCATAAGGACTCAGATAAGCCGAGAATAGAATCAGGTAGCTGCAGGTGCCTTCAGGAAACTGAAAATTACTTTATATGGTTGGAGGGGTAAAAGTGGGTAGAAGTTGGTGCTGAAGCTGTAGGGATGATAAGAACCAGATCACAAAAAGCCTTGCACGTTGTGAACGGGTTTTATAATTGTTACGCTAGGGCTCGGCAATCACATTCACCAAGGAGTTCACTGTTAAGAAACATCTTCCTGTTTCTACCATCACTTCTTCCTGTTGTTTTCCTGAATATTCCATCTTTCTCTAATCTCCCTCCACTGAATATCTACATAATTTAGAGTGTGTAATACACAATGCATCCTTTAATCATAGATGGCTTTTATTGCTCTCTAACTGATTCAAGTATTCTCATCTTGTTTATACCACTAGGTTAATATGCTCCATCAGGACAGAGGTGAGGTATTCAACGCTCCCGGTACCTTTACAGTACTCTCTACAGAGTAGCCACTTCAGAGATTCCTACTGATTAATATTTAAAATGATAATAATTATTTTCCATTAATCCCCTCTAAATGCTGAGATAGATTTTCAGAAACAAAGCAAAACACTATATTCTGCTACAAGTTTTGAAGTATAGAGTCAACTCAAATTTTCCTACTCTTTCCCAGATTTATCATGGCAACTGTTTTGCCTCCTCTTCTGTCTTGCCTGAGTCAACCTTCAAAGCCATCATCTTCAGGTTCTCTTTCCCCCACTGACCACTAGACAAGGATGAGCTCTTCTAAGCTGCCTTTTTGAAAAGGGAGATTTTAGATGACATATTGGCTACAGCACATTTATATCTGAAATGTCAAATAAACACTAGTTGCAATAATTTCAATATTGAAATATGTGTTTTTATGAACTATAAAATTGTGTCTTTAAAAAATTATTCGTATCAGTTCCTCAGTGGTGAGGAGCGACACTGAATACCACCTGTTTCATCCCCCAAGAAGACAGGTTGGTCTCAAACAAAGCTGGGTGCGGTGTCACCCCAGGCAGACCTGTGAGGATGGGTTGGTTACACGTGCCTGTCTCTGAAGGGGATCCCCACAAGTTGCTGCTCGGGATCATGTTGCTGTGACCCTACATCCTTTAAGAGCCCATTAACAGACTCGTCAACAGCAGAAACAGTCATAGAACATATATTCTCAGTCCTCTCCTCTTGATCTTGTTGGGCCTAAAGAGAGTGTCATGTGGGTGTTAGAAATGGTGTCCTAATGCAATGAAAACCAGCTAGTTAATTATGGCATCAATACTGCTGTCTCCCAATTGCAAAACTAGGGGCTAAAGCATAGCCTCAGAAACTTGTCCATTTCAGTTAGCAACTATAGTCTCTAATACATTGTAACACCTACCTTGGCACACTTTGCAGTACAAAGAGGTTGCCAGAAAGATGAAAATTTTAAAAAGTCAAGTTTGCTGCTATGCAGCCCTCCTTAAGACTGTCTGTTTCAGTTCTCACCAGACTTTGTATTCATGGGTCATTTTTGGTACATCCTAATTCTGACTGTAGGTTATAAATGCTTCCCCCACTAGCCATTGTCTAAGGCAAAGTATACACCCTTCTCCTTCAAAATCATTTCATTGCCACTCTCTCAAAACATACCTCTCCGCTTTGAGGCATATATTCCCTACGAAAATGACTGCCCTCACTTTAGTAGTTCCATAGCATTTGGGTTAAAACATGTAATTTTACTATCTCTACTACAAGCCTTAATGAAACCTTACCTGTTTAGCACAGAGAAATATAAAGTGGGATCCTTTCCATGTGATATAATTCATGACACGAAACTCTAAGATTTAGAGACCTTTGCTTGTCCAGAATTAAACACCAAATCTCTGAAGGAACTCTCCTCCTTTCATATCTGAATCAAGAAGTAATAAAGGTAGACATCCTTTCTGAATTCCTCAGGGGCGGCCAAAGATTGGTCACTGTTCTGTAACTAACGAAGACCCCAAGAGTGTAACATAAATTACACAAAATGGAATTACAAGTGAAACCGCTGTCATAAAAAGTCCTGGTCATTTTCTGAAGTAGGTGTATTTTGAAGGTCTCTTCAATTTGTACCAGTGACTTACTACTCTTGAGTCTGTTAAGATATACTGGTTTTCTCAATAACACAGCAAGAGGCCTGGGTCCAGAGAGATCAATTTTAGCAAGATTATTTATGCTACTTCTGGATTCCAGTCCCCTTTCCCCACCCTCTCCTCCACCCTGAAAGCTGTCTTGTGGCAATGTGTCCCATCTTCCCTTGAGGAGAGATATATGAAGTAGTATCACACCCTTTTGTATTATAAATTGCCAACAATATCTCTAGAATACACCTAGAAGCCCCAGGTATTTCTTTTTCATTTGGTTAGTAAATATGTATTAAGCACTTACTGTCTGCTAGGGGGAAAAAAATGCAGAAATAAACATGACAGAGTGGTCCCCACATTGATGGCACTTAAAATCTACTCATACTTTCCTAAAATTATAAGGCCAAATCTTCTTATCCCTGACTTAATCCAAAAGCAACTCTGAAAGGTAAAAATACACATTAACCTAGAAAAAGGCTGAAAGATTGAACCCATGGTTCTGAATGCCTGCATCAAGAAAATGACTACTTTCATGCCAACTAGAGAATTTCCCTAAAACATTTCCAGGAAAATGACCAGGACTTTTTATGACAGAGGTTTCACTTGTAATTCCATTTTGTGTAATTTATGTTACACTCCTGGGGTCTTCATTAGTTACAGAACAGTGACCAATTTTGGCTACACCTGAGGAAGTCAGAAAGGATGTCTACCTTTATTATTTCTTGATTCAGATATGAAAGGAGGAGAGTTCCTTCAGAGATCTGGTGTTTAATTCTCAACAAGCAAAGGTCTCTAAGAGCATTTCCAGAACGCCTTGAACCATGACCACTGTGGTTGGGACCAACAAAGTATCAAAGTGAGCTGGACTGTAAGAAAACCACTGTGTTTCTTTTTCTACACAAAGTCAATGTATGTACTATTTTGAGGCTTAGCTCTGAAGTTGTATTAACAGCTAGCTTCTGTTCAATCCACGGCAACATATTGGCAAGTGTAAATTAATCAAGTACAAACTGGAGAGCTGAAAAGAAAATGTCAAAGGGACGGCTGGGGCAAAGGAACTGTAGGAAAGAAGGGCGTCGCTGTTCGTTCCAGGAAGCAAAGCAGATCCATGGGATGGCCAGGCCATTTGTTCTCGGCCCATGTCTTGAGCTGTGTACGTCCTAAGGTAAGGTGTCCAGTGCTTTGCACTCCAGCTCTTTGGTCATCATACAGCTTTAATTTACAGGATGTGAAACCACAGTGTTAACGTTCAAATTACAGAACTAACATTAAGAGTCTTCCTGCTTTATAAAATGGGTGATAATGCAAAGTGGAAGCTCTTTAGTGGTTTCTTCACATCAGCTTCCCACAAACTCCAGAGCTGGCTTCTTTTTAGTCAGAAGCAAATACGTCAATCTGTTTCTATTCAAGGTCACATTGTGGTTTCACTCAGAAGATTGCTCTGAACCCAAAGGGTCACAATTTCCCCATTAAGGTGGTGAAAAGTAATTGAGTCTACCCACTGCATAGTGTTTGTATTCTCTCTTCAACTTGACTGTAAATCATAAGAAGGAAAAGAGTGTATATTCTATTATTATGAAATCTCCTTGGTGTCTAGAGAAACTACCTTTGCCACAGCATTTTTTCGTGCATCTATTTATTCATCCCAAGTACTTGAGACTTTAAAAAATCCACAGTGGTCAGCAGGTGATGATGCGAACTTCTTGAGAGCTGGACAACATCTTACTTAACTTTATACACTCAGGCCACATCGAGCACAGACTTTTTCCTGCAACAGGCACTCTTGATTTGTGTATTAGTTTATGTTTACTGACCCACCAGAATCCCCTGCATGGTTGGGGAGGCCAGTTATTAAGCAAAATAGCCCGTAATGCAGTGTCGGACATGAACTGTAGATTCAGAAAAAAATGGGGAGCATTGTGGGTTAGAGGCCCAAAGAGAAGACAGTGCCTGAGATGGGTTGTGATGTTCAGAGAGGCAAAAAGAGGAGAAAGAGCATCCCCCCCGCCCTCGACTTGAAGCCGAGATTAAGTCAAGCATGTAGGTAGCAATGCTGAGCTAGAATATGAAAGGCCGTGAAGAACAGTTGTTCTGAACCTCGGTCTCCCATTTGTCAAGTGGGAATACCAGTACCTACTGTGACAGCTGATTGCTGCCATGTAAGCAACAGTCTTCGGAGCCTTTGGAAATACAGCTGACTCTTGAACAACATGGGTCTGAACCACGTAGGTCCACTTATATGTGGATTTTTTTCAATACATATATTTACTATAAATGAATTTTCTCTTCCTTATGATTTTAATAAAATGTTCCTTTCTCTAGCTTACTTTACTGTAAAAACAGAGTATATGATATACATAACATACCAAATACGTGTTAATCAATTGTTTATGCTATCACTAAGGCTTCTGGTCAACAGTAAGCTAATAACAGTTAATTTCAGGGGGAGTCAAAAGTTATACACATATTCTTGACTGTGCGGGAATCAACACACCTAACCCACACATTGTTCAAGGGTCAACTGTATTTCATCAAGAAATGGAACAAGTTTATATTTAAGTTCAAGCGTTTATGGCCACTTACTGACTATGTATCTTAGGGAAATTTTATATTGTCTCAGAATCTTAGATTCCTGTCTGTTTTTTTAAGATTATACAAGATAACGGGTGTAAAGCATTGAGGATAAAAAATATATATATGTGCTAACACATATATATGGAATCTAAAAAAAAAAAAAAAAAGGTTCTGAAGAACCTAGGGGCAGGACAGGAATAAAGATGGAGATGTAGAGAATGGACTTGAGGACACGGGGAGGGGGAAGAGTAAGCTGGGACGAAGTGAGAGAGTGGCATGGACATATATACACTACCAAATGTAAAATAGATAGCTAGTGGGAAGCAGCCAGATAGCACAGGGAGCTCAGCTCTGTGCTTTGTGTCCACCTAGAGGGGTGGGATAGGGAGGGTGGGAGGGAGACGCAAGAGGGAGGAGATATGGGGATATATGTATATGTATAGCTGATTCACTTTGTTATAAAGCAGAAACTAACATACCATTGTAAAGCAATTATACTCCAATAAAGATGTTAAAAAATAAATAAAATAAAATTTTACTTCTCCAAAAAAACCCCATATATAAGCACATAGAAAACATTTAGTGTACGGTAATAAGTTTTATTAATAGTGTGACGTATTTGGCTATTTCCCAAAATAGAAAGCCCCTGCCAATTTTGGCAGCTGTGGCATAGCCTGTTTTCTAGAAGAGGGAATAAACACTGTTGGTTGTCTACCTTTTTTTTTCTAAGAACTTGGGAGAGCCAACTGATAGAATCCTTACAATAAGCTTGTGTCCTAGGTATTCATTTCTATTCCCATTTTCATATGAGAAAACTGAGGCTTAGAAAAATTCAGTAACTTACCTAGCTACACACAGATCGTAAGTGGCAACAGATTCAAAGCCAGGTCTGTTTGGCTATACAATCTGTGCTCTTCCCTAAGCAGCTCACGGCCCCCGACATGTTCAGGTAGCTAGAAATCAGTCTCCAGTTAGGTAAGGAGTTTTCATATTTAAATAGTCATAGACATGTAGGCAGTGAGAGATCTGTTCATTTTCTTTTACTTTCTACTTCTACCTAATTTTTCTTTCCTCATACTTTCAATAAATAAAAGTGGAAATCTATACATAATGTGGTTTATGGATAAAAGGAAAAGCCCATTTCATAATATTCTTTTAAAACATCAGAACAAGGTATTATAAAACAACAATTTAGAATAATTAAGCCTCAACATGATTACAGCACTTTCCACTCCTCTACGACGTTAGACCAGGTCTGCCTCTGAGGAATGTTGATGGCCCAAATCAATCCATCAACCATCTATTTAATGCACATGGCAACAAACCAATGCTTTGACTATTTTAGAAATAGAATCACCTGGGCTTCTTTGATACTCTGGCACGTTAAATAGAGCCTTTGACCCTCGAAATTTCTAAAGAACCAAAGGGAACATAGACTCTGGAATTGAACAGCCCTAGATTCACATCCCAGCTCTGCCACTTGCTGGGAGTGTCACTTGGCACAAGTCATTTAACCTCTGTAAGCCTTGACATCCTCAACTGCACGGTAGTACCCAGTACAACCATTCATTGTAATGTTTGGCAACAAAGCAACTGCTACGAGCCTGGTAAAAATGATGGACGAGACAGGTGGGCCTGTCCTCAGTAAGGAGTCTATTTAACCATTTCAAACATACATAATGAGTACAAACAATGAAAGATAATAAAGGGTCTAGAGTTGGAGTGGGAGAGAATTTCGATGAATGGCTCATGGTAGATTCTCATAGTGGGGCCACGTTAAGATCAGCCCTGAAGGACACGTAAGAGCAAGGCGAAGAGTGAGTGGAAAGGCAGTATGTGAAGAGGCACAGCATGTGCAATGTCTTCGAACTGGGAAAGAACTTTCAATTTGGGAAGCTGAAAGAAAGCCCAGGGGTTTCCTCCTGGAGCAATGGAGAGAGAAGAGTAAGCTGAGGTCAGAGCAGGGGCCTAATCTGACAGGAACTTTGTAGCCTGTGGCTTTTGCTGTAAGTGCATTGAGAAGCCATTGATGAGCTTTAAGCAAATGTGATAAGAGATGTGTCAGATTTTTCCACGGGAGGTAGGGGTGTAACACAGGTGAAAACATGGTATTTGATTATTGAGATTCACATCTCATCCTTCCCTAAGGTTCCTTACAATTATTTCTCTCTCAGCTCTCTTGAGCCTCTCAGGTTTGAGGAACGCAGACTGTGCTCTGGTGGTAACAAAATGTTTGATTTTAATGGATTATTTCATTTAAGCTACAACAATATAACATATATACATGCATCTGTGTGTGTGTGTGTATATATATGTATAGGTGTGTGTATATATATATGTGTACATATGTGTGTGTTTCAAATTAGGGGAGTAGTTTGGCTTTCAGCAACTCATTTAGTTTCCTTAAAGCACTAATTTCCTCACCTATAAAATGATGAAATTAAAAACATATATGGACAGTACTTAATGCTAGGTCTGGCGCATAGGAAGCAACTCAATAAATATCAGCTATTATGAATTAGTTGTGACAAAATTATAAATACAATCCCTGAGATCAAAGGAAGGGGCTCTTATACTCTTACGGAGGCTGAAAAGAAATCCAGTAAGTCATCACTTTCAGGCCATACATTAGAGAAAATGACATAGTGTTTAGCAAGGGTCTCTAAATAGATGTTTGAAGGCAAAATCTAGCTGGTTTATGCAGTTGGTTTGTCTAGTACCTGGCTTTTTACTTTTACGTTGTTGGCTCAATTTGCAAACCTTTAGTCAGGGCATATAAGCTCTAGTTAAACCCTTTTCCCATTAGTCCCTATAATGTCACACCCTGTTATTTTAAACAATTAAATTTTCTTTCTGCTGCATGAAGATCTCATGGTTACACATCTTATGGTCTTCAACATAGCTTGCTAGGTTTCCTCCAAGGGTATGGATATGGAGAGGTTCTTCTTCCAACTGAAACATTAGGGTATTAAGAAACCCATTTTATCATCTCTGGAGAAGACCAATCGAGATGCTTTGGTGATTCAGAAAGATAATTCAGATATGCTTGAGGTCTAATTATGATCATGGTCTCAAGTGCAATAAATCCCTTAGCACAGTCTCCCAATAGATCAGGTCTCTGAAAATTTCCGGACAAAAACACACATCGTTCCTCCTCAATAGTCCTCCCAAATCCCTTGAAAATCAACCCAGCTTACATGCACCAGTTTATATGCACCATTCCCCCACCCTTCCTTTCACTGCTGCAATGCTATGTAGAGGACATACTACCATCCTACTCGGTGGCATGTCCCCCATGACACTCTGCCTAGATCCACTTAGATTGCTACTTAGAATAAGCCCACTGGGGATAAGATATTCCTTGTTCTTTATAAGCTTGCTGAGAAATCAGTGTCTTATGGAATTTTTATGGGAATTCTGGAAACAATACTGAGTGAGGAATATCATCATATGTGTGTTTCCTCAGATAACACACTAGAGTCAGATCTGCATATGGCTTAAGAATGCATGGTTGGAACTGCGTGGGGAAAGAATCACCAGGTGCCTGTTAGCAGGCTCTATGCTCCCTCTGGGCTCTGGCCTCAGCTGACAGGTATCCCTATGGAACACCATACCGCATATGGATTGCAATTCAACTTTGAAAATTACTTGCTGCTGGCGCATGAGAAGTGTGAGCTGATAAAGACACCAAAAAGGACAGCAGCAAACACATAAATAAATGGATGGGCTTGATATTGAATTTCACGTTTGAATAATGTTTAAAACGCCCACAGTGTCATTTCCTGATCTGGATTTCTGATGTCACCAAAACAGACATTAATCTAGGAATAAACATACTAGATCGAAGGATTATATACCTGAACTATCTCACAAACAATACCTTGACTGTATGCCCTCTTCAACGATGGTGAAGAAATGGGTAGCTAAGAACGCTGAAAAGAGATACATGTCTTAAAAGCAATCAGCGACTAGCCACATGTAAGCACAGCCTCAGATAAAAAAGAAGGAAGTCAAAAGTCAACAGGATTAAATTTGAGTTTGAAAATAGACTGGAACTATGTAATGAGAAGACTGCTGTGCTATTAAAGATGCAAATTTTCCTAGGGTATAATCTTATTTATTTTGAAGTTACAAATACCTCATTTTCTCTACCTCAGTTTCGTCATCTGTGAAATTGGAATAATGGCACCTAAGTTCTTTAGAGACTGGAGTAAGAATGTGGTGAATACAGAATGAGGTGAGTAAATCAGCATAAATAAAACCTTTGCATAGATAGTATATGTATGAATAGAAAATAAATTACATGGAGGAGGGTAATAAAATATCTTCTAAGTGGAAGAAAGAAACAAAACCCTGGAAAGTATAAAAATGGGTCATTCCTAATGGGTGAGAATATTCCACATAACATACTGCCCATCACCAAACATCTGATTTATACCAGCCAGCTGCAATTTGAGGAAGCCTTTAATGTGTATTTATATTTTTAAATGTCAAGAAGATGACAGTCTGAAAAAAGAAGCATTTGCAGTTGTCTGAGCTTTAGAATTTCTTCCCAAAGAAGCATCTGGGCTTGCCTAGAGTTTGAAAAATACGTTGTCTTCCCCTCAATGGTTATTTTTCTAATATGTCTCATGACCATTGTAATGCTATGTTGCCTAGAGTAGATGTCCCCGGGCATCCGGAGAGTCAAACTGCCAGTCTTCATCCCTTCCATGCCAATGCCTATGTACATTCAGTGAAATTATATACTGGTAGGTGGGAAATCCAACTCTGTCTTGCAGGAAAATTTAGAAGATAAGAAAATCTCAGCCACCTGAGAAACCAGAGGGCATGTTCAGATTTTATCAGCATCCACAGGGCTTACTCAGCTTACTATTATTTTTTTTGAATACATTATTTGGCACCTGGTACGATTCACGACAGGCATTAGCAGTGGGCCAATTTGGTACCCTTAGCCATTGAGTCCCCAATGTCTCAGATACTGCCAAAGGTTGAGAAGTTAAAAGTATAATGTAAGGTATTAAATGTAAAGCTTGCCATTACTCTCGTTTCTCATCCCTGTTCAACTATTTCCAAAACAATGAATGCATAAAAAGATCAAGAATGGGAAACGTTTATAAGATTTGGCCAAGACATAAACCTAAGACATACAGACAATAGGTTAATAAACCTATGCAGAGTAGCTACAAACAGGATGTCTCCTTGTGACTCCATGGTAAAAGGACTCAAATATGATAATGAATACAAATTCATTTTATAACATTCACAGTGGCTGCAAATATTACAATGGGCATCACCTCTGGTGCTGCATCCCTGGTGAAGAATAATTAATGCCTCTTCTGTAAAATCATCCATACTATAAAGCAAGACTTGCTCTACACCAGTTTAAAAATCTTGTAAGTTCCTTGAGAGCCAGGGCCACCTTCTATTACTCTTGATATTCCCCACGGTACCCAGAAAAATATTTTGGTTGGAGCCAAACCCCAATAAATATATTGGTTTAGTTAATGATAGAATTAAGTGTAGCAATAAACAGACAGCTAAGCTTCTGAATCAAACAAGAGGCAAGGTGAGGAAGAGAGGGTAAGATGAAGTCTAAAATGACATCACACCAAGAAATGTTAAGGTCTCTGTTAGGAAAAGTAAGATAAGGAAAGGAGGTTCCTGCTACAGAGTACAGGGGTTATCATGTTGCAAAATGACAGGAAGAAATAGAACAATTTTAATTTGATTCTAATGGCTTCTCTGTTAAAGAGAATGATGTACTTGAGTATGAAACAGTCAAAGAGTAGTCAATAGACAAATAGTCAAATTTGTCACTTAGGCTTAGAGAAATGTCGCTCAAGATGGGTGAAGAAATTGGAAAAAAAATATCCAATTACTTTAAATGAGGTCGAGTCTTCCTGCTGAGACAAATTACAACCTTGGAGTATTGATAAATCTCATAATTGAAGTAAATTAATTACTTTGAGTGTTTTCAAAGAAATAATGGAGAAGTACAAGGGTGACCAAAGATAGGCAAAGTAGCTGATTTTCAGAAGAGAAAATACGAATTGTTTGAACTGAATAATTTTGATGTTGAGTCTGAGAAAAATAATGCAACGCTTATTATGAGATATCATGGATTCACTAAGAAAAGACCAATTCAGAGTTTCCAAAACGCTTTTTTTCTCCCTACATAATTATTAAGAATTTAGACCCATGAGAAAAGCAATAGGTATGATTTATCTGGATTTTAGTAAAGTGCTCTGCCCATCGTCACGATCTCCTTATTGTTAAAGATCAAGATAGGACTGGATTGTAATATTAGCTGGATTTGTAGCCGATTGAGCAGTGACAACCATAGGGTGTATCTGATGAATGGGATCGGTATTAACTAAGCAGTATCTAAAAGGCTGACACTGAGCTCTGTTCTCGATCCTAATCTATTCAACATTTAAAAAATAATTCAATTAAGCAAAGATCACATTTGTAAATAAGATGAATGGGGGGCAGGAAGAAGGAATCATCTGGGTCATAAAATTGGGCATTTAGAATAACTCAATAACTAGAAGAATGAGACAAATTTAAATCAATGAAATATTTTAAATACAATGTCAGGTCTTGTTTGTGAATACAAACCAAACTAAACATATTAAATATGAGGGGAAGGAGTGCAGGCATAATAGCTATGCCTATGGAGGGAAATGGCCTAGGTTTCTAATTCCACAACATGAGCTGCCAAAAATATCTGTTGCAAACTTAGGCAGCAATAAACATCTAGGAATTATCTAGAAAGTGGGAGAAGATAATTCCACTTTACTCTGAAACATTTACATCATTCCTAGAGAATTATACACAATGCTGAGTCCTGCAGAGATATAAATAAACTGAAATACATTCTTGAGAGAGAAACCCCGAACCATCACATAAGACACAGTGGAAAAATGAGGCCATGTGACCTGGGGAACAGGTGAATATTAATATTAACACCCACTGAAAAGCTGAGTCAATTTAGGAAACAGTCCTTTCAGTACTGAGAAATAGCTTTACTCCTTTACATTTTATTTCTTGTGCTTTAAAAGTAATCTTTTTCCTGATTATATCACTATAGAAAACTGAGAAAATACATAACAGTGCACAAAAGAAGATAGTGTTATTTTGTTAGTACTGGGTCTGTTTCGTGCCAGTTTTTGCATACATTTACAACGGTACTATAATTTTGTGTACAGTCATTTAGCATTATATCATGAAAGCTTTATTGTATAAGTTAATATTTACCTTTTCATGAAAGTCTAAAGATTTTATGAACATTTTGAGAAACGACAGTTTTTAAGTTAGCTTTTGAAGTGAAGCATCTACTATATACCAGATTTTCAGGCAGTGTCCTAGATGTTAGGGACTCCACAAAGAATAAGAGAGACAAAATCTCAGCTCTTGTGTAGTTTATTACTTGAGGGTGTGTTTTTTGATAGGGGATGTAAAATAGACATGCAGGCAAGCAAAGAAAATAAAGAGATCATTTCTGATAATGTGTACCATAAAGAAATTTGATTTGACAAATGTACCTCTAAAGCTGTATGACATTTGAACTGAGACCTGAATAACAAGAAGGAACAAACAATGCGAAAACCTCAGAACAGACAGTTTCAGGGAGAGGGAATAGCAAGTAGGAAAGGCTGTAAAGGTGAGGATAAACCTTGTGCTCAAGGAATAGAGAGAAGGCCACTGTGGCTTGAGTTTGTTAAGGGCAGAGAAGGGCGGGACGAGATGAGGTCACATTCTTAGTTAAATGAGGTCATGGCAAGGATTTGGATTTTACTCTACAGAGGGGAATCTTTCGAAGGTTTCTGAGTAGGGAAATGACCTCATCTGGTTTACTTTTTTTTTTCTTTAAATTGAAGTATAGTTGATGTACAATATTATATTGATATAAGTTACAGGTATACAACATAGTGAGTCACAATTTTTAAAGGTTATACTCCATTTATAGTTACTATAAAATATTAGCTATATTCCTTGTGCTATACAACATATCCTTGCAGTTTATTGTATATCTAATAGTTTGTATCTCTTAATCACCTACCCCTATCTTGCTCCTCCCGTTTCCCTCTCCCCACTGGTGACCGCTAGTTTGTTCTCTATATCTGAGTCTGTTTCTTTTTTGTTACATTCACTAGGTTGTTTTAATTTTTATATTCTACATGTAAGTGATACCATACAGTATTTGTCTTCCTCTGACTTATTTCACTTAGCATAATACCCTCCAAGTCCATCCATGTTGCTGTAAGTAAGTATTGTTGACTCTCGAACCAGATGACTAAATACAGGGACACAGTAAGGGAAAAGAGACTAGGAAATTAGAATTCAGTGATTAAAAACATCCTTTAGTAAGCACAAGTCACAAAAATAAATTATGTAGGTTAAATCCCTATAAACAAACTCCAAGGAACTACCCTATCTACTTAATTATCACTAAATACTGCTCTGTAAAGTTGGCCATGTGGATGGAGTACAGACATTTTGTTGCTGTTGTTGTACTGGGACTGGTACTGGCTGCCACTGGAATTCTCCTGTGGTCTCAGTTCAAATGTTTAAAATGTCATCCTGTGTGGAGGGTGGTAAGGGAACTATGCCAGGGAAAAAACCAAGAGGTTAAGGAAAGAACCCCCCCAGCTTTTTCTGTCAGTCTCCTAGATAAAGCTAGAGCTACAGGGCTGAGGTGAAAGAAGGTACAGCACACTGAATAAAGACGTGCCACAGCTGGCGCAGGTGCAAACTCACTGGCATAGCCGTCTTGTTCACTATCCTCAGATCCTTTGAGGCAACCCCACTCCCAACAACAAGCATGGCTTGGTTGTTTTTCCAGTGTTCCTTGTAGGTTGATTATTTAGAGCTCTACCAAGGATGCTTATGCTTTATTTGGTCAAGAATGCCTACAAACAGTTTCAGGTCCTAAGGCCTTTTTTGAGTAGGTTGGAGAAAAAGATTCAGAAATACGCATTTACTGGATCATCAGGTAGCCGTCCAATTCCCAGCTGGTGATCCTGGAGAGAATTATTACTGAAAGTTTCCAAACAGCTTTGGGGCCTTGTGAGAACACTGCAGCAGTAGGACTAAAGCTTTTATACCAGACTCTCCACAAGAAGGAGGGCAGGCCCTTTAGTCTTTACTAATATAATCCTGCAAAGTTCCATTCCAACACAGAGGGGTACTGCAATTCTCCACCGGAAAGCCTGATTATATTGGCACCAGATTTCTCTCAAGCTTGTCCCCAGTTTCTACCCGCTAGCCAAAAATGTCAGGTATGTGCATGTGTCTCCATGTATATGTATGGGCACATTTAACTTCTCATCTCCCAATTCAGGGATATTCGATTCTATTTTTTAAAGAGCTTAGAATTATTTAAACATGACAAAACACAGAAGTTCTACTCTTTTTGTGCTTTTGGCTCAAGAAACAGTCATGCAGCTGAATGTCTGCTAAGACAGTGAGAAGCTAGCCTGCTGTAATCTAAGCACACGCTCACTGGAGACTGGCTGCGTTACATTCTTCTCTCTCAGAAACGAACTAAATAACTGCATCTAGTGAAACTCTCTTCAGACATTGAAAAGGACTTGTTAACACATATATCTTAAAAGATATTTTTAGATAAAATGGGAAAATTAAAATCTGTTCAGGGAAAAACAGATTAGAGGCCAGAGAAGGTGACTTTATTTAGTTGCTTAAAAGGACTTGGCACATCATTCGGAGAGTTAAGTGAAAATGAGAGTTAAGTGAAAATTAGATGCAATGAAATCCCAACACAGTATGGCACCAGAAGAGACCCACACCCCTCTCCGTGCACGCAGAAAGAAGCTTTGCATGTTGTCCTTCTGAACACTGAAGCCAAGAGTGGTATGGCCTTCCTGGCAGCTGGGATGCAGCCTTAGAGTTTGCCTTGGCTCACATCCCAGGAACTGGGCTCTTTGGAAGCTAAGGGCACAGTGCCGTGCCCGAGAAGCCATGGGAATACACCAAGGCTTTCTCAAAGGCAGCAAGCCTACACAACCCAAAGGGCTCAGGGCAGAGTTTTATTGTTCCCAATGGTATTAGTATCTACTTCATCACAAAAGGAAATGTGGTAAGTACAGGCTGTTGGAGAGCAGCTGTATCATGTGCTTGACAGCGCATAAGATCTAGAGGCAGAAACAACTACCAGTTTAAGTCTTGACTCTGTTACAAGTGATGCTAACCAAATCACGCATTGTCATTGGGAGCACAGTTTCTTTACCTGTAAAATGGGAGCGAGAACAGCTAAGATATTTCAAGCAGTAAGATATATTCCAGGCACCTGTGCCAAGAGGGTCCTGGAGGGGTCATTCAAGAGAATATGCTGCAGGTAGGTCAAGTTCACTGGGAGGCTCCAGCTGCCACACCTTGAGGTCCATTGGTACTTGCGCTGAGGCCATGCTTCCCCCAGGCTGTTCACAGACAATGACTCAGTACGGTACTGGTGTAGGGCTTTTTCTACCCAGTGCCAGACTACTCTCGGAGGCAACTTGCTGTTTGGACTGAGTCTTTCTCAGAATTGCTCTGCAATCGGAAGCTCTTCCAACCCGTCCCTTCTTATTCATTCCTCTGTTCACGGGTTTCAAACCTGCATTGCAGTCTAACAGCTCCTGTCACCTGCTCTGCTCCCTCCCTCTGTATTTCTCACCTGTGCTTCTCATCCCATCTTGGTGTCTGTTCGTTGATGACCCAAACTGAAACATACCAAACAACTGAATGAAATGATCTCATTTCATTCTCATAATAAGCCTATGAAATGAGTGTAATTATCCTCATTTTACAAATATGGGAACAAGGGCACAGAGGAATTAAGTTAAAAATAATCTAGTCCTTATTTCACAAGTATGTTGTGAAAATTTAGTGAGATAGTATATATGAAAGGGCTTTATAGCTAGTATTTTTTTTCAGGGCAGAGGAAAACAATCGCAAACAGAATATCCGGCATAGTTTTAAATTACGATTATCTTCTTTCTTGGTTTTCCACCAGTTTCACGTGCTTATGTTAGAAAACTTCAATGAGCCTCCAAAAGAGCCCTGAAAAAGTTAACACTTTGTCTTTATCATACACTTTGTCCCACAAACCCTCTCTACCCTTTGGTGTTTGAGGACAGGTAAGAGTGAAATTTGGATGTGTGAGTCAGGTCGCTATGACACGCTTGACATGGCATTCTGCTCTTTAAAACCAGAGTTCTACTCTCCTAACCTTCTAATCAATTTAAGAGCGCGCAATTTACTAGCAACTGAGGAAGGTAAAACTACAGGAGATAAGAGCCCTTCTGCTTTTATTAATGTTCGTCCTAAACTCTCAGGCATTTTAACAAAAATCCTGGCATCCAAATGTGTACTGTTTTAGTGTGCATGGTCAAAACAATCTTTTTTCCCCTCTCCGATCATTGCGCTTGACCTGATAAAAGGCTCATTTTCTGTTCCTTTGGCGAAACAGAGGCTATCAGTAATTTTCTCACATGTCCATGTTCTCACCAGAATAATTTCTTCCATGGCTTCCCGTTTTGCACTCTCGATACAACCCAGGCTTCCTCGATCTCTACTTCCTACAGGGGTATAGTTATAAGCCTGCTGAAACAACAGCCTGGACCAAGAAACTAGCCCCATTTTTAGGCACCAGCAGTCAACAGGCAGAGGATCGGTGTAGAAGTGAAGTTCTGGGTCGGACATTCTTCTCAAAATCCTCAGATGTTAAGACGGTACTACCCAGACAAGTCTAGTGCTGCTTTTTGTGAGAGAGGTGGAGGGAGGGGCAGAAAAGGAGGAGAAAGGGGTCTCAGCAGAGAGCCGCACTGAGCGCTGCAATGGAAATGAGAGGAAGTGCTTCCTCAACACGTCCTGAAGGGAACCAGCAAGCTGCGTGCTCTCCTCAGCTTCGCCTAACATGCGAACGGTCAAAGAAAGCAGCGAGGATGGAACTGTTGCATCTGTGGGGGTTCGAGACGGTGCTTCTAAGGGAGATAGCCCATTCAGACTGATGGATAAGTTTGGACTCCTTTGGGAGTCAAAAGGCCCATTTCCTCAAGCTGCCTGAATATCAGCCTCTAACAGATCAGGCAATGTCAGAGAATCCCAGGGAGCTCAGAAAATGATCAGGGAACAACACCTCCTCCTCCCTGCTAATTCTGACAGCTCCCGCCCTGTGATGCATCCCTCTGGATGGAAGTGCCAGCTTGCCTCTCCCACAGGGGTTGCAGGCGGCAGGAACCTGAGGCCCCTGTGTGGGACTCGCTGGCTTCTCCACTTGTTTTCATTTTGCCACCAGACACTTCTATTTAAACTACTTGGAAGGATATCTCAATAACGTCCTTTGGTGAGTGCCACAAGACAGAAGATGAGAATCCATCTGCCCTTTTCTCCGCACCCAGCCTTCAAGCCTGGTTGATCTCACAGAGGCTACAGAGACTGAGGACCTTCGACAGAAGAGTCTGTCTTCAGGTACTTATCAGGTTAACAAGCAGGACAGACAGCTGCTGAGCACTGTCTGAGTGACACTGGTAAGTACCCATTTTAAAGGATTAGTTTAAATCAATTAATCGCAATAAGGCTCAGTAATAGACCAAAAACTATACACATGCTCCAAAAAGTAAATATGGCCATCTCCACTTCCAACTCAAACCAATCTTCTGAAAATCCAAACACTACATACCCCTTGTAAAAACAGACCTTGCTTAATATTTACCAAGATTTTCTTTTTTTTTTTTTTTTTTTTTGCGGTACGCGGGCCTCTCACTGTTGCAGCCCCTCCCGTTGCGGAGCACAGGCTCCGGACGCGCAGGCTCAGCGGCCATGGCTCACGGGCCCAGCCGCTCCGCGGCATGTGGGGTCTTCCCGGACCGGGGCACGAACCCGCGTCCCCTGCATCGGCAGGCGGACTCTCAACCACTGCGCCACCAGGGAAGCCCCCAAGATTTGTTTTAAATGAGGCCGTACCATATTTCCTCAGCCCAAATCTTGCAGATGATTTTGTGAATATATGAGTAGTTGGGTAAATACATTGTCAGCGAGGAATGCCTTTACTCTGCTCCTTATTAACGCGTGGGGAGATTCTCCCTAGGAAACCCCCTGGGTTCTCCCCATCCATTCACTTCTTGCCCCTGGATATGCGGTGTGGCTCTCCTGATGGTTAAATTTTGGAAGAATAACACACAGTTGGCTCAGTTTCACTCTTCTCCCTTTGGGAAGGGTCCTACCCACCAAGATCAAAGCTTCCTCGTCCTCTCTGTCAGTCACTGGCAGGAGCCTACCCCCATGGGGCCACCTCCAGGGGCCAGTCCTGCCATGCTCGGCAGGGGTACATCCTCTAAGTCAGGGACTCAGTATTAGTAAACCACGTGGCTAACGGGTCCATGGCCACAACCACTCGCTTCGCCATTATCGGCACTAAGGTGAAATTGTAGCAACTGTTTCCCTTCATTTTTTTCTTAACTTGCCCGGAACCCAGGATGAGAAGAGAGATCCTATTGACTGAGAGCTCCTTGGAAACACAAATAATTACAGTACCAACAGTCTGGTTATCATGTGAATAAAATGGCTTTTGTACCCTTTGGAGATAGATTCTATACTACTGGCAGGAAAACGATAACCTGTAAACATGGCAATAAGCAGTAAGGTGGGAGTAGAGTAGGAAAACAGTCCCTGGGTCAACGTGTTCCGAGCACTGAAAATAAGGCAACACATTGGAGCGCTTTTCAAATAAGCAAACGGAATAATGAGAGATATAATCACACAACACACTCATGTTTTTAGGAACTTTATATCAACTTGGTGTTAGCACCAGTGACCAAACTCTCATCTCTCACATATATTTATACATACAGATACACACACACACACACACACGCTCACTCACTAGCTGAGAAATATTGTTAATAAAGAGATAACATATGTGATAAAACTCTTTGAAAATAGTAAAGTGCTATTAAAAATACCAGTATGGAAGGTATTATTACTTTATCTCAAATGCCTACATTCATAAGAGATTAAGAGATCAGTGGGAGAAAATGAATGGAGAATATGGCAAAAAGTTGAATCAAGATCATAAAGGTTCTTTTAAGTACCTCTAAGATGCTCCTTCTTCAGTGAATAAAAGGCCCACATAGTTTTTCTGATAATAAAAGGTATATACTATGATAATTTGGTACTTGGTAATTATGGTAACGTGCAGTGTTCTTAAATCACACAGCCATACATATGTTTGCTGTGCTATGCATATTTTGTTATGAGGAAACATGTTCATTTTCATCACATTTCACGGCAGATGTGCCTATTAGTGGTATTATGTTATATCTGTTGGTGCCAGGCATATTCAGAGAGTACCAACGGCCCTCCTCCCTAAGACACTCCTACATTTGTGAGGCATGGACATACCGAGCCTGGACCTTACTCCCTGTGAGAAAAGAGCTGAACGTACAACAACCTATTCAGAGGGGAGAGTCCTACACCCACATGTAGCACAGCTACTCCATGTGGACACTCCTATGTCCTCTTGATACCTGCAAAAGGGCCGGAGGGGCGGTGGAGGAGGGATGGAGTGGGAGTTTGGGAATAACAGACACAAACTATTATATATAAAATGGATAACAACAAGGTCCTACTGTCTAGCGCAGGGAACTATATTCAATATCCTGTGATAAACCATAATGGAAAAGAATATTAATAAAGAATGTATATATATGTATAACAATCACTTTGCTGTACAGCAGAAATTAACACAACATTGTAAATCAATTGTACTTCAATGAAAAAAAGGTCACTTCTTTGTGTTGCCCATTTATTTCAAATGGAGGTAGATACACACAGCAGTTGAGAGTTCTCTCAACCAAAAAGTTACATAGTCCACCCCAGGCTGAATTCTCAGCAAATACCTGCAAAAAGTATCTATAACTTTATAATCAATTCCTCTGAGCCCTAGAAGCAGCAATATTCCTGAGGGCTCATGGAACGGAAGTCACCTAAGTCTCTAATCAATACAAGGCCGTTCTAGGGGGTTATTCCTCCCCAGAGAACACTTGCTTCTTTAAATATGTCGACATTTATCTATAATTTCTACTGTCCTACATTCAAAAGGGATTCAAGAGACCAATATGACTATAGAACTGACTTCTGTCCAGTTCCTGATTCATTTTGATCCCCATGTCATTTTTCCTAATTGAAAGTTTTCACTGAGAATGATACCATTATTTGCTTTTGCATGCATAGCCATTTCTTATAATACTAATGCTATGTATTTTTGCCACAATCTCAACTATAATTCTGTACTTGTTTACCTGGTTACATCTATTGATGCACATGAAGGAAAATGATGAGACATTAATCAAACATTGTGTATTAACAAGTACATGCGTCTGGTGACCTTGCTTCTTTGGAAAGATAGATATGTATGTGTTTGTTTGTGTGGGTGTATGTGTGATTGTATATATATATGTATACATATATACATATATATACACACATATATATACACATATATATGTATATATACACACATATAACACATATATATACATATATATATATCTGTGTACAAACACACCACTTTTTATTATGAAAATCTAAATATTCCAAGAAATTTAGACTTTTAGAAGAAGATCTTGTCTCCTATATGAATTTAATGGTTGAATTCTCACTTAGTTTTATTTTAGATTTACATCCACACGAACCACTAATGTCCCCTTCTATCAATCCAGAATAAAATCTGGCTTTAACATACTCATTCCAATGAGACACAGTTAAAAGATATGGGTGACAGAGATAGAGATAAAAGAAATCGAGGATCACTCCTGTAAGAGTTTCCAAAAAGGAAAACAACCATGGAAGAAAAACGTGGGAGAGGAACAGGTGGGCCAGCAGAGTTTTGCTTTCTATGCGACATCGGGTACTTATTATTCACATGAGGACTAATTTATAAACCCAGATAGTGTTTATAAACTCCACCATCCTAATGGAAATGGAAGCATTAATACAACCAGGGGATTCTTTACTTTTCAGTTTTTAATTAAAATCACAGGCGTTACAAAGCAAAAGTGTCTTCGTGGAATACAAGTCTAATGAAGTATTTCCTTGCCTAGCACAGAGCTCTGTGTGCACTTCCAGCTTCCTGACACAGCCATTTGAAAATTCGACCCCCAGGTAACCCGGAGAGCTCTCTCTGAAAATTAGAAAGGCAAATTACACCACTTTTTTTTTTCATATATATACGGTTGCCAAGTCACAGTCAGGAAAAATAATAGCTAGTCATAAGGAAAACACACACACACACACACACACACACACACACACACACACACACAGCCTTACAACATGATATCTTAATAGACTAACGAAAGGACTATAGGCAAGTTCGTTTGTTCTATGTGCAGAGTAGAAAACTTGAAAGAGAGAGAAAAGGGACAGGTTGGGACATAGGAAATGTGGGAATACAGCAAAGGAAATCTAAGAGGGGAGAGAGAGAGGGAAAAAAGGAAAAGAATCGTTCAGAGAAAAATCACACCAGCATAGAAGGACTGCACACTAGTTTTGCTGCAAATCATGGAGGAAAAAGTACACCAAGTTCTAGGAAACAACTTGGACTAAAATGCCCACCAAGTGACTGTTACTCGGCCCACACACACTTCTTTTTATCTCTTCAAGGTATCTCCCAGTTTACACATAAACAAATTAGGGCCGTGGCAAAATTCAACTGGCTTCCCTGTCAGTGAGGCTGCACAAAGAACAGTAGGCTATATCCATAGTCAGATTCCAGTTGCTCTGCTGAGTGATGGCGATGGTTTATAATGATGACAGTATATGCACTTATTAAAAGTGAATGCTGTGTTCAGCTATGTGTTTGGTATTTTACAAAGATCTTTTCTAATTCATACAACATGTCTGGGAGGTAGGTGTGTTATTAACCCTTTAGTAGTATATACATATAAACTGCTTCAAATTACACAACTTTTGAGTGAAAGAGCTGTGTTTGAAAGGAGGGCTTGAAAAGAACAGGAGTTTTTATAAACAGTATTGTTGTTGTCCCTGAAGGCCAAGACACACACACATACACTAATTTTATACAAACACACACACACACACACACATCTATTTCTATGTATGTGTGCATGTGTTTAGGGGATAAATGTGAGAATAAACTAACATTTATGAAATGCTGGCTCTTTTGAAGGCATCTGCTAAGTTCATATTTTATCTCGGTTCTCACAATGTCTTTTAAGATATGATTTTAGCATTCTTTATTGGTGTTTATAGGCTACTGAAGCTCTGAATGGTTAAGAAGTTTTGACTGAATTCAGCAGGAAAGGGCAGAAGCAGTATTTAAATCTAAGTCAGTCTGACCCGAGAAGAGCACTCCACCAAGGAAATATAATGTAGGCTATATATGTCATTTAAAACTTCTAGAGGCCATATTTGAAAACAGTAAAAATGAACAGGTCCTGGTAGACACAGCCATCACAACCTCAGTCAACTGTTGCCTTCTCTTGCGTTGGCCCAGTTTTAAGGATTTTATTTTCCTATGTCTCTGGATATAATACCTCAGGAAAACCCTATGACAGCCCCAAGTAAGTAGTGGAGTAGGGAGTGCGTTTTGGGAGTTGCTACTGCACTTTCTATAGCTACACACACAACTCCAGACCTGGCACGGTCTCAGGCAGAGCAACTATACCCACAGGAACAGACTTCCTCTTTACCAGCCTAAACGTGTGAAGGTATCTCCCTGCCAGTTTATTATACCTTAGTTTAAATCCTCCAATTGGAGAAATAGAATTCCTGTGAGAAACCCGGATATGGAGAGTGAAAAATATATACATATGCCAACTACACTGATTTAGAAATACAGTGTGAAGATTAAGAGTTGGTGCCACAAAAATATGCAACAATGGCTGTTACGATGATGCAGCTTAATAGCAAGCATTTCTCACCTCAACACTGTAACTGTATTCCTAGATATGCTTATTTTAAATACCATATGGATACACACTGTGATGTGTCTTTTTAGAATGTAAACCTTGGCCCCTGATATACTTGTAAAGTGTCCCATACTGGATTTTCTTAAAGTGGGGTCAATCCGCTAAGGCGTATGTAGGCAAAAGATGGATTTATCCCAGTATCTTTAATCGACTGTAGGCAAGCAGGATATAGAGTAATTAATTACTTACCCATTAATCCAGCAAAGTTGTTGAAAGGATTGAAATATCCAGTCATTCTTAAACTTGACCACAGAAAGACATAGTTTCAGATAAATGGACAGAATAGAAGGTTTATTCAAACACACCCACAGTGGGTTTCACACTGGGTGTCATGCATACAAAGAGGTGGTCCTTGCCTTGATGGGTTTTCCATTTAAGAACAGACACATTGATGATGAAAACATTGAAACGTACAATATAATAAATAGTAAATATGAATGATTTTCTTTTCATATTCATGTTCTGTGCATACATGTTCACAAATTTTCCAGCCAATCCTACTCTAAATTTATCTACAGACCATAAAATTAGTGAGTCACTCTTCTTTACTGCCCACCCAGCATATGCTTTATGAGTCTAATTAGCTCTAAATAAAAGAAATGAATTCTTAACCAAGCAGATATTTCTCTAATCAAATCAGGATCCTGTATATTATGCATGTTTTATACCCTTTTTTAAAAATCACTTGATAATTTCACATTTCTCTTTTGCTAGTGATTTAAAAGATCTATTATACATTCTTTGGAATTTCCAGTGATGAAAAATGTCATTTTTTTAAGGTGTAGAATCTGGCATTTAACTCCTACTATATATTAAGCACCACACTAAGTTTGTAAGATATACTGCGTCACATCATTTAATCCTTGAGCATCCTAAAACACAGATATCGCTAGAGCCATTTCACAGATGAAAAAACTGGGAAGCAGAGATATTAACCGATTAACCAGCTGACCCAAGAACACACAACTGGTAAGTGGTTGAGCCACGATATAAATCTCAGAACTCTCTGACCTCCATAACCAGAATGTTCTTATGATAAGAAAAAAGTAATCTTGAATCAAGCCATAAATAAACTGTGGTTGCTCAACCTGGGTAACACTATATGGGCCAAAACTAAAGGGTGATTTTAAAATAATCCGATTGATTCCCTGGGTGATCCTTAATATAATTATACTCCTCCAAAAACAATTTCCGTAATATGCTCAATAACAGCATTACTAGAACAGTGACCTGGAAATCTACAATAGTCATTTCTATGTATATGTCTTAGTTTACTTATTCAAGCCTTAATCTCATTATTTTATAGTCTTAACTTCTAATTGCCTGGGCTGGGAAGAGGCTGAGAGTAAAATCTGTAATTCCTGAAGGTGAATCCAACAGACATTAGCCCTTGAGTGTTTTCCAAAAGGATGACTACAGCGTTAATAGAGTAGGCACACCATGCTTGAAGAGCTAAAGGGGTAGCAGACAGTAAAGGCATCACTGCGTAACAGTTGAGTCAGTAGGCAAGCTCGCATCAGAAGAAGCCATCGCTGTGTTTTTAGTCCATGACCAGGGGTCACTTTCCACGTGTGTCAGGTAAAACTAATAACTCCCAATTCACACAGATATTATAAAGATCAAAAGAAAATACTATTAGTCATTGTCTGACTGATAGCAAGCATTCAGTGTGAGTGCCTCCCCTTCTACCTCACTGAAGCTCACCCACGTCTTGTTCAGCAGGAAAAATTCTCTGAGAGTAAAGACAAATGCAAAATATACAAATAGCTCATCTACACTGAAGAGTCACCCTGCCCAGATTAAGAATTCCTATCAGTCTGTGAGATTAGTATATTTATGGTCTCTAATTTAGGGAAAAGTGAAAATGGAACCAAGGACTAGGGTGAAGTAAAGGGATGGTGTCTTGACAGAGTGGCTTCATCATTTTGTTCTAAGTGGTACAAAGTGGTATGATGTTCCTTTACAGCTGATATAACCACAATTAAATGGAAACATACATGCTCTCCCTCACACATTTCAAATGTGAAACCGTGTGGTCTGGTAACCACTCCGCGTGTGTGCCTGAACGCTATGCTACTGAGCCCCTTGGAGAAGGAAAGATGTCAGCAGAAGACTTTGCTACAAAAGTTTTCGTTATATACAAAGATGCCTCTCTTCTCTCCACTACGTCTCTCCAGATGTGTCTTCCCAGAGAAGGATCCAGCTTAAGGAGCAAGGGGGGAGGAACAGACCGAACAGGAGACATATTAAGAGTGAGACCCAGAACAGATGACAGATATAAACAGCTTCAGGAAGCACCCTTCTTCATCTTTCCATTTCACACTTGGACGGCTGCAACATTCTTAGGAACCCTCCTAAGAGGGTACCCCCTACCCCACCTCCTGTAAACGTTTTATGTAACATCGGCCTATCAGTTGTGTGGGCACGATGAACATGATGGGCACGCTGCCAGCACTCACCCCGAGGAGGGATTGGCAAGGCCAGAGCTCGAGAGAATGACTGACATCATGGAAACACACTTTTCCTAAGGTAAACTGCAATAGAAACATCAGACAGTTAAGATACCGACTCTCAGACGTTTCGTGCAGGGGCTGAATATACCGTTGCTTCTGAAAAGACTGTGGACCATGGACTGCCTGTCACAGTTCCTGATTCTCTGGTGGGCGGGATGGAGGTAGGAGTGACAGAGCCACACATCAGCCACAATGCACATGATGGATGAGCCAGAAAAACCAGGCAGTGAAGCCCAGCCGCTCCTGCGAATCCATTTATTTCCGGTCTCTCTCTCTCTCTCTCTCTCTCTCTCTCTCTCTCTCTCTCTCTCTCATACTGCAGCTAATCAGTAGTGACAGACGAGGGTACGGATTCACTCCTTCCTTCAGGCACCCAATTGCATTTTCTCTCCTTTGTCCAAGGTCTCTTATCCATTTCTTAATGAGTCCTTTAAATAAGGAAGGAGCAGAGCCTTCTCCTAAAATTGACTGTTGATGCAAGAGTCCTGGTGTGTTGAGAAAAAAAAGGTAGGAAAGGAAGGCAGGATCAAAGGGTTTCATTGTTTGGCTCATAAAGGGAGAGAGAGAAAGCATTTCCAGGAGGAGTGCACTGAGTAATTAGGGTTGAATGTTGAAAAGGAAGTTCAGATAAAAATGCAGCAAAATTAGAGGGCCGGGAGTAGCATGATTTGGCAAAAGTCTAGACCTCAGCCCTGTGTCCCTGTTTGAATTGGATGTAGTCATTCCAATTGACCCATTAAGGCAGCCCAGTCACAAGAGCGCCTGATGTTTACAGGACCTTGTCATTTGCACGGCTGTACTGACGACCCACTTAAATAGAAATGGACAAATTGCCGGACATATCTCATTTTTATTTACCATCTTCAACAAGTATGAGCCAGTAAGTACAGCTGAAATTAAGACTATGGCTGAGTCTGTATCAATACGGTGGGGCCAGAACATTCAGTGCCTCACGCTGGCTGAGATTCATCTTTAGAACCAAGCCACATGGTGGATACTCAAAACATTGGACCCAACATCTGCGTGTGAGGCCAAAACAGCCTCTCAAGAAACAGCTAGACTGGCTGTTTTGGTCCTAATAGATTTGGCTGTGCACATGGGGATCATTTTTAATCATGAGATCTAAGGTCTGAGGATGGCGATGGTGCTGAAAATCATAACAGTGATGACAAAGAGATCACCACGTTAACTATGACAACCACGATGGAGACAGACTCGGAAAACAGGGTATATCAGGGCCTCCTCTTCCTCAGTGAACTTTTCTAAATGGATCTAAAGAACTTAGTGGCCACCTTTCCTAAAAAGGACTCTAGTTTATACCTCCAAACCTTAGAAAACAGTGCCTCCTCATAACTAAACTAAAATCTGTGACCTCTTTGCAAATCGATCTTTTCAATAAACACTTCAGGACTCTGCGTCACTACTGGACAGTAGTCTTCCCACATTAAAAGCAGGTGGTCTTCCGTTTATATATAAACATTGTTGAATGAAACATGGAAAAATGATTTGGCCATTCTAATTGGCACCACCTTCTTAAGGTCATCTCATAAAAGCCATACAGAGACGTCCCTCCTGTATATGAATGCGTTGATATTATTATCAGATTATCAAGAAGACCGAATTTGCAAGCGTTTTTATCTGAATAAAACTAAAATCCAGAAAATCATTTTTTATGTTCTTGCCTTGTACAAAATTAAAATATAAATTCTGGAATAAGGAAATTACATAATACACCTGTTTATATATAATTATATTTGTATAATCATAATGTATGTCTTTTATTATAATAGGAATCCTGATGGTTAAATAGACAAAGATGCTAGGAATAGATACGTGGTGTCCGATCATGCCTAGCACTATTTCTACACTTAAATTACATTGTTCTCTGTAGTATATAAAATACTCAAACTGGTTCCCCTGAAAACTATGATACTTCTATTCACTTCAACTGTCAATTTGGCAGCATTAATATTGCTTTAAAAATAATACTTTTAAAAAATACACTGATCTTATTAGGAAAGTAATACTGGGAAAAATCAATTCAGTGCCATAAATTAGAAGAATGAATGAAGGCTTTTGGGAACTGAAATTATCAGCACCTGACTATCCTTTAGCCTAGAGTCAACATCATCTTCTTTACCCAGTTATCAAGTAGGCGCTTCAAACATTACCCTGAAAATAGGTATGACTATGCAGTTGAAATAACTAGATAATGTTCACTTCGGTACAGTTATTTAAATTGCTTCAGCAGCCACATTTTCAGCCCAAATTATTTTGTAGCAATCGACCTTTATAAAAGAGGAAAAAGAACCAACTATGAAGCTGACAATTTGATTACCACCTTAGACTATAATCCATGTTCATGAGCGACCTGGAACTCTCATATAAATTGACTCTTTAGATTGAGAATTCTATTTGTGTTTCTTTTTTCTTTCATTCAGGCCATAGGTTTATAAACAGATAATTTAACATTCAGGCCCTTGACTGTCAAATGAGTTTCCAATTCTTAATTCAGTGGATTAATATTCAACCCTAAATGTTGCTTTAATTACATAGAATACATCCTGAGAATTATTTCTGTGAATGAGGTTTCAGGAATTGCTACCATGCCGTGATTTTCTTTCCTTGTTCTATCAGAGTGGCCCTCTCTCCTGGGAAGAGCAGATAACCTACCCAAGCAGCACCGACCTATGAAGGCACCATCCCTCAGCTGTTGTACCCTGAAGGCACAAATGTTTGGCTAAGTATCGACATTTCCCCCCTTCATCAATGCTAAAATTTAGCGCTGAGTTTCTACAATAAAGGCTTAGGTCTTTGGCCTTTTTCTTATTAATCCTATTACGCTTGTCTTTATGAGCTCTCCTAGTTTCTTTCACTCCCTCCGGGGCTTAGCTGCAAATGAGATTTCACATCTCAGTGTAAAATAACCCGAACATTTTTCTAGAAAATTAAATAAAAGTCCTCCACCCTGGCACTACATGCCTAGAATCCAATTTCTGGAACCGATGTCTTTCCCAATGCCTCACTGTCTTCTTGCCATCTCACTCTTTTAGCACTGAGGAGCATCTTTCTGCTTTTGCGTTCAGATGATCTACCACTGCAGGAAGCAAGAGAGGGCAGGGTGGCATGGTGAAAGTAGGGCAGTGGAAGGCAGAACCCGGGAGTTCCGTGACTGCGTTTCTGAAGACGTCTTATGAGTAGGAGTCAAAGCCGGTTATCTCCTGCAGCTTACGCAGCTCATGAGCCACCTGTTCTCCTTTACACCTTTACACAGGCTCTGCTTCTCTCTGCCAGCCTGTGCCGTGCTTTCAGTGTGAACTAGCCACAAAAAAAAAAAATCCTTCAAAGTTTCTCCTTGAAAAGGTATTTGAGTTTCTCAAGAAGAAGGCAACTCAGAGGGGAACAAAAAGTCCTGGGCACACACTGAAAGGTGTAGCCCTTTCAAGGGGTCTCAAGTACTAGAAGCGTCACATCCTAATGGAATTAGGTCTAATCACACAAGTCAACCAAATGTCAGACATCTCAGGAGCCCCTCAAAGCATTCCAGCCAGTGCATCCAGGTGTGATTAGAGGTAAAGAGAACTGTTAACTTTCTTTTTCTAATTCCAGGTAGAATCAATTTCTTATAAATAGTAACAATTTTTAAAAATAACAAAAGAAAATGACTTATTTAAATATTTTGCAGCACCTTGAGGATCTCACTTCGATTTAGATGGCAGGTGCAACGTTAATAAAATGCAACTTTCGTAAGTTTTCCTTATGTATAAATTGGCAATGGATGGCAATGAATTATGCACATGAAAAATATCAAGTAAATCATAGTGTGGTGAAGAGTATGTTATATCGTCATCCTAGATATATTCGGAGCCAAGTAGAGACTCCATATTTTTAGATTTCAGAAATTACTTTGGAGGAGATCTTTCATACCCTCTCAGCCTAATATTTTTAATCACTTAAAAAAAAGAGGAGAATCTCTACAGAGACACAAATACAAACTCTTTTTCACAGTAGGTACCATCAGGTAGGAAGCAGCTAGGTGAAAGGTGGCAGGGCATGTTCAGGACTTAAGTAAACCAGACTGTATCCTTACGTCTAACCTAAAGACATTTATATACTCGAGCAGAATAATATAAAATTCATGGCAAACAACTTGAGGCTGCTGGCCACCTGTTAGGAAACCTTGGAAGCAATGAAGCCTAAAGCTTCTTCTAACATTCTATGATTCTACTATAACTAATTTCTTCTGGAATTGAGAAATAACTGGTGAACAGGGACTAGGTGATATAAATATTAGACAGCCCTAAAAAGTTTCAATGGAATTAAAATAACCCACTAATATCGGGCAAGGCTTACTAGATTCTTTTTCCTTGGGAGTTCAATCCAAAATTGTTGGATAATTGCTGGTTGGATTAAAAAAAATTGCTTCTTACTGCAAAGAATCCTCTTCTGTAGAAAACTGAATGTTACTGGGAAAAGTGTCATCATTAGTTAGAAATATTCTAGCCATGATGACTTCATATGAAGGAGGCTGAATGTATATTTAATGCAAGTTATAAAAGAGGGGTTGACTGCAGATATGGAAGGCTCAGAAAGAAATATAAATGTGCATATATGCTATTGATATTTTCTATATCATACTGTAAACAAAGTGAAGTACATTGAGAATCCATTCTGGAGAAGCTGCTTTGTAACTGACCATGTTATACAACAAGTCTAGCATGTTAAGCAGCAAATGTATTTCGATGACACAACTTCCAGAGACTTTGCTCAGGCAAATCCATAGAGAATACATCAGGCCTAAAACGGAGGCAAGTCCAATCAACAGTAATCATTTTCAAAGCATCAGAGCCAAAGTGTTTCTAGGCTTCGTTGATGGAATGGCATAATTACATCACCTTTTGGAATTTCAAAGAGTTTTTTTTAAAAGGCGTAGGTAAAAAAATATTTTATTGTCCCCTTCCTTTGGTATTTCTCCTAGAATGAACAAGAAGCCCCTAAGACTCCTGGTGGATTTACAAAACATTCAGTGATTACTGTACTGGCCTATCATGACTCTATGTCCCTTCACAGAACAGAAGACACTACGTTGATTTGGCCTCTGTATAAAAGAGAGGTCACTTTGGGATCTTAAGCCTAAAACTCAGGTGTCAAGCAAGTGCAAACATGAGTTCACATCTCAAAACTGACAGTTTATACTGCTCCTGGGTGAATCCCTACTTTCTACGTGCCAGCTCTAGCAAATATTCGGGAGCTTCTGGTCAACTGGCACACGAAATCGAACTGCTTTGCCCAAATTTTTATAAGTCTTCTATCATCTGACCTTATCCTATCCACCTAAAGAAATCAGGTTCAGGTTCTCACTTTCTGTGGCGCACAGCTAACTAGAGCCCAAAGCCTTTCCTCACACTGTTCCTCTTGCTAATCATTCCCTTTCTTGTCCTTCGCCCAATGAAATACCAGCCGTCCTCTAGCTCAAGTTCAAGTTCACTCTCCCGAAGGCTGAGCTGACAGCCCCAACCTCACCTGATCTCCCCAGCATTTCCACAGGACATAGAATTTACATGTCCCAAACTAACTGTAAAGTATATTCTCTCTCTTTGAATATTTTAATCTTTTCTCCCCAAGTATACTGTGATCTCCTTGCCATCTGGGCTCACATTTTATAATTCTCTGAAATGTCTCACTGTGTTTAGTAGGACTCTAATTATATAGCAGGTTTTCAATATGAACTGAATGAAAAAAATGGTCAGTGAACATGAAATGATGAATATTTTAGGAAACCGATGTTGCCAAACAATTAGAAAAGAATATGTCTGTTTATGGTAAGATATGGAGCTGTTCAACTTTCAAGAGATGTTAAAAGTATACGACTGGCTTGCTTGGAATGGCAGCAGCGTGAGAGCTGGCAGGCTGAGCCATCTTTGGACTGACGGACCCCTGGAACCTTTCCTAACTAGGGATGCTCACCTCCTTAGAAAGGATTGATATGAGCAACTAAAATCAGAGTAGACTTAGAACTATGAGGCAGCAACCACTGTCCCAGATATAGTTTACACTACATTGAGACACTTCCCTTTCTCTGATCATAAAACACCTGGGAGATTAACAAAGTGAATATTAATAATAGATACACAAGACCATGGTCCTTTCTTGACTGAAGTAGAAAGTGAAAAGATCTGAACCCCTTACATTCCTCAAAATGAACCGTTACTCCTGTGTAGACACTAACATGACTCCTATTTCTTTTGTAATTATATCCAGTTCTGATAAAGGTTTCAAGGTTTATTACTCAGGTTTAAAACAGACAACTGTACATTCACCAAATTTAGCGAAAGAACACAAGTACCAAAATAAACACATTTTAGGGTTTGCAAATAAAAATGTTTTAAAATTACGTTTCTGAACTTCCACCTTGCTTTGGAGAAAAAAAAAAAAAGCACCTTCTTAGATTATGTGACCTCCTGGGTCTCTGTGTTAATGAAGCCTGGAGACTCCTCCTCTCACTGGGATGGCTATTTGCCTTCCTGCTGAATAAAGATTTCCTCAACATAATTATCATATGAATACTGAAACAAATGAATACTGATACTGAAACAAAAAGGATAAGGTGATATTGGTTAAGCCATCCCTGTGTGGGGGGGGGTGGGGCGGGGGTCTTTCAAACTTGCTGCTGCTAACATACAACCATCTTGAACAGAAGCCAGACCCTGTTTAACTAATTTTACATTTAGGTATTAATAATGCATAATAAGCCATGTCTGATGTGACAAATTACAATAACTATCAAACCATTTGCCCATCCAATATACTTGACTAATCATGACACACCATGTGACAAAGACAAACCTCTCAATTCTTTTAAAAGAAAGCTAAGTGGATTGAAAGACAGACTAAACCCAATATTTCTCATTGGTATTAATGAAGCTGATTCCAGCTTCCCGTATTGCCTTGATAGGGAGAGCAGAAGAAATCCGGTTATTTCCTTCCTTCAATTCTCCTGTGTCCTCCTCTAGCTCCTGAGTGAAAGGCAATGCTATCTTAAAATCATTTCTGTGTTGGAGGCACTTTTCTCCATGAATGCAGGGAGCTGAAAAGACCGCGCCTCAAAAATCCCAGAGGAAAAGCAAGTGTAGTCTGTCAGTGGTTTCACCCTTAAGAATATCCCCTATACTGGGTCTCACTAGAGGAGTTCCACGGGAACAAATGGAAAATGAATCCTCAAGCATTCGAAGCAGTATCTCAAATGCTACCCAGGGTTGTCAAAAGCAAAGCGTCTAACTGCTCACGCTGCAGCAGTGGGAAACAGCCTGGACACAATATCCTAGGTCTGTACCTTTTCTCCTTATACTGTGCTGTAGCTACACTGGAATTTGCCACTGAAACATCTACACGTGCACTTGAGCGCACATGCCCCCTGTGGTCCCCAATGTTATCTTGCCACTCATGCCTGTATGTATAAAAATAGTGTGCTTATTTAAAAAAGATATATGCTGCTTTCCAGTCTATTTGATATTTCTAGGAGAGCTTAGCTATTTGGACAATGAAATAATAAAGTACACTCAGCTGCTTAGTCAAGGCTTCCCTACCTGTATATGAAATAGAAAAATATAAACAGTTTCCACAAGGCAAGTTTTAGAAACCCAAACATAGAAAGATTAACAAATATTCTTATTCTGTGTAATCGTGGACAATTTACCAGTCCTCTTTTTGACTCACTTCTCATTGACAAAATAAAGATATTAATAGCATAATATTTATCAGTATTAAAAAGTGCTGTCACAAAGTGAAGGTTCATAAATATTATCCATTATTAATACTAGTGTGGTGAATAGACCCAAAGGTGACCCAATAATCCTGCCTACTGGTGTTCACACATTTGTGTAATCCTCTTTCCTTGAGTTTAGGCAGGACCTGCGACTTGGTTCTAACAGATAGAACATGGCAAAAATGATGGGGTGTCATTCCTGTGCTTAGGTTATATTACACAACAAAGGTGACGAGAAATGTCACTTGCATGATTATGTCACATTATCTAAGACCCCACTTTAGGACACTGATGCTAGAGACTCCTTGGGGGCGTGATGAAGCAAGCAGTCATGCTGGGAAAGCCCACATGGCAAGGAACTGCAGACAGCCACTAGGAAATGAGGGCAGCCTCCAGTCAATAGTCAGCAAAAGGTCGGGGCCCTCAGTGCTCTGTGATGACCTAGATGGGTGGGATGGGGTGGGGGAGGGAGGTCTAAGAGGGAGGGGATATAGGTATACATACAGCTGATTCACTTCATTGTACCGCAGAAACTAACACAACATCGTGAAGCAATTATACTCTGATAAAAAAAAATGTCTTAAACAAACAAACAAAAAGAAATGAATTCTGCCAACAACCTAAAAAAGCTTGAATGTGGTGGATTCTTTCCCAGTTGAGCCTCCAGAGAGAGCACAATCCATGTGGCAAAGTGATTGTAGTCTCTTGAGATCCAAAATAGGGACCCAACTAAGCCAGGCCCAGTCTTCTTACCCACAGAAACTGTGAGATAATAAATGTGTTGCTCTAAGCTGCTACATCTGTGGTGATTCATTACACAGCAATAGATAGCTAGTATTATGAAGGCAAAATGATAGGCAACATGAAAGACATTCTTCTTACATAAAGAAAACACTGCCTAAGACTTCTGAATAGATATTAAGCAGGGTTGAGAAATCTTGAATTCTCTTAAACATTTCACAGAACTTCAAGGTGGAAGGGATGCATCTTAGAAGTGATCTGGTCTAATCCCTCTCCTCCATCATCTTGCAAGTAAAACCTCCAGCCTCTAAAATGGTTATATAACTGGCTCAAAGTCATGTGACCAGCTAACTGTAGAGCTGGAACTTGAACCCAAGTCTTGTGACCTAATGTTTCATATCACCACACTGTTGCCGAAGCTATGATTTCCCATTTTCGTGAGAATTTGTTGATTCTCTGTTAGTAGCATTTAAATCGAACGAAGAGCAAAGATCAATGCTGACTAGATCTTAGATGATCATTTGACTTAACAGTTATGCAATTTCATTTGCAGGTCACTTACTATCATTCTGATATGGCTTGTTTCCAAGGTAACATTGGATCGATGTGCTACCTGTCAAACTCCAACCGGAGAAGAAACACAGTAAAAATCCAGTAAATGCAGAGCAACCAAGGCTCTGCCAGAGAGTATAAAAGCATTGAGATAAAGGGTAAAAGTTTCAGTTAATACATGAAAATGTCACCATACACTCGGGATCTTTGCCTGAAGGTTAAGTGTCACAGACTATTGTCAGACGGCGCCAGCAGCCAGAATGGCTAAATCCACCTGGGTGATGAGTGTGGTAGCAGACGCTACAATCACATTGCCTGTATGCTCAAGTCAGATGATGTGACCATATTACAATCAGAATGTAATTCCAAGCAGCAATATTTTGTCCTAATTTTTATAGCGGTTGGTTAATCAGATTCTCCCTATCACAATTAAAAAGGTCCAACATGTCTCCATTTCCCCTCGACCAACATCTCCCCAGATGGAGATGTTCTGGATACCTAATGCACAACAACGTGACTAGTTAATACTGTACTGTATACTTGAAGTTTGCTAAAAGGGTCGATCCTAAATGTTCTCACCATGGGAAAAAAAGAAAAAGGTAAGTATGTGAGGTGATGCATGTGTAAATTAGCTGAATTATGGTGATTATTTCACTATGTATATGTATATCAAAACATCAACTTGCACTCATTAAACACATACATTTCTTTTTAATTGTCAATTATACCTTAACAAAGCTGGGTAAAAGGTTCAAGAGATATTATATCCAGACTACATCTGCAAATTTTTTTTACATACAACATATTTTAAAAATATAATTGAATATGTATTCTGACAACGGGGCAGCATTTTAGAACTCAGGATTATTCTGAGTGACATCCGTGTCATGTGTCTGCTTTTCCTTCTCTTCTAACTATTCCCTGTACTAGTTTGAATCACAATTATTTTACTTACAATTTGGGTAATTTTGAAGAGTTATTTTACCATCCCAACTTTGAACCTCTTTATGTACATATATGCTTGCTGGAAGATGGTTTTTTGGTATAAATAGAGTCATATATATGTAAAATATTTAGCATAGTATTTATTGCATAAACTGTTGCCTTTGCCTTTTCTTCTAACTTTCCCCATGGAAAGCAACTTTCTATTTCCCTGAAGTCTTCTGGACCTTTGAACAGAAGAGCACAGCAATCCCAAACTTAATGAGGTATATTTACATTTTTTGTAATAGAGAAGCATTTGCTATTACGGTGAAAGTTTCAAGTTCAATCTAGCTATGTCTTAAGGTTTATATGGTGCCTATATGGACAGCACTGAGTCAAGCATGGACCTACAATGTCTGTTTTGTCCAAGCATGGTAAAGGGCAAAGATCCATTCCATGCTTTAAGACAGCCAACCTTTTAGCAAATGAAGGGGAAAATTGAATTTAAGTCAGAAAGGGGAAACAAATCCTCCTGTCCAGTAAATTTCTTTAATCAACAAAGTGGTTTTTCAAGACTCTCATTCAATCTCACAAAGCTTGCTAAGTCTCCCCACCCCACCCAGGTACACAAGGTCACAGCAAGTACTTATTTCAGAAAAATCCAGAATAGAACCTCTTAGGAAGAAAGATAGAAAATTACACTGGCAAAAGAATTTGCCAAAATAGCATAAAGGTGTTTAAAAATATTTAACATACTCTCATTTATCTTTAAATCAAGTTTAGAATAGAAACAGAATCAATACAAAAGAAATGTTATTAGTAGACGTGTCAACTATTAAGAACTGCACTTACTGTAATTCTCTGGCTGTCTCCCATGGTCCAACTATATGAATGTTTGAAAAAAACAGGGTAAAAGCACATGTAATTTACCCAGCGATGTATCACAGCTTGCTCTGCTAGGAAAGGTAAGTAAATGAGCAAACCTGCCAGTAAGCCCAGCATGAAATGAGGGTGGAGCTGGGATTACAAAGTGGTTATGTCACATTCAAACACTTTAAGAAAAATACTGGTAATACACAAATTTAAGTCTGAAAAATAAAAAGCTTCTATTCACTTATTTTATTTTTTATCCTATTTTCTTTTTACACATTTCCTAATATTCTTTTTAGGTTTTCTTTTACACTGTGTCTGTACAATACTCAGACATTTGAATGAAGATTAAACTGATAATTTAAATATGTGAGTGTATTACCTATTCAACCCTAAGCATGCAGATATTCTGAAATATCTTAATATTCAGAAATATCCAGCTATTTCATGACATTTAGAGGAAACAATCATGTATTAAACTAAAATTTAAACATCAGTATCATATACTTAAGTAAATACTTCTATTTGTACATTTACTTTTGAGGTTTTCTTTTTTTTCCATAAGCTAGTGGTCAATTTCCTACTTATAATTTATAATATATTTTTAAAAATTTTCTAGATTAAAAACTATCTTCTCCACCAATACCTTGATTCTCTTTTTAATTATTTTGGCAACTACTGTTTCCTCTTCTTTCCCTCCTCTGCTTCCAGATCTTGTTCTCTAAATTTGTCCACTGAGTATGTTGTTTAGTCTCTTTCTCTTTTGGAAACATTCTCAGAAAGCAGTATTTTCTTTCTGTAACTGTTATTGTAAGACTGGGAAGGAGAAAAAGGCAAAAGGGCATATACCTCTTAGCAATCAGTATTGCTGAGATCTTTAGGGGATGTTTCTCCCTTTTCTTTAGCAGGAAGTGAGGGTGGGGCGGGCATGACCAGGGCAGGCAACATTATGGCCCATCCACAGAGCTATACAATTGGTGTTTTGCTTCTCTTTTACACGTAGATGTAAGAGTTCCATAGACAGCAGAGGAGTTTACCTAGTCCATGGCGCAAAATAATGGGATTGCATCATTTATGTGACATTTTAATAAACTAGCTGTTTGTTTATAGACTATATAAACAGACATAAATCTATATTTTCTAATCGATTAGGTAATTAAACACAATTCATGAGTAAATGACTATTTTATATGAAGTGTGATTTCTGTATACTTTATTTTTCAGAGTATGGCCTCCTAGCATTAAACTTTCTCCGATGGATTTTCACAAACCTCCAGACTCTGAAGCATAAATCAGAAATCTGTTCTTCTGGCCCAATGCTTGAAGAACACTCTGTGACTGTCAGATTTCTCTGCTAGCACTTTAGTTACCATAGCTTCTCAAGCCATTATTTTTTTTTCATGTTCCCCCATAGAGAAATGTACAACAGACCCTCTGTTCTCTTTTCTGCTCCATCACTGATTTAAGGTTGACCTACAAAATACTAAAAGTTTAATTCTGAGTCAACTGCTCAGTGCATGTTTAAGGGAGAGGTGAGTTCACTCGACATGCATGTTGGCTGAGTCTACACATGTAAAATGAAGGGAAGGAATGAGACAGCATCTAGACATATTAAGGCAAAAACATATGTCTGAACCATCTTGAGGACTGAGGCCAGACTTTGTAAAATGTAACTTTTGGATAGGACTAAAATACATATGGATTTTCCATTTCACTTTGCATGAGAACAGGAAACCTATGAAAATGATTTGCTTGTATCTATTATTTTCTTTCTTTATAGAACTCAAAAGACACTGTTTAATCATGTCAAGTATATTCTTTTTTATTTTACTTCTCTCAATTGTCACTCAAGCTTTTAAAAACTGTAAAATTAACTTTTCATTAAATTGATTGTGACACTAGGCTTAAAGTAGTAAAATTCCATAGTAGTAAAAATATAGAAGACATTAGTAGAAGTTCGTTGTATAATCAGAGCCAGTCCTGCTGGGTACACTGGTGACCTAAATATTAGTATGCCTCTATATCCCAGTCGGCATTTTACTTGGTGATTTCTCTTAAACCCCTGTCCCCTAACACACACACACACGCTTATACACACAGGAACACACACACACCCCTCTCTAGTACTAATGCCTTAGGCTCTCTGAATTTCTGCGTCCCAATCAAAACAAAGGGATAAATTAGGAGTTTGGAATTAACATATACACACTACTATATATAAAATAGACAAACAGCAAGGACCTACTATGGATGGCTGGATGGATAGACAGACACATAGGTAGATAGACAGATACATAAACGGAATCACTTTATATATATGTATATATATACATATATATATAAATAAACTGAATCACTTTGTTGTACAACTGAAACTAATACAACATTGCAAATCAACTATACTCTAATAAAAAAAAGCACTGTTCTAAAAAAATAAAAAGTAAAATGTAAATAATGCTAAAAAAATAAAAAGGTGATTTCATAATGAAATAAAAAAACAAAGTTCAGGAAAATGTTTTGATAAATCCACTTACACTGAGGTTAAATGACTGATAATATTTAACTCACTTTACTAGGGTAAACTCTTAGGCATCTCCAAATCTGGTTTTAAAAATGTTAGTATAGGGCTTCCCTGGTGGCGCAGTGGTTGAGAGTCCGCCTGCCGATGCAGGGGACATGGGTTTGTGCCCCGGTCCGGGAAGATCCCACATGCCGCGGAGCAGCTGGGCCCGTAAGCCATGGCCCCTGAGCCTGCGCGTCCGGAGCCTGTGTTCCACAACAGGAGAGGCCACAACAGTGAGGGGCCCGCGTACCGCAAAAAAAAAAAAAAAAAAAAAAAATCTAGTATAGGGTGAAAGGTAGATAGGAATTTTTCAGGTGCTTAAGATAATATCGCTTATCTTTTCCATCTTAGATCCAGGTTTTTGCTCAGAGTTTAATTTGTTTTGAGCAATGTAAAATTCTTTATGCTATACCTTTATAAAAGAGATTATGATGACTTAATCTCTAAATAAGTAATCATACATCCTTATTGACATCTGTAATTTCTAATACTTTATTAATAATATCTTGTTTCACTCTAAAGAGTATCCCATATTGGACAATAAATTAAATGTCAACCTATGAATAAGAGAAAAATTTAGTTGCTATACGTAGTCATCAGATGTCTTTCCCCTACCCTCTTGCTCTCTCTTGCATAAAAATGGGAGTTTTTTTGAGGAAGTGTCTCACACCTCTCATATCACTTCTTATAACCATAGAGCCCCTTCCCATTTTCTTCCCTGGTTACTACACTCTTTCATCTCATGCTAGATATTCTCACCTCTCATTTCCTCCTCTTAGTCCCAAACAACCAAGGGGAAATAAAAGGCAGGCAAAGAGGTTCACAGAGAAGACTTGGCACTAAGAAACTCTAAAGTAACTCAAAACTTAACAGGCATTTTGTCCCTACCCTATCCTGTTTGGTACCCAGTATTCTATTCCCAAACAAATCTGCTTTCAAAAAAGTATCCAATACAAATAATTTTTCTTATCACTGTCCAGTTAAGTACCAGACACTGTCTATAAGTAAGTGAGGGTGGAGTTCATAGTTGTGTGGCATGTAATAAGGGCTTCAAAAGGTATATATGTATATATAAACACATATTTAAATAACATTCTTGGTAAAGGTTATCAGTTATTACTCTCCAAGTATACCCGTATTTGGTTACTTCTGTGCCAATTAAAATAACATTCAAAGAGTAAGAAAGACCTTTAATTTTTAGCTTATTCTATTTTCTACTGCTTTGATTTAATGCAGGAAAAGTTAGAGAAAGTAAGGAAGTACTTTAAGGCTGATGTCAAAAGCCGGGGAGAAGCATTTTCTATTCCTTACTATAAATAGTCACAACTGGGGAGAAAAGATAAAGTAAACCAAGGTATAGTTCTATTCCTTAATATTCAGGCAAGCTTACCTTGTCCTGAAATACTTCTAAAGGTAGAAAGGGGAATTCCCAGCCAAATCACTGTTTCATCCCAAGAAGCTATTCATGCTGACCATAATAATACCAGGCATAAGACACCTGCCATTTCCATTGTACCTTACAAATTGTATCTGAGTCTATTTCTACATCCTCTTGGTTGGTCCCCAATGGGGACCAACTATCACCTTATTTGTAAACCCTCTACTGAGAGTAGAAATCCTCTAAATTTTATTTACCCTGAGTGAATGACCTTTCTGATGTTATAAACCATATGTAAAATTACTAATTGTCAACAAGTGGAAAAGAGAGACCTCAAGTTTCCACCCCCCCAAAAAAAAGATGGAGTGCTTTTGGCTTTACAGAATAGTGCAGGTTCCAGGATAGGAAGGGGTAAACATTTAGGGAAAATCAGATGAGGACATCAGAACCTGAGAGGACAACTATAATACATAGATTTGGCAGAAAGGATGCAGAGAGTGGGCATTCTTTCATTTATCTATTAGTTATTGAGTATTCTGTGCTCAGCATTTTTCTAGATGATGGGGATTCACCAGTGAGTAAGATTGGCACAGGGGGCTTCCCTGGTGGCGCAGTGGTTGAGAGTCTGCCTGCCGATGCAGGGGACACGGGTTCGTGCCCCGGTCCGGGAAGATCCCACATGCCGCGGAGCAGCTGGGCCCATGAGCCATGGCCGCTGAGCCTGCGCGTGTGGAGCCTGTGTTCCGCAACAGGAGAGGCCTCAGCAGTGAGAGGCCCGTGTACCAAAAAAAAAAAAAAAAGATTGGCACAGATGCACAGGAAGAGTCAGACAACAAGAATAACTTCAGGTGGCAATAAATTCTAAGAAGACACTAAACAAGAATGATAGGATAAAAAGTGCTGGAGTCATTTTGATTAGTTGGTTAAAAAAGGCCTCTCGGAAGGTGGTATTTGAGTTGAAACCAAAATGACAAAAAAAGAATCAGTCATAAGAAGATCCAGGTACAGACTTCCCTGGTGGCACAGTGGTTAACAATCCACCTGCCAATGCAGGGAAATGGGTTCAAGCCCTGGTCTGGGAAGATCCCACATGCCGCGGAGCAACTAAGCCCGTGTGCTACAACTACTAAGCCTGTGCTCTAGAGCCCGCGAGCCACAACTACTGAGCCCACGTGCCACAACTACTGGAGCCCGTGGGCCTAGAGCCCATGCTCCACAACAAAAGAATCCACCACAATGAGGTGCCTGTGCACCGCAACAAAGAGTAGCCCCCACTCACCACAACTAGAGAAAGCCCGCACGCAGCAACGAAGACCCAACACAGCCAAAAATAAATAAACAAATTTATAGAAAAAAAAAAAGAAGATCCAGGTAAATATTTAGGGCAGAAAAACAAACTGCAGAAAAGAAAGAGGATGCAGGGTACATAGGGGTCCAAGCACAGGAATTCTTCGTAGACATTGACCATTCTTGGCATCTAGACAGACCCAGCTAGATCACCTAGCTAGGGCCTTCATTAGGTTCAGTATACTAAGATGAACAAAACTAGTTGCCTAAACTTTACATTGCCAAGTCCAAGAAAAACAAAAGCAAAACAAAACAAGAAGTTAAATTATTCTGATTGAATAATTTATTGAATAAATTGATTGAATAAATTGAATAATTGATTGAATAAATTGATTGAATAAATTATTCTGATTGAATAACTGACTTGAAGACTTAATTCAAAGAGATCTGGACAGGTAAGGATATGGACTGATTTTGAGGCTATCACTCACTAACTGGAGCAAATGCCAAATCCTTGGGTAGCAGCAGGAAGCAGCGTTTTGACTGCTCTTCAGGAGAAAGAGCTCCAGCTAGACCCCATCCCTGGATGACCCTAGGTTTCCCATCTGCCTCCTTTCTGACCACTTTCTCCTCCCAGGACTTTTCTCACTCTTTCATTCTCTAGCAGGCTGCTCTAACGTTTCTCTTTTCTCCAGGCCTACTCCTGCCCCACCAAGCTTGTTTGTCATAAAGGTTTACTATTTACATATTCAGGAACTTTTGAATACATCTGTTTTACAGTAGTTTTCTTTCCAAAAGATTGTTTTTATCCATATCAGTGAAATAGACTATATAAGGGCTGTCAGGAGGATTTGGAAATAGTCTTGCTATACAAACCCAGATGTTAAAATGGCATTTGGGAAAATTGAATTTTACCTGTGTAGAATTTATTATGCATTCTTTCTTCATATAATATTATCTTATTTTCTCATTTTTATATGTGTTCTTTTACTGAATGGGTATATTCAAATGCAGCCGACTACAGGCTACCAAAAGATTTAATTCATCCATTACTTTCGAGTTATACTTCTCCAAAAGAAGAAATACACTTCTAATTTTTTGCTACTGATATTTATTGCCCAGCACAGATGAAAAGAACCCACATTTTGGTCCTGACGTATGTGACTGCTTATACATGAGGATGGCCTTCTCCTCAACTCATTTGAAGACCCAGGGATGAATAAATGCTCAGCCTTTCATTGCCCAAGGTGTATTACCTCCAAATGCCATAAAAATCAGTAATTCCTATAAACGAAATAGAAGGAAAAGTAGGAAACTGAAGTGTCCCAACTCACTAAATTGGAGAACAGTGCTCTCTTCAATGTATATGGCAACAAATCGGGCTCTAGAAGCTCCTTACCCTACCAAGTTTATCAGACATAATCTTATACGTGGTGGTTAATTAGAGTCAAACTGTTGAAATAGTAAGACATTACTGGTACCATGCTTCAGATTCATATTTGTATAAACATGATTTTGTGGAAACTGAATGGGGAATATTATTCTGATGGGAAAATGTATTCCAAGTTCCAAACTGCCTTCCAAATTAATTTGTGCTGTGAAACAGATCTGCAAATTAGAAGCTTACAAGGACAGAATGTGTCTTAGTTTTTCCTCCTATTAAGAGAAGATAGAAAATACTTTACACATAACAAGGGTTCAGTGTGTACCTACTCTGTGTTCTGTACAAGTGTCTGCGGGGAGTAAATAACACAAGCTGATATAATTCCTCTCCTGAAAAATTACAACTTGAGAAAACAGTATACACATATTTAACATAATGAGAAGATAATACAATGTTGCACATAATTAAATGCTAACAAAATCACTGTCCATTCTTAACAGAACTCCACTGAAATCACACTAACCTGACGTTATTAGCAAGTGGTTAAATACGCCAAGCTCAAAATACCTTTTACAGTCAACTCACGTCTTTACAAGCTTGGCCAATTTCACTCTGTCTGATTCTCCATGGCTGCCCATACAATTGCACTACCGGGACTAGAAAATGCCCCAGGTGACTGAAAGAAACACTCTCTGCATCCCTAGGTATTATTTCCCCACGTTGCTAAATAGACCTAGCTAAATTTAACCACTTAGGATGAGTTGGCGGAAGTGCAGAGAGAAGCACTTCAAGCGCAGAGAGAAGTTTCAAGCAAAGCTGAGGATGCTTTGGAAAAAGAAGAGTCCTTCTCAAGGCATTGTGAGGACAGGGAAGCAGCTGGCCAACGGTACTTCTTGGGGAGCAGGGACAGACCTATTGTGTCCAACCCCCAGGTGTTCTCCTCTATCTTTCCGAGCACAAAAGGGAGTGATTTTATGCTCTCTTCCCTTCTCTGTTCTGAAAGGTTCCTGTTGAATAGTGCCCCCTGCAGCCAGGGAAGGGGGCAGTGCAGCAGGTGCTCTTCACTCAGAAGGACAGGTCAAGTTCAGGGTTTGTTCTGAATTTTGATGTTAGCTTTCCTCTTCATAACAAACACTGACCTGTTTTCCATGACAATGTGCCCTGTGGATCATTCTGTCAACAGTGATAATGTATGACAGCGAGCCAACAGCACCACTGCAAGGACACCACAGCCTTGTTGTCAGTCACATTAAGGAGCACCTGATGGGAATGTGGAAAGCAGTCTGGGCATATAGAAAAGAGTCTCTACCTTAAAAGGATAACTTAATCTTATTTTCAAAGAGAAGAACCTCTGCCTTCTCAGCCAATAATCAAAACAATGAAGACACTGAAAATAGCACCGAAGGAAAGGAGGTCCATGACACAGATAGAAACAACCTCAGCTACTATTTTTACTTGAAGCTTGGTGATTGAGCAGTCTTTTCCTATACATTATTTAAGGGCATTCTTTTCTCTGTAAGTTTGTCAAGTGCAATATTGACTCATCATAAATTCTTTTCAAGTCTTCCTGACTCTCTTAAAAATTTCTCAGTTTACTAAAGCAAAACAGAGGAGTGAGACTTTGAGATGATTCATGTCCATTTCTGTTCTGGGAGCTAAGCATTCTCAAATTGCATGTCGGCTTCCTAATTTTCTGCAGAGCTAAAATATTGCCTAACTATATCCAACTACCTTTGCTACCAACTCCTCTTGTTTGGCCTATTCCACATGACCATAATTGCCAACTACAGGGCTAATGTGCCTCACTAATCACTTAGATGAATTATAATTTCTTATCCTAAGCAAGAGTTCATCAAACTAGGTTAGGGATGGTAAATAAGTTTGAGTTAGCATGCCAATAGGTGGTGATTGCCTAGAGAGATGAGTTGAGAAGAATTCAGAGGCCAAGTCCCAGTGCGGAGGAAATAGGTACTAGTAGTAGTACCGATGAACAAGGGAATTGCACTGGATTCCCACTGAGTCTCCTCAACACCAAGATAACCAGTTTTATTTAAACAAATAAAACAAGAAACTTGATCAAAAACTTGTTTGGAATTATGAATATGAAAAAGACTTTAACACTAATTTTTTTTTTCATTTAGCAGTATTGATGTTGTAGAGACTGGCAAATATCTGAGTGAGGGTAGATCTTGCTTAGACAACAGAAGTCAGAAACAGAGCAGACACATTTCTCAGATCATTCTATTCACTCGAAAACTAAGTAAAGATCTTAGTGAAACAATATGGATCTTCAATTCAGCTTACTAAAAATTAATATAACAGGGAAAAACAAATATAAAAAAACTTCTGGCAGATATCTGAAGTATTAAATATGAATTCACAATTTAAAAGGATATTTATACACACACACACTAAGTTCTGTTCATTGAAAGTTTCTGGAAGCAATGGCTTCCAGGCAGCAGTGAACACATCTGGCATCCATGTCTTCATTTCTAAATACCGTTCATCAATAGAAGGAAACATGGCTCCTTGGATAAATGACTGATTCCAGATCAGGATTAGGGAAAGTGCAACATAAACCCAGAATCTTGTGCTGGAAAGCGAGAAAGTTCTCAGAGCTCAACAGAGACGCATGGAAAAGACATAGGAGCCAGTTTTAAGAGGTTCTCAGCTGTTCAAACAATTTGGTCATCAAAAAGAATAATGGCCATAATGGATTATATGACACTAATTAGTGTCCATTTTGCTATATGACACTAATTAGTGTCCGTTTTGCTACTACAGATAAAGAGAGAACATAAAATTAACACACATAAAATATATGCTATACTTAGAGGTGACTTTTACACCAATTTCATGCTCTGAAAATTTATATTTGAATGGAAAAAATCAAACAGTTATCCTACTTTTATAGTAAAGAGCAGAGTTCATCCCTATCATGTTGAGGGAAAAACATAATTAGAAAAATGCCAGAGATCAATGTAGAAGAAATGATAAAATGAGAAAACTACCACTTAGCAACCATGAATGAAATAACTGATTCAGAAAGCCAGAATGATCAATGAGTATAAAAACCACTAGGTCGGGGCTTCCCTGGTGGCGCAGTGGTTGGGAGTCCGCCCGCCAATGCAGAGAACACGGGTTCGTGCCCCGGTCTGGGAGGATCCCACATGCCGCGGAGCGGCGTGTCCCGTGAGCCATGGCCGCTGAGCCTGCGCGTCTGGAGCCTGTGCTCCGCAACAGGAGAGGCCACAAGAGTGAGAGTCCCACGTACCGCAAAGAAAAAAACCCAAACAAACAAAACACTAGGTTAAAATTTGATAATGCTAAAGCATCACCCCAAAGTTTGCTTGCTAATATTGAAGGGGGAATATATAATAAGAGATCTACTAGACATCATCTCAACCAACTGAACAAATTTAGTGTCACTAAAATTAGGACAATCTGACATCATCTATTTCTTATATGTATATGTAATATGAAGTACTCAGCATTATTTATAAAGTAGTCTTGCCAAATATGTTTTATATGAGTTTGATTAAGCTTTAATATTAAGTTTGATACAAGCTTTGATTTATAGGAAGTACAGAGGATAAAGGGACAAGTTAAAAATCACCACCAGAAAACAGACAAATGAAGAATGTGGTACATGTCACAACAAAATTGATCTAGTTTCCTAAAAAAATAATGTCAGGAAAGAAGATAAAAACAAATTTGGAGCTCTTTCATAGATTAAAAGAAACAAAACAAATCAAAGATCAGAAAGTTGCTTGGCTATTAGTTGAAAAAATTCATAGAAAATATTGACAATTGGGAGAATGAATAAATATACAATATAGATGTTATAAAGAATAACTATTTCTTTTCGTAGGTGTGATAATAGTATTTTAGATATATATGAATCTGCCATTATTGAGAGATGTCTAGTAAGTATTTAGTGGTATCTATCTATTTGGAAAAGCAACATTAGTGGTAATTGTGTCCAAATGTTAGCAACTTCTAAATTTTCATGGTGAGTACACAGGTGATCATTATTCCATTCTCTCAACTATTCTGTATTTGGGGAAAACTAAAAAGTTAAAAAAAAAAATCAATGTTAGCTTCCTAAAGTGGATAAAAAGCCTGAAGCACAAAGAAAAATGGTTAGACTCACAGAGGCCTTTTATCTTCTCAGCAGAACACAGAGCCCCACATACGGCACTAGGCTTCTTTCGCATTCTCGACTCCTTGATGATTTCTTCCATCTATATGCTAGTGATAAAATATTAGGGGCTTTGATTCTTGACTCATTAAATACAGCATATTCTCACTTCACTGTGACCTGTGCTAGGGCCAGTTTAAGGAGCAATTTGTCATCAGATCATTAATACAGCAACTGGCTAAGAAGGTGAAGATATTCAGCTAAAATTAATTTCTTGACCTTTTCCGTGAGGATGTAGAAGGGAATATTTTAGCGTTTGTAACTGGGGGAGCAGCTCCACTTATACCCTGTGTTTCCCAAATGTGGTAATTAGAGAAACAGAGCCAAGAAGTAGGGACGCAGGGGGCAATCAATGTTTCAGGAACCCTGTTGTTGAGAGAATGCCTCAGGCTACCTGCGAAGGGTCAGTTTGGAGAGAAGCAAAGGAGGTTACTCACCAACAGCTAACCTAACGTATGGCTTTAGCCAACTCTATGAGGCTAGAGAAAGGACAGGCAGAAATAAAATCCAATGGAAACAGGCTGTGGCTGCAAAACATCTCAGAAGACTCAAGCTGCTGTAGGGGCCACTGTCAAATGATTCAACCTTAATCCAGCACAGTCAAGAGCTATCTAATAAATGAGACAATGCCTTACTTTCATCATAGTCAAAGACAAATATGAATACAAAGCCAAACATTTAGCAAATGCCAGTAAACTCTGAGTCAGGAACACAAATCCTCAGATTCATGAGTAACCTTTACGGGGAACTCAGCGATGCCATTTCCAAGGTGAAATAGATATAATAAGAAATCCTCTGATCCTCAGAGGAACACATTTAAAAACGAAAACCAACACGTATCTGCTCTCCCCTCTCATCTCTTTGTAAGCTCCAAGTTGTAGAGAGCTCTGGGAGTACGTATAGGGGCCAGTGAAGATTCACAATAATTTCTTCTTTTTATTCCTCTCGTTGTTCCTAAACCTTAACCTTTTCAATGACTGCTAATATGGAATGAAATTCTGGTTTCACAACATCTTTGCCACATAGCCAAAGATGCACCCTTTGAGAGGGGACAAGAAGTCACAAAGTGGTGATTTGAATAATCTAAAAAAATTTTTTGAAGGGTGCCATGGCCTTGTCATCACTCTGTACTATTGCAGATTGAATTTTAGAACAAACACTGACTACCAGATATTGGTTGGTCACCAGGCAACATATAACCCATAAAAAGTAAACATACATGAATATGACCTAGTATACAGTAACTGTTCTATAAGTGTTAAATTAAATTCACTTAAATTTAACCTGAATTGGAGAAGGGAGCAGGCCAATGGGTCTCTGCTAATTCATGAGATAAAGGGGCTAGGGCTTGGTTGTAATGATGTAATATTCTCTACCATCATTATCATAGTACCTGACTCATTAGTTTGTTGTGAGAAATAACAAGCATAGTCAACATAGTTCATTTAGTTCACATGAATTATGCCTACTAATTATCACAATAAACAAATAAGTATTATTTTTTCCATTGTGATTATGAGAAAACTGAATTTTAGAAAAGACAGGTTAAGCAACTTGCTCAAGGTTATAGAAGCACGAAGTGATAGAAGTATCAATAGGATTTAAATCCAGATCTCTATGAATTCAAATTTAGGTCTAAAGTTCTCTATTTCTCAAAAACTATTTCCCCAGAGGTATCATACAGTGCCTTAAATTCCCACCATGATGAAAGGACACTATAATATCATCTACTATTAGCTTACTTCACCAGCCATGGATACCCTGCTGGGAGCAGCTATGTGAAGAAGGTAAGTGTTGATCCTGAGTGGAAATTTCAGAATGATCTCAACGTTCATAAGGATGGAAAGATTAGGAAGATTTTTGCAGAAGGAGGTCTTGGAGGTTTTAGGATAGACTGCTGGGTGAGGGGACAAGTGGTAAAGATGAGGATGGAAATTCAGGAAGTTGATGGTAAGAACACAACGTACTCTGAAGATCGTGCTTAAATTGTTGCTCACTTCTTTATTTTCTACCCTGAACCCTGATGAGACTCATGGATCACCAATCAGATCACAGAGACTGTCCCTAAATTTTATCTTTTTATAATGTAAAAGTTGGCCAAACTCATTTAAAATTTTAGAAAATGCAGCATTTAAAAAACACGAAAAAAATTATCTGCCAAAATATGACAGCTGTTAACATTTTTATCTATTTCCTTCCAGTTTTTTTTTTTTCTCCCTATGCCTATAATTTGGGACTTTTAAAAAACAGTTAAGATGATAAAACTTGCACACATTTGAATCTTGTTTTATGTTATATTATAAGCATTTCCCACGTTACTTCTCCATAGGATTTCACAGTCTGAGATCACAGCCAAGTTGTTTCCCCCTCCCCGACATAAGTTGCTTCTCTCTCTTTTACTCATTCTCTGTTGCCCTCTCCCCCACCCCAGCCCTGCCAAAGCAGCAGTTAAAACATTGTAAATTATTGGAAGGGGGGTGGAACCATCATCACAAGGGACCTAGGACCTGGACCACGATCTCACAAACCATGGCTCTCTTGTGCAAGAGGTCACCTTGGGCTGACTGCCCATTTGTCTTTACCTTCCTCTTCTAAAGGCTAAAAAGGTAATGAACCAAAAGGAAGAATAACATAAAATGAAACTTTCTGAGGTCATGCTGCTGACCTACTGCATGTAGCTCCCTCTAGGGAGGGGGTACATTATCCATTCTACTCAACTCACTTGGGATATCTGGGCCATGATACCCTGGAATGTGAACAGGGGATGTTCCAAATGTTATGGCTCAATCATTATTCAATCTTTGCAATAGGAGTGGATTATAAATCCTTTTTTTTTTTTGCAGTACACGGGCCTCTCACCGGCGTGGCGTCTCCCGTTGCGGAGCACAGGCTCCAGACGCACAGGCTCAGCGGCCATGGCTCACGGGCCCAGCCGCTCCGCGGCATGTGGGATCTTCCCGGACCAGGGCACGAACCCGTGTCCCCTGCATCGGCAGGCGGACTCTCAACCACTGCGCCACCAGGGAAGCCCTATAAATCCATTTTTATATTAGTGCTGTATTGCAAAAGTCGCTTCCAATGATGTATTTACTAATTCACTCTGTGATTCTCATCACAGGTGAATATACTGAATAAACACACAGGCACAATACAGTAAGAAGAACTCTGTTGCCTCTGACACTGAAAAGGGTGATTTTTATACTGAAAAAGAGGCAAATTTCATAGGTTAAAATAATAGATTCATCTCAGATTTACTATTGGTCTTGCAACAGAAACCAACATTGTTAACATGCTTTGTTGTCACTGTTTGTTTTCGGTTTTATTTTTGTTTTTGCTTTTTGGTGATGACAGGGAAAAAAAAATAACCAATACAAATAAAGTATTTAGGTTTCACTATTGCCTCTTGAGGATATATGAGAGAGACCCTTAACTGTTCAAATTACACAAAGAGATGAGAGAAGAAATTACCAGAGTTTTCTGTGAATTAAGATTTGAAAGTTCATCCCCATTAACATGAATGGAGAAGAGCATATCACTATAGGCAAATGCATTATATGAACATGGAGATTCACAACGTAGATGGCTTAGAAATGCTACTCATTCTGTGAAGATCTTTTTTTAAAAAAAAAAGAGAATCTTTTTTTTAAATGATTATTTAAAATAAGTATCATTCTCCACTGAAAAATGTAAATATATGAAAATGGACAGTATGAATTTCAAGAATATGTCTATAAGAAAAAGCAGGATACACCTGTAGTCTATGTAATCTGTTATTGCCAGTATACATTTCTAGAAATCTGTCCATATGACGCAGTTCCTATACTGTAAACAACCTTAATTTTACCTCTTCATTCAAGATTATGCCTATAAATTCAATGTTATAACATTACTGGCCAACACTTGGTCCATACCATGCAGACTTATGCAAGAATGCCATCTTCTCGTGGTCATCAGTGCCGAAGTACATACTCTACCCCTGAATAGCTATTTGTTCAGCTTCTGTTGGCAGCTTACTTCTATGATCCATTAATACCTACAATAAACCAATAATCTCAGGGCCAACCACCAACCCGGTGGATGTCAACTTTTGTGTTTGAAAGTGGTGGTGTGTGATGGTGAAGGAGGAAAGGAGAGACATATCAAAATCAGCTAGAAACATCTAAAAATATCCTTAGGCCCTGCTCCCCTGCTTTGATAGACAGGTAAGGTGGAAGGCGTCATGATAAAATTATATTTATCAATACATTGTTAAAATCTCCAGAGACAATTATGATTAATTCCCTACAGTAAGTACCACTGCCTTAACCATCAAATAAAATGCATCTGAATAAGTCTTTGGTAACTGAGTTTAAGATATAGCTCCTGCATTACCAACTCTTGAGTCTGATGAGTTGTGAAACCTTGGTCATGTATCTTAATTGCTCTATGTCTTAGTTTCTCATCTGTAAAATAAAAGTGTTTTTCACTTACAGGTTGTTTCCAAGATTAAATGCGGGTATAGTTAGAACAATACCTAATACACAGTTTGCACCCAGTGAATTTTATTTTCATAAAATTGTTATTATGCCGTGAAAAAGAAGGGCAAAGATTCCTTTCAAAATCTTCCATCTCTTAAATATAAATCTTTAGTTCAAATCTCTCTAATGAGCTCGAGATCCAAAATCCTCCCAGCTACCCATTGGTCTTGGATGTCTCAATGGCACCATAAACTGAACTTAATCTCTGCTCTTAATTACAATAGCTGTTCTTCCCACTCTTAAAGGGCCCCAGTAGTTTTCTAGTTACCCAAGCCAGAGACCTGAGGACCTTCTGAACACTTCCTCCTCCCTCTCCAAATTAAAATATTTAATGTTACCACATTTTCTTGATTCTGGCTCCTAAATATCTCTTGAATATATGTCGTCTCCAATTTTTATGCTACCACAGTGTTAGGCTATCACATTTCTCACTTGAATAATATTTCTCTGTTTAACCAGTATTTGTCAGGGACCAGGGGATAGGGTAGTTGACTACAAAGGCACAGCAAGAGGAACTGCGGTGGGGGAATGTTGGAAATGATCTGTACCTTGATCGTGGGTGTAACTACCATGACTATGCATTTTTCAAACTGTAAAACAGAAAGAATGAATTTTACTTTAGGTAAAGTTTAAAAAGTAGAAAACAACAAAACACACACAAACCACCCCACAAATTCTCTTCCCTTACTTCCCAATGCCTTTGTAATACAAAGAAACATCTGAGTGTGGCCTACAGAGCCCCTCAGCATCTGGTCTCTGCCCACTTCTCTAGGTCCATCTCCCACCTGTCTCCTCCTAGCTCTCTCCACACTAGCTGCATTGGTCTTTGTTCCATCCCCTCAAAGTACTGTTCTTCTCATCCTAGAACCATTGTGTCTGTACACAATGTTCTTCTCTGGTTCCTTCCACCTTTTGGCAAGTTAACTACTATAACATCCATTAGATTTCAGTTCAAATATCACATTCTCGAAGATAGCACGCCAAGAACTCTTAAGAAACTCAAGGTATAGAGAACTGATCTTTGTGCCAATGAAAATTAAAATCACCACCACCACCACCTTAGTGGAGGTGTTACAGAAAGGATGGATTAGCTATTGTACAGATTATGTACCAATATGCAACACTGTTAGAACTTTTTTGGTACTTTCTGTCAGTTCTAAGGGCACCCTGCATTTATTTTCATAGCATTTATCACAGTGTCAAATCACATTGTTCATCTGTGTGATTTTTTTTTTTTTTTTTATAGCAAGTCTCCACCACTAGATTGCAAGCTTCAGAAATCATAGCTATGGCTTCCGGGAAGATGGCGGAAGAGTAAGATGCGGAGATCACCTTCCTCCCCACAAATACACCAGAAATACACCTACACGTGGAACAACTCCTACAGAACACCTACTGAACGCTGGCAGAAGACCTCAGACCTCCCAAAAGGCAAGAAACCCCCCACGTACCTGGGTAGGGCAAAAGAAAAAAGAAAAAACAGAGACAAAAGGATAGGGACGGAACCTGCACCAGTGGGAGGGAGCTGCGAAGGCGGAAAGGTTTCCACACACTAGGAAGCCCCTTCGCGGGCAGAGACTGCGGGTGGCGGAGAGGAAAGGCTTCAGAGCCGCGGAGGAGGGCACAGCGGCAGGGGTGCGGAGGGCAAAGAGGAGAGATTCCCGCACAGAAGATCAGGGCCGACCGGCACACACAAGCGCGAGAAGCTTGTCTGCTCACCCGCAGGGGTGGATGGGGCTGGGAGCTGAGGCTCGGGCTTCCGTCTGAGCGCTGGGAGAGGACTGGGGTTGGCGGCGTGAACACAGCCTGCAAGGGGTTAGTGCGCCACGGCTAGCCGGGAGGGAGTCCAGGGAAAAGTCTGGACCTGCCGAAGAGGCAAGAGACTTTTTCTTCCCTCTTTGTTTCCTGGTGCACGAGGAGAAGGTATTAAGAGCGCTGCTTAAAGGAGCTCCAGAGACGGGTGCGAGTCGCGGCTAAAAGCGCGGACCCTAGAGACGGGGGAATGAGACGCTAAGGCTGCTGCTGCCGCCACCAAGAAGCCTGTGTGTGAGGACAGGTCACTATCCACACCCCCCTTCCGGGGAGCCTGTGCAGCCCGCCACTGCCAGGGTCCCGGGATCCAGGGACAACTCCCCCGGAAGAACGCATGGCGTGCCTCAGGCTGGTGCAACATCACGCCGGCCTCTGCCACCACAGGCCCGCCCCGCACTCAGTGCCCCTCCCCACCCTGGCCTGAGTGAGCCAGAACCCCTGAATCAGTGGCTCCTTTAACCCTGTCCTGTCCGAGCGAAGAACAAACGCCCTCCGGCGACCTACACGCAGAGGCAGGGCCAAATCCAAAGCTGAGCCCCTGGGAGCTGTGAGAACAAAGAAGAGAAAGGGAAATCTCTCCCAGCAGCCTCAGAAGCAGCGGATTAAAGCTTCACAATCAACTCGATGTACCCTGCATCTGTGGAATACCTAAATAGACAACGAATCATCCCAAATTAAGGAGGTGGACTTTGAGAGCAAGATTTATGATTTTTTCCCCTTTTCCTCTTTTTATGAGTATGTATGTGTATGCTTCTGTGTGAGATTTTGTCTGTATAGCTTTGCTTCCACCATTTGTACTAGGGTTCTATCTGTCCGTTTTTTTTTAATTTTTTCTTCTTATTTTTTATTTTAATAACATTATTTTATTTTATCTTACTTTATTTTAGTTTACTTTATCTCCTTTCGTTCTTTTTTTCTTCCCTCCATCCTTCCTTCCTTCCTCCCTCCCTCCTTTCTTTCTTTCGTTCTTTCTACTTCTACTAATTCTTTCTACTTTTTCTCCCTTTATTCTGAGCTGTGTGGATGAAAGGCTCTTGGTGCTGCAGCCAGGAGTCAGTGCTGTGCCTCTGAGGTGGGAGAGCCAACTTCAGGACACTGGTCCACAAGAGACCTCCCAGCTCCACGTAATATCAAACGGCAAAAATCTCCCAGCGATCTCCATCTCAACACCAGCACCCAGCTTCACTCAACGACAAGCAAGCTACAGTGCTGGACATCCTATGCCAAACAACTAGCAAGACAGGAACACAATCCCACCCATTAGCAGAGAGGCTGCCTAAAATAATAATAAGTCCACAGACACCCCAAAACACACCACCAGACGTGGACCTGCCCACCAGAAAGACAAGATCCAGCCTCATCCACCAGAACACAGGCACTAGTCCCCTCCACCAGGAAGCCTACACAACCCACTGAACCAACCTTAGCCACTGGGGACAGACACCAAAAAGAATGGGAACTATGAACCTGCAGCATGCAAAAAGGAGACCCCAAACACAGTAAGATAAGCAAAATGAGAAGACAGAAAAACACACAGCAGATGAAGGAGCAAGATAAAAACCCACCAGACTTAACAAATGAAGAGGAAATAGGCAGTCTACCTGAAAAAGAATTCAGAATAATGATAGTAAAGATGATCCAGAATCTTGGAAATAGAATAGACAAAATGCAAGAAACATTTAACAAGGACCTAGAAGAACTAAAGGTGAAAGAAAAAACGATGAACAACACAATAAATGAAATTAAAAATACTCTAGAGGGGATCAATAGCAGAATAACTGAGGCAGAAGAATGGATAAGTGACCTGGAAAATAGAATAGTGGAAATAACTACTGCAGAGCAGAATAAAGAAAAAAGAATGAAAAGAACTGAGGACAGTCTCAGAGACCTCTGGGACAACATTAAACGAACCAACATTCGAATTATAGGGGTTCCAGAAGAAGAAGAGAAAAAGAAAGGGACTGAGAAAATATTTGAAGAGATTATAGTTGAAAACTTCCCTAATCTGGGAAAGGAAATAGTTAATCAAGTCCAGGAAGCACAGAGAGTCCCATACAGGATAAATCCAAGGAGAAATACGCCAAGACACATATTAATCAAACTGTCAAAAATTAAATGCAAAGAAAACATTAAAAGCAGCAAAGGAAAACAACAAAAAACACACAAGGGAATCCCCATAATGTTAACAGCTGACCTTTCAGCAGAAACTCTGCAAGCCAGAAGGGACTGGCAGGACATATTTAAAGTGATGAAGGAGAAAAACCTGCAACCAAGATTACTCTACCCAGCAAGGATCTCACTCAGATTTGATGGAGAAATTAAAACCTTTACAGACAAGCAAAAGCTGAGAGAGGCAGCACCACCAAACCAGGTTTACAACAACTGCTAAAGGAACTTCTCTAGGCAAGAAACACAAGAGAAGGAAAAGACCTACAATAACGAACCCAAAACAACTAAGAAAATGGGAATAGGAATATACATATCGATAATTACCTTAAATGTAAATGGACTAAATGCTCCCAGCAAAAGACACATATTGGCTGAGTGGACACAAAAACAAGACCCATATATTTGCTGTCTTCAAGAGACCCACTTCAGACCTAGGGACACATACAGACTGAAAGTAAGGGGATGGAAAAAGATATTTCATGCAAATGGAAACCAACAGAAAGCTGGAGTAGCAATTCTCATATCAGATAAAATAGACTTTAAAATAAAGACTATTAGAAGAGACAAAGAAGGACACTACATAATGATCAAGGGATCAATCCAAGAAAAAGATAAAACAATTGTAAATACTTATGCACCCAACATAGGAGCACCTCAATATATAAGGCAAATACTAACAGCCGTAAAAGGGGAAATCGACAGTAACACAATCATAGTAGGGGACTTCAACACCCCACTTTCACCAATGGACAGATCATCCAAAATGAAAATAAATATGGAAACACAAGCTTTAAATGATACATTAAACAAGATGGACTTAATTGATATTTATAGGACATTCCATCCAAAAACAACAGAATACACATTTTTCTCAAGTGCTCATGGAACATTCTCCAGGATAGATCATATCTTGGGTCACAAATCAAGCCTTGGTAAATTTAAGAAAATTGAAATTATATCAAGTATCCTTTCCGACCATAACGCTATGAGACTAGATATCAATTACAGGAAAAGATCTGTAAAATATACAAACACATGGAGGCTAAACAATACACTACTTAATAACCAAGAGATCACTGAAGAAATCAAAGAGGAAATCAAAAAATACCTAGAAACAAATGACAATGGAGACACGACGATCCAAAACCTATGGGATGCAGCAAAAGCAGTTCTAAGAGGGAAGTTTATAGCAATACAATCCTACCTTAAGAAACAGGAAACATCTTGAATAAACAACCTAACCTTGCACCTAAAGCAATTAGAGAAAGAAGAACAAAAATCCCCAAAGTTAGCAGAAGGAAAGAAATCATAAAGATCAGATCAGAAATAAATGAAAAAGAACTGAAGGAAACGATAGCAAAGATCCATAAAACTAAAAGCTGGTTCTTTGAGAAGATAAACAAAATTGATAAACCATTAGCCAGACTCATCAAGAAAAAAAGGGAGAAGACGCAAATTAATAGAATTAGAAATGAAAAAGGAGAAGTAACAACTGACACTGCAGAAATACAGAAGATCATGAGAGATTACTACAAGCAACTCTATGCCAATAAAATGGACAACCTGGAATAAATGGACAAATTCTTAGACATGCACAACCTGCCAAGACTGAATCAGGAAGAAATAGAAAATATGAACAGACCAATCACAAGCACTGAAATTGAAACTGTGATTAAAAATCTTCCAACAAACAAAAGCCCAGGACCAGATGGCTTCACAGGCGAATTCTATCAAACATTCAGAGAAGAGCTAACAGCTACCCTTCTCAAACTCTTCCATAATATAGCAGAGGGAGGAACACTCCCAAACTCATTCTACGAGGCCACCGTCACCCTGATACCAAAACCAGACAAGGATGTCACAGAGAAAGAAAACTACAGGCCAATATCACTGATGAACATAGATGCAAAAATTCTCAACAAAATACCAGCAAACAGAATCCAACAGCACATTAAAAGGATCATACACCATGATCAAGTGGGGTTTATCCCAGGAATTCAAGGATTCTTCAATATACGCAAATCAATCAATGTGAAACACCATATTAAAAAATTGAAGGAGAAAAACCATATGATCATCCCAATAGATGCAGAGAAAGCTTTCGACAAAATTCAACACCCATTTATGATAAAGACCCTGCAGAAAGTAGGCATAGAGGGAACTTTCCTCAACATAATAAAGGCCATATATGGCAAACCCACAGCCAACATCGTCCTCAATGGTGAAAAACTGAAAGCATTTCCACTAAGATCAGGAACAAGACAAGGCTGCCCACTCTCACCACTCTTATTCAACATAGTTTTGGAAGTTTTAGCCACAGCAATCAGAGAAGAAAAGGAAATAGGAATCCAAATCGGAAAAGAAGAAGTAAATCTGTCATTGTTTGCAGATGACATGATACTATGCATAGAGCATCCTAAAGATGATACCACAAAACTATTAGAGCTAATCAATGTATTTGGTAAAGTAGCAGGATACAAAATTAATGCACAGAAATCTCTGGCATTCCTATATACTAATGATGAAAAATCTGAAAGTGAAATCACGAAAACACTCCCATTTACCATTGCAACCAAAAGAATAAAATATCTAGGAATAAACCTACCTAGGGAGACAAGAGACCTGTATGCAGAAAATTAGAAGACACTGATGAAAGAAATTAAAGATGATACAATTAGATGGAGAGATATACCATGTTCTTGGATTGGAAGAATCAACATTGTGAAAATGACTCTACTACCCAAAGCAATCTACAGATTCAATGCAATCCCTATCAAACTACCACTGGCATTTTTCACAGAACTAGAACAAAAAATTTCACAATTTGTATGGAAACACAAAAGACCCCGAATAGCCAAAGCAATCTTGAGAAAGAAAAACGGAGCTGGAGGAATCAGCCTCCCTGACTTCAGGCTATACTACGAAGCTATAGTAATCAAGACAGTATGGTTCTGGCACAAAAACAGAAAGATAGATCAATGGAACAGGATAGAAAGCCCAGAGATAAACCCATGCACATATGGTCACCTTATCTTTGATAAAGGAGGCAGGAATGTACAGTGGAGAAAGGATAGCCTTTTCAATAAGTGGTGCTGGGAAAACTGGACAGGTACATGTAACAGTATGAGATTAGATCACTCCCTAACACCATACACAAAAATAAGCTCAAAATGGATTAAAGACCTAAATGTAAGGCCAGAAACTATCAAACTCTTAGAGGAAAACATAGGCAGAACACTCTATGACATAAATCACAGCAAGATCCTTTTTGACCCACCTCCTAGAGAAATGGAAGTAAAAACAAAAATAAACAAATGGGACCTAATGAAACTTCAAAGCCTTTGCACAGCAAAGGAAACCATAAACAAGACAAAAAGACAACCCTCAGAATGGGAGAAAATATTTGCAAATGAAGCAACTGACAAAGATTAATCTCCAAAATTTATCAGCAGCTCATGCAGGTCAATAACAAAAAAACAAACAACCCAATCCAAAAATGGGCAGAAGACCTAAATACGCATTTCTCCAAAGAAGATATACAGACTGCCAACAAACACATGAAAGACTGCTCAATGTCATTAATCATTAGAGAAATGCAAATCAAAACTCCAATGAGATATCATCTCACACCAGTCAGAATGGCCATCATCAAAAAATCTAGAAACAATAAATGCTGGAGAGGGTGTGGAGAAAAGGGAACCCTCTTGCACTGTTGTTGGGATTGTAAATTGATACAGACACTGTGGAGAACAGTATGGAGGTTCCTTTAAAAACTACAAATAGAACTACCACATGACCCAGCAATCCCACTACTGGGCACATACCCTGAGAAAACCATAATTCAAAAAGAGTCATGTACCAAAATGTTCATTGCAGCTCTATTTACAATAGCCTGGAGATGGAAACAACCTAAGTGTCCATCATCGGATGAATGGATAAAGAAGATGTGGCACATATATACAATGGAATATTACTCAGCCATAAAAAGAAACGAAATTGAGCTATTTGTAATGAGGTGGATAGACCTAGATTCTGTCATACAGAGTGAAGTAAGTCAGAAAGAGAAAGACAAATACCGTATGCTAACACATATATATGGAATTTAATTTTAAAAAATGTCATGAAGAACCTAGGGGTTAGACAGGAATAAAGACACAGACCTACTAGAGAATGGACTTGAGGATGTGGGGAGGGGGAAGGGTAAGCTGTGAGAAAGCGAGAGAGAGGCAGAGAGTTATATACAATACCAAACGTAAGGTAGATAGCTAGTGGGAAAGAGCTGCATAGCACAGGGAGATCAGCTCGGTGCTTTGTGACCGCCTGGATGGGTGGGATAGGAAGGGAGACGCAAGAGGGAAGAGATATGGGAACATATGTATATGTATAACTGATTCACTGTTATGAAGCAGAAACTAACATACCATTTTAAAGCAATTATACTCTAATACTCTAAGATGTTAAAAAAATAGCTCTTAAAAAAAAAAAAGAAATCATCGCTATCATCCCACCATTACATTCTCACAGTTTCTAGCACAGAGATTTACCAAATACATAATGAACAATGGAATGAATGAATGGTGAGTGATATTTTCAAAAAGCAGTGCAAAGCCAATACTATTCAATGACTTCCTTCAGACTCTTTCACTTTCTCAATATGAATCCAATACTTGGTGATTTAAGGCCTCCAAACATCTGCTGTGTCCTGTCTTCCGCATGGCATTTTTTTTTTTAACCCTTTTTGTAGGCTGAAAAATTACCCTCTGACGAATATACACATCCTAACCCCTAGAACGTATAAGTATTACCTTATATGAGGAAAGAAAAAAAAAGGTCTTTGCAGATATACGTTATGGATCTTGAGATGAGATTATTCTGGTTTATCCAGGTAGGCCCTAAATGCAATCGCACATGTCCTTGGAGAGGCAGAGGAAAATTTCACACATAGGTGTGAGGAGGGAGGTAGAGATCAAAGCAAAGTAGCCGCAAGTCAAGGAGTGTCTGAAGCCACCAGAGGCTGGAAGAGGCAAGGAAACAGATTCTCCCCTAGAGGCTCAGAGGGAATGCAACCCTGCAGACACCTTGATTTCCAGTGACACTGATTTCAGACTTCTAGCCTCCAGAACTGTGAAAGAGTAAAATTCTGTTTGTTTTAAGACAGCCAGTTTGTGGCTAAATTGTTTCAGCAGCCATCAGTAACCCATTACTCCCCAGAACTTTCTGACTCTGGCTAACTCTTCCAAGACCCACACAATTATCACCTCTACTAGTACTACTCTCCGCCCTTTTCTTTAGACCTTCAAGGTTGCAGTTCCTATCTGTTCCCACATAAAAAGATTAGTATAATGGAAAGAACATGGTTTCTAAAATCAGACACATCTGGGTTTTAATCCTGACTCAATTAGAAATTGTACGATCTTGGGGAAATTAGTCAATCTTTCTGAATATCAGATTCCTCGGCTTTAAAATGAGTGCAGTAATCTTTATATTGTTGTGTTATAAGTACTTCCTGAACTACTCAGTGAAGAATAATGCTTTTCAAAATGCTTGGTGTCTAATAAGTACCTAATAACATTTCTTTCTTCTCACCTCCAATTAACTGACTAAATTAATCCTACTCAAAAATCACCTTTAGGGCTTCCCTGGTGGCGCAGTGGTTGAGTGTCCGCCTGCCGATGCAGGGGACACGGGTTCGTGCCCCGGTCCGGGAGGATCCCATGTGCCACAGAGTGCCTGGGCCCGTGAGCCATGGCTGCTGGGCCTGCGTGTCCGGAGCCTGTACTCCACAGCGGGAGAGGCCACAGCAGTGAGAGGCCCGCGTATCGCAAAAAAAAAAAAAAAAAAATCACCTTTAGGGGAACAGTTCTGACTAAACTACCTAAATTAGCATCCCTCTGAATCTTCATTTCCGTTACCCTCTCATCCCTTAGCCCATTTTAGTTTCTTCATAGCCCTATTCTCAATGGCATAGTATACATGTGTACATGTGTGCTTATGGTCTGCACTGCCCCCCACCAACCACATGTAAGTTCCATGAGGGCAAGGATTTTTCTGCCATTTTTCATTTCTGTACCTCAGAGCCTAGAAGATACCACAAACAGACAAGTTCATCAGTCAATGTTTCTGAGTGGGTAGATTTTCTTCTCAGCTATTTGTTTATAGTCCACTCCCCTTTTCTGTGGAGACCCAACTTAATAACTTGAAAGTGTTTAACAGAAAGCTGCCATTGTGTTATTACAGAACTAAGCCCAGAAATGAACAATTTTACAAAAGTAAATGAAACACAATTTTACAAAAGTAAATGAAACCAACAGGCATTATAAAGGTAATTAAAGTCATAACTATGTCTCCATTATACATAATCTTAACTGCAGACCTCACAAATAGCTAGACATCTGTAAGCATACCTATGTAAAATCCACATTATAGTAACAGAAGTAATCCACGGAAGTCTGATCCTCAGAGGTCCAAATGCCTAGAGTTCCATAACTAATAAGCAGCACAGCCAGGGTTAAAACACACCTCTACATTGCTCTAAGTGTCACACTTACTCTGTAAGATCCCGTCCCCTTCTCACTTCCGGGCACTGATAAATGCCCAGATGTCAGCTGATATGTCACCATTATTTCAAACCTATGATCATCAGCATAATAGAACATTCTGCTTCATTTTTCCTTTGTAACAAATGGGCTCCATGTTCTTTGAAATTCTTTCATTTTGTCCTTTAGCCAGTCCAAAACAAAAAAAACATTTAAAAATACGTATTACACTGTTGCCACATACTTGGCTAAAATTTTATTTTACGCCTAAATCAATTCAATCCTTTTGGAACCTCCTAGAGATTTTCTTAACAACTTTTATCCCCATAACTCCTAAATATGTCACATGGGGCATTTTGCAGGTGGTAGCTAAATCTTTAGGAACCAGGGTATTTTAAGTTAATGGAGATGTAATTTTCCCAGGCTAAATTCTAGAAATTTAAGTTTAGTACATTTATTCTTCCAAACAAATGTTAACACCCTTTTCTCTTTATTATTGTGATTTGTTCTCAGATGCTTTCTTCTCCTTTATGCACAGAAAATACTAGCTAAGTATCCTGCTAACCTTGGAAAAGAGTTTACCTTATGTTCCTTTTAGCTTTTCTAACTCTTCCCTCCAAATTAGTGGAAAAGGGAGAAAAATGCTTGGAATGGCTTTTTTGAACTTTTAAACTATCTCGTGTTTAGGACAATGGGAATAAGTTAAAGAGAAGAAAGAAAATAAGAAAAAGTAGAGGAAGTGGCACCGAGAGGAAAGGAGTGAGAAGGGGATGGGATCTTATAGAGTAAGTATGACACTTAGAGCAATGTAGAGGTGTGTTTTAATCCTGGCTGTGCTGTTTATTAGTTATGGAACTCTAGGCATTTGGACCTCTGAGGATCAGACTTCTCCTCTGAAAAACTGAACAATAATAACTACATCATAGGGAGGATCCCAGCAAATGTTGTTTCCACTCTTTTTTGGGGTCACTCTTTCCTCCTTCAACGGTTTTCCCCTCAGCCATCCACCACAATAATCCTTATTTAAAAGCTACGTGTCGATTTATCCCCTTTCATCTTGGTCTCACACCTCCTGAACTTCATAAATTCCAATGACCTGCTACTTCAGCCACCCTTACTTTAGCCCCCATGATCTCTCCCTTAGCTCTCAAAAGATCTACATCCATAATCCTCACCTCTTTAATGCTACATGTATGTCTGCCCTTCTACCTCCCCATACCCTGCCTGTTATTTGCCCTTTTCTCACTGTTACCTCTAGTCAGAATTCAACTCTTCCAAAGCATTACAGGCAGGCGTCCTAGGACTATTTATCTCTCATTTGCAATAAATACTTCCATTCAGCAAATATTTAGTGGCTCCTATTACCTACCCCTCAGCGATCCAAGCACAAGAAATATAAAGATGAACAAAACTGATCAAGACCCTGCCCTCAAGAAGCTTTACTTATATTTTAATGGTAAAAGATAAAGGAAAACATAAATGTAAATATATTGCTAAGTAGTCATTAAGAAGTTGCACAGGGGGACAGAGTATGGGAGTGGCACTGTTTTAGATGGGGTTGCTGAGAAAGCCTCTCTGGGAGGAGAAGTGGATGATGGAAGCACCATGCAGGTGTCTGGAGGAAAAGCATCCCAGAACAGTGATTTTCTTAATCACTACTTGGCAATAAATTTATGTTTTCATTTATCTTTCACCACCAAAATGTAAGTAAAGCTTCTTGAGGGCAGCCTTTTGATTAGATGATTCATCTTTATATTTCTTGTGCTTGGATCACTGACTGGCAGGTAATAGGACCCACTAAATATTTGCTGGGTGGAAGTATTTATTCTAAAATGAGACTAACCACTTCCATCATGCACACTCTCCATTCTGAATCCATTACTTTCTCGTTGTCCTACACGTCTTCCGTAAGGCCACAGCTGTCTTTCTCTACATCTGGGCTTCTGAGTTATGCCTGAGAAAAATCACAAAGATGAACTGATTGGTCCTACTGCAAATTATTACCAAGGTGTCTGGAAACTCTGACAAAGCCTGGTACGGAGTATGCACTCAATACATTTTTGTCGAATGAATGAATTTGCAGAATCCTATGCCTGACCATACTTTTCCCAAAACAACTATTATCATAAATCTTGTCACAAACTCAAGCTAACAGCTTAAGGATTTAGAGCTCCAAGATTCTCTTTTAACGCTACATTTTTTTCTAATATATAAGTTACTCTTCTTTATACACATTAAAGAAGAAAAAAGAAACTTTCAGAGGCAGTTTTCCAAAACCAGAAAGTATTATTGAAAATTATTCAAGTTCAATTTTGAATAAAATCCCCTGAGGTTCCTATAAAATCTCTGCTGAATAAGTTCACAATTCTGAGAGTACCATTTTTAGTATAATCTTCTCTTGGCTTACTTGGTAATTCAGCAATCCGAAATAGGAGGGTGTGAAGATTAAGCAAAAAAGTCCTACTTGAGCAAAGTCCCTAACTTTGGATTTTAGAAAAAATCTGGTAAAACTTATTCTTTGTTACAAGTTAAGTTTGGGGAAAAGTACTTCTCTGTTTATTGGCAGTGAAATCTGGGCCTGCTGAACACTTCTGGATCACCAACTGCCTGATTAATCCAAAATGCCTCCAAACTAATGCAGACGTAACACTTCCCTCAGTAAAGTGCTTTCTAAGTATTTAGAAAACTGACAGAATCACCGTAAGCCAAAGTAATTTTAGAGAACTTCCTCATCAAGGTCCCCAATGGCAAAACATGACGCTAAGAAAAAGAATTTTAAAGTCCTTTCTTTTCTTCCTGGCCCATTTTACTGAGTACTACAATGGGATATTCACATAAGTAATCAATTATGGTTCACCTTCCAAGGGCAACCTGAGCCCTTCGTTGGTAGGATGTATACTTGGAATTGCTTTCCTTGTAGTGCACCAGAAGGAACCAGAGGCATTCCACTGTGGGGCACTGTGCCCTTAGTTGGGATGGAGACTTTGGTCCAGATGTTTTAGAAGAAAGCTTAGGAAGGCGGAGAAACATCCTCAACTTCTCCCTCAACCTTACCCCAACATCTGCCACAGATATCGAATCATTCCTACGTTGAACCTGGTTAATTATGTGACAAAGACACGCATTTTCAGGATGGTTAAACGGCATTCAGAGGTATATCTCATGGCCCTGGAATAGAGCTCAGTTAGTTCATTCATCCAATCATTTATTCAATGAGCATTTCTTGTGTACGTATGCCAGGCACTGTCCTAATCATTAAGATATAAAGCTGAAGGCAACTTTACGCCTGACCTTAAGGAGCCCATGATTTAAAGGGAAAATAGACTTATTAAAAAATGGAAAAACTAGTATGTTAAACTCCATTTTAGATATTTTAACATGGTGTTAAGAGAGCACAGAGGAAAAACCAACTTACTCAGAAGTCACTTAATAGTTTCACTGGGAGCTGATATTCGATTCAGATCCAGAGGCTCTAGCCTAGAAATGCAGATGAAGCATTCAAGCTTATTTGATCGAAAGGTTAGAGCATGCGTCTCATGTTGGCCTAATCCATACAACTGGACTTCTGCTTGGGCTTCCTAGGGAACTGAAGATGTGGCTGGAGCCCAGCTGAACTACATGACTCCCTGACACCCTCTCTTGCCCTGACATATACTCTACTCCCCTATCGTGCGTTCATGGCTAGGCTCCTTCTTAGAGATACTTGAGCCCCTTGAAAATCACCACACTGTCAAGCTGTCACTAACGTGACTTCAGGTGTTTTGACAATGCCTGCAGTGTTGCTCCCATGCCCTACCAACTGGATTGGCCTTCCTTAGATATACAAATAGATGCTGGCTCAAAGGCATATATCCTGGCTAAAACTTGACTTGAGTTCATTAGCCCCTTTCGTTTGCTCTACATAATAAAGTGACTATCCACCCTGACCCTCACCTTGGGAACCATTGCTATATTCCATTCAGGTCCCTCCCCTGCCCCACGTGGTCTCAGGTCCTTCATTCCTCTGTAGCAGGCACTTGTGAGATCCAGAAGCTCTGATACTACACATGACGCAAAACACATCATTATTCTCAACAAATGGTATTTATAAAGGGACCCCACACATAGGATGTTGAGGTGTGTCACAGGTTTGAAAAACAACACGGACTCAGATAGATTACCCCTTGTCCAAGACTGCCCACATAGTAGGAATAAAAACTGACCCTCCAAGCCATATTTTCTAACTCCAAATTCAGTTGTCTTTTGCCTGACCACACAGTATGGGCCAGGAGGAGAGGTCTCGCCCCTCTCTCCAAGGAAGCACAGTGGAATTCATCTTGTTGAGGTTATAACCCTAGATTAAAGAAACAAAAACTTAATAGGAAAGCAACATAAAAATCAAGATCTAAATTGGAAAAAAATAGCAATAAAGGAGAGATGAGGCCAAAAGATTAGGATGAACAAGGCTTCAGACTCAGAAGTCAAGTGTAATACAGCATATTCAAGAAGAGCAAAGCACCCAGGCCTGAAGGTTTGAGACAGCCTGGAAGATCACCTAACTGTCGCACCTTAAGGTTCCGAATACTAAGCCTTACTTGGCCATCCATTCAAAAGTAATAACAAAATCAGATATGGCTGGGATGAAGTAATAGATTTCCTACCTACTAGCCAAGACTAAAGGTGGTCAAGATATATGGTTATTAGAAATTTTAGACAGAACATGAGAGGATAGAACTTATGATTGTTTTGAAATATTATTTCAGTTTGAAGAAGTAGAGAGGATAGCATTTCATACTGAGGAAACTGCATGGACAAAGACACTTGTTTTAAACCAGTTAAATATAACAGTATAAAGTATATATATATATATATATATATACACATACATACACAGGTGCCCATTCCAATTTGAACTAAAATATCCTAACTCAAATAATCATATTTATGAATTATGAATTATGCCTCCATTGTCAACTAAAAACATCCATTTAAAATGAGGTGGTTTTAGTTTATTACAGTCATTAGTAGCTATCAAAAAAGAGATAATGCTCTTGAATATCCTCAAGTATGTATAAACTGTACATACATTACCTAGCAGGGGTTCACTCTCAATCAATATTTTCTCAGAACAACATTTCTCAGGAAGGAAGAAGATCTTAGTGAAGCTAACAAATTATTATCCTTCACAGGAGAACTCCAGACAGAACCCTAATTAATGAATTGGCTTAATAGCAGTTCCTTGTTTATAACTCATAACATACACACACATAAACAGTGGGAAGCAGGCATGCAAGGAGCAGCCTTAGGAAGTGGGTGTAAAGAGAAAGGAGTGTAAAAGATGAAACCAGACAAAGGAGAATAGTTATGTCAAAGAAACTATGGCAAGAAAACCACCTAAGAGGCTCTGTGTCATACAATTGGACTCTGCCCACACTGCATAAAAGGAGAGAGACTCAAAGAGAAGAAAATCTTTTTTCTTGTAATCACAAATGCTATTTATGGCTGCTTTGATTCATTTCATGGTCTTAAGGACAATTATTTGGCTTTCATTGCTAAAGGTTCTCTTTAAAACAAAAGACCTAAGAGTAAAGAATTCATTTATTTCCCAGTAGCACTGTACATTATTTTGGAGTGTGCTTTGTTCTTATAGGTGCAATTTCAAATTACTTTCAATCCATTGTAATGCCATTTTTGCAATTGATAATGCAAGTTTCAATTCATTTTTTGCTGCTCTGCCAAATAAACACAGAAAAATGATGTCTTGGTCATATATAATGATGGTGCTGTTTGGGAAAATAATTAAATGATACCATAGTTGCTATTTAATTATACTGGCTCTGCTGGGTATTTTAAGATTAAGTTACTGTTCTTTTCACCATTCATTTCATATTTCTGTCATTAATTCCACCAATTCATTTCAGGTTCTTTCATAGATCTTTCTCAGTGTTTTGCCCTCTCCTTTTCTCCATACCCCATAAAGAAAGCATGTGACCACAGCAGCTATCCAGTTTTCAAGGGTTATGGACTGAAAAAATAATGAGAAATATGTGATCTGATTTGGACCATTTGCATTTAACATCTACTATTGATAATGATAAATTCTAGAATGGCACTAATTATTTACCAAATTCACAAAGAGCAAAAATAGCCTCTGTGTGGATTAGGCCAGTTACTCTCTCTCACATAACCCTTCTCTTGCCTGCATTTAAATCACTTTGTGGTACCCACTGAGTTAGATAGGAAGGTCCTTTCCACACCCTACAAAGGCCAGGTCACAGAACCCACAATCTAAATGTGGATGTCAAGTCTCACTCTCCACCCAGCCGTATTCAATTATATTCCTAAGGGGATTTTGAGTTTTTTCTCTAAGATATGAAATGAAAAGAGGTCTAGATATTTCCCCAAATCTCTGAGAAATTATTGGGTTTGCCAAAACGTACCTTCGGTTTTTAAGTAAAAATGAAAAAACATATTTTTCATTTTCACCAAGAACTTTATTGAACAACGTGTTCACCCTTTTGTTCCACTACCTTCTGTCATTTTTCAGGCAACTTCATAATTCCACCTTCCCAAAACTTTTTTATCTTTTTGAGCAAAGAACTGTTCCAGGTGCCTTTTACAGTCTTCCAGGGAATTGAACTTTTTCTATTAAGAGAATTTTGTAAAGACCTAAAGATATGGAAATCCGAAGGTGCAATGTCTGGTGAATACGGTGGATGAGTCAGAACTTCCCAAACTGTAACAGTTTTTGCCTGGTCATCAAAGAAACGTGGTCTTGCATTATCCCGATGGAAGATTATGCATTTTCTGTTGACTAATTCTGGATGCTTTTTGTCGAGTGCTGCTTTCAGTTGGTCTAATTGGGAGCAGTACTTGTTGGAATTAATCGTTTGGTGTTCCAGAAGGAGCTCATAACAGAGGATTCCCTTCCATTCCCACCATATACACAACATCACCTTCTTTGGATGAAGACCAGCCTTTGTTATGGTAGGTGGTGGTTCATTTTGCTTGCCCCACGATCTCTTCCATTCCACATTATTGTACAGTATCCACTTTTCATCTCCTGTCACAATTTGTTTTAAAAATGGAACGTTTTCATTACGTTTCATTATGTTTCATTACGTTTTCATTACGTTTAATCGCATGCAGAAATACGGTCAAGAAGGTTTTGTTCACTTAACTTATGTGGAACCCAAACATCAAAGTGATTAACATAACCGAACTGGTGCAAATGATTTTCAATGCTTGATTTGGACACTTTGAGTATGTCGGCTATCTCCCGAGTGGTATGACGTTGATTGTTCTCCATTAATGTCTCGATTTGATTGCTATCAACTTCAACTGGTCTACCCGACTGTGGAGCATCGTCCAGCAAGAAATGTCCAGCACAAAAGTTCGCAAACCACTTTTGACATGTTCAATCAGTCACAGCACCTTCTCCATACACTGCACAAATCTTTTTTCGTGTTTCAGTTGCATTTTTACCTTTCTTGAAATAATAAAGCATAATATGCCGAAAACGTTGCTTTTTTTCTTCCATCTTCAATATTAAAATGGCTACACAGTAATTCACCAATTTTGATAAGTCTTTTTTTAAATGCATGTTGATACGACAGCTGTCACATACAATCTAGCAAAATTGTTTCGAATGAAGTTAAAGACAAGTAAGTCCTACTAGAGCCATCTGATGGAAAAAAACGAACGAACCTTTTGGCCAATCCAATACACTAGGCAACATTAGGCAGTTATGTATATTAACCATGCCTGGCTTATAACCATCTAATTAATTCAGATCACCCGTAAGTATTTTGGAGCATGTACTTTTTATTCCATATTGCTTTTCTGTAATTCACATTTTTAAAGAATGGTTCAACATTGTTAAATTTGGGTTGAGTCATATCAGTCAATACCTGTTTATATTAGAAAGTAGATATTAATTGAATGTCTTATTTGCACTTAGTACCAAGCACTTTAGAAGTACAGATTACTAAATATACACTTTATGTAATAATTTAATATGATCACTAAATACATATAATTTATCAGAAGATATTACAGACCCAAATTCTTGTCCCACTGTTCTATAGAAGATGTTGTTTCAGGATGATCTTGAACAAGAAGAAACAAAACTATTGTAGAGAAAATCCTTATAAGAAATTCTGATAACTGTGTGTGTGTGTATATGTGTGTGTCTGTGCTGGGGGGGTGAGAAGGAAGTAGAATGCAGTTATTTTTTGCCTCACAATACTTATAAAATAATTTCTCTTCCTTTCTGCTACCAACACCACAGGAAAACCCTATACTAGAAATATTGGTGATTGGTGATGCTGAATTTATAGCAATCATTTAGTTGAAATACTTCTTTCGTGTTTTCTAGTGCTTCTGAGGCCAGTCAAAAAAGCGTAGTGTCCTTAGATACACAGAGGGTTGCCTGAAAATGATTCATCTTCTTCATTTGTTAAATAAAATCCATTATCAAATTTTGTAAATGATTCTAATGCAAGAGTATTAGTTTCAACTAGGCTGTTTCAACCCAATTTCAAACCTCTATGGACCTAAACTATAAGAGATCTATTATCACAGTTCTTTCTAATTCAGATGAGCTCTCCTGCAGGTTATTACCAAATATTACTCCAGTTCACTCACTGGAGCTCTTCTTTTACCTTCATATAACTTTGAAGTTCCTTTTGGAAATAAAAGTTTATCTTCCCATGAAACTCAGAAAGATTTTATAGATGTGAAACAAAGAGCCTAAGATTTCAGCCATTTATTTCAGAGTGTCTAAACTTTCTATTCATAAAGCTACCCCCGACTTTTGAATAGGAATAGGAATAAAGCTCTACTTTAAACTGAATAAACACTAAATGATTACCAAAAAAATGACAGAATGAAAAACTGAAGAAATTTTAACAGTTAACTGTTAGGATTTTTTCCCCTCTGGTTTGCTAAGTTTCTTGTCTGAGGTGTCTATTCATACCATTTATTTCAAATGTATCAAGATGTGATTTATGTTGTAAAGTAGTGTTTCCCAAATACTATCCTCTGAAGACTATATTCTGGAAGATGATAATAGGTATGTGAAAAAAGTTAAATAATATCTGGGAAACTGTACAGAATGTATTCCTCCACGTGTTTTAACATCAAAACCTATGGGAATTTCTGTAATAAAGAAATCTGTTTAATTTTGTTTAACACAGCATTTCTCAAAAATATTTTACTACAGAACACTATCAATTTTTCCTAGTACATAGTCATCCTTGGAACACTGTTTAGAAAAGAACATTATAGGAGACTTCCTCCTATTTTAAGCACTGAGCTTTCCAAACACCGTATCTTAAGCCAATTGTTTTAAGAATGTTTAAAAAAATAATTTTAAGAAAATTTCTAACTGAAGTACTGTTGCCTTCTTATATCTGGAACATTAGTAGAAACTGTCAAATGAGCTCATAAAAATAACAAAAAATAACAATGTGAAGCAACAAAATATTAAGTGGTGAGGTTGGGGATGGTAATTACACTTACCAGGTCATATTCATTCCCTGATATCTTCATTGACTGATTGACTCAATGCATTTATTCAAGATATTCTATGTGGCAGCAACTGTGCTGGGTCACTTTTTATATTTGGTTTATTTATGAGGATTGCCAATACACCAGCCATCATTGCCTGATGTCATGGTTGGCTAATTGTGGCCCACAAGGCAAACCTGGGCCATTGCCTGTTTATTTTGTTGTTGTTGTTTTGTGTTTTGTAAAAATTATTTAGTTTGGGCTGCATTTGGTCTTCGTTGCTGTGTGTGGCTTTCTCTAGTTGTGTCAAGTGGGGTCCACTCTTCATTTTGGTGTGCGGGCTTCTCACTGCGGTGGCTTCTCTTGTTGCGGAGCTCGGGCTCTAGGCATGTGGGCTTCAGTAGTTGTGGCATGCAGGCTCAGTAGTTGTGGCTTGCAGGCTCTAGAGCGCAGGCTCAGTAGCTGTGGTGCATGGGTTTAGTTGCTCCACGGCATGTGGGATCTTCCAAGACCAGGGCTTGAACCTGTGTCCCCTGCATTGGCAGGCGGATTCTTAACCACTGCACCACCAGGGAAGCCCAACTGCCTGTTTCTGTAAATAAAATTTTATTGAAACACAGACAGCCTTTGCTACATATCGCCTATGACTGCTTTTGCACTACAAAGGCAGAGTTGAGCAACTGCAAAAGAGACCATGTGGTCTGCAAAGCCTAAAATATTTATTATCTGGCCCTTTACAGAAAAAGTTCACTGACTCCTGTCCTAGATCACCTTCATGTTATGTCATATAATACTTGCAACAAACCTTTGAAGAATGTATTGCTCTCCTTATTTCATAAATTAGGAAGTTAAATTTCAAGCTAGCATGAGCCATTTGCCCTGTGTTACTCAGGTAGTAAGTAGTAAATCTGGATTCAAAACCACATGGTTGACAGTAAATTCCATGAGCTTTCTTCCATATTCCAGGCAACATAATGGTACTAAGCATATTTATTCCTTTGGCGAATTAAAACATTTCTAAAATATCTCTGTTATCTATTAGAGTAAGCAAAGTAAATTCTACTTTAGAAACCGCCTAGTCTTCTATTTTCATGGATCTTGTTAACACGTTTCAAAACAATGCATTTGTATTCAGTTTTGAGTATCTGCCTCTCCATCATAGGCACTGCTCTGCCTAAACAGCTCCTTTGTTTCATGCCTAATAGCTCTCCCTCCCCGAACTCCTCCTTATGCAGACCACATTTTGAGAAACAGTGCTATGTTATACAAAGATAAAACATTCCTATTTTTGACATATGGTTCAATTTTTCATTCTTGTTAAAGATCTGAAAAACTGCTTCCCTTTGATGGCTCTCAATTTAACTTAGCATTTGATTTATTTATTTGATTAAGTATCTTGGTCTTTAGAGTATTGTTTTTGTTGATTCATCTAAAAAGGGATATTTCGCTATTTTATCTTTATAGGTTTGGCTCATTTTCATTTAGGTTTGTTTCTATTTTTTCAACGTTGAAGGTAGAAAAGCAAGTCTTTGTTTTGAAGCACTGGGTATATGCTTGGTCTCTGGAGAACATGAAAGATTTAGCCACTTCTAGAATGGAATAAAGACAGGAGTCAATACCAAGAGGTTCAGAGAAGCTTCCCAGTTCTAATCAATTCACTTTAATAAGAATCTATTGAACATCTGGGACTTCTCTGGTGGTGCTGTGGTTAAGAATCCACCTGCCGATGCAGGGGACGGGGCTAGATTCCTGGTCCGGGAAGATCCCACATGCTACAGAGCAACTAAGCCCGTGCGCCAACTACTGAGCGTGCGCTCTAGAGCCTGAGAGCCACAACTACCAAGCCCGTGTGCCACAACTACTGAAGCCCGCACACCTAGAGCCTGTGCTCTGCAACAAAGAGAAGCCACCACAATGAGAAGCCCACGCACCACAACAAAGAGCAGCCTCCGCTCACCGCAACTAGAGAAAGCCCGCGCACAGCAATGAAGACACAACACAGCCAAAAATAAATAAATTTATTTTAAAAATAAATATAAAAAACGAATCTATTGAACATCTAAGTGCTGTGGAGCTATATATGGAACAAAGGACAGTGCCTGCCCAAAGGTAATACTCTCCTATGGGGGAGACTTGCTATGCCCTGGGGAAACAAATAGAGATGGTCAAAGCAGCTTCTGCATAAATGCTATGGGGTATCAATGGCCTATAAATCTGCTTATTTTAAAGCCTGAAGATTTCTGATGGTCTTTTACTTACAAGCAATAGTAATGGCAAATATAAACTAATGCAAAGATCAACCACCATATTGGTGCCAAACATCAAGGTCCCTGACTCTGACTTCAACAATCTGATGTCCTCTCCACTAGGATTGGGAGTCTTTGTTCATCCCTTTTTTTTGCAGTACGCGGGCCTCTCCCTGCTGTGGTCTCTCCCGTTGCGGAGCACAGGCTCCGGACGCGCAGGCTCAGTGGCCATGGCTCACGGGCCCAGCCGCTCCGCGGCACGTGGGATCTTCCCGGACCGGGGCACGAACCCGTGTCCCCTGCATCGGCAGGCGGACTTTCAACCACTGCACCACCAGGGAAGCCCTGTTCATTCCTTTTAAATAAATATTTATTCAACCAGTTATTCTATATCAGTACTTATTAACAATTAATAGGCATAGTCATAAGCATTTTTATGAGTTTAGAATAAACTATTTGGAAAACTAGGAAAATAGAATTTTAGACCTGGAAGAAACACTCACTCAACACGTTTGATGCCCACTGTGTCAGGCACTGTGCTTGGCCCCAGGGAACACGTAAATAAGATTCTGTCTGCATGCGCTTGAGAATGTGCTTTCTAGTAAAAGAGATAAGGGTGTTACCAAAACATAACGAGGTGAAAAAGAAAATCTTCACAGCTAACACTTAATAGGCACTTGTGGGAAGAGAACTATTTTTGAAAATGTGCCTGGATAATCCACTTAGTATAGCGGATGAGCTCCAAACCATAGGTGCTTTAAAATACTTGGCAATTGAGTATAGAGTTAAAATGCCTTTGAAAAGTAGAATAATGAAAGGAAGGGACTCATTCAGAAAGCACCAGAAAAGAAGTTGCTAAGTAGGGGGTGAAATTAGCTGAGAATCTTTAGTTGTTGGACAGCCACAAGAATATTTAAGGATAGAAATGTCTAATCAACAATCTTAAACTGAGTCTGTGTGCTGAGGAAATCAGAACCCCCCCCCCCTTGTGACTTACCACATACATGTTCGGTGGGTGGTTGTTTCTGTATAGTTCATTTCTACTTTGAACATTTGATGAATTGATTGATTGATCTTACGAGAAATGAGACGGTCTAAGTTTCATATTTGAATAAATGTTGCTTAGAAAAGACAGCTTCCAGTACTCCAGAGGCAGAAGTGAACAAGAAACATAAGCCCCCTGGACATTCAAAGAAATCTTAGGGAGTCTGAGAAGTGTTTTCGTTTTCTACAGGGCTATTGGACACAGAAGCTTCAAGCCAGAAGACCTTATTTGTTTACTAATATAAGTAATATGTTATCTAATTGTGCAGTACGAAAACTGAAATGCAGCTTAGAAAACAATGACTCTTCCCCACCCCACACATGTGTATTCATATAACAAATTGTTAGTTAACATACTACATACATTTATGAAAAATGATGGATTATTTCCACCTGGTGTAGAATTCTAGAAGGCTAAGTAGAATCGTAGTGATACGGAGACGATCTCAAGAAGGACAATGAATAGTACTATGCAAGACAAAAATGCACATTAAACAGTAATTCAGTCTTGCTGGACCAAGAAATGCTTAAAAAGATATCAGAAAAGACTAGAAAGAAATAGTTGTGACTTAATCACGCATTGCCTTAGATTCTAAACTATGGAGTTTGGACTTTATTCTACAGACAACGAAGAGAAATTACAACTTCTGCAGAAGGTGGTGATATGATCAGAGTTGTAAATAAAAATTAATCTAAGTAATGGGGCCTAACAGACAGTGGCTGGAGGAGAAAAAAAGAGTGGGTGAGAAAGAATGATAGTCAAAATGACAAACGTATGGACACCAAGGGGGGAAAGCTGCGGGGGGGCGGGGGGATGGTAGTGGGATGAATTGGGATTGACATGTATACGCTGATGTGTATAAAACTGATGACTAACAAGAACCTGCTGTATAAAAAAATTAAATTAAATTAAAAAATTAAAAAAAAATGACGGTAGTTGTAGCTACAATGGGAGATCATAATGGTTTCAAGAGATACAATGGAGAGAACAGAGGACATTTATTAACTTTTTGTGATCCACATCTGAATAACCTCTTCTAATTTGGAGATTCCCCCATTGTTTGAGTATTGTTGGGAACTAGGACTCCACCTCCTGTTTTAGAACTTCATCCTTCCTGTCCCTGGTTCAGGGCAAAGACATGGCACTTAGGTCCAACTAATACATTGTTTTCTCTGAGCACTTTAAATCTGGGCCGTATAATTCAAAGACAGGTAATGAGAAGAGATCTGAGACGGTGGCAACATCATCTAGCATCACTGGTTTAACAATATTTCCTGGAAGAGCTGTGTATACTTTGTGTCTCCACATTCTCAGCTCCCATTCTTTCCTCCATCCCCTTCAATTGGGTTCTCATCATTATCACTTGATTGAAAGAGCATTTATTGAACCCCTCAGTGGCCCACATCTTGCTAAAGACAATGGTTCACTTGATAGATCAGCAAGATTTGGCAAGGTTGGCTGCTCCTTAATTCTTGAATCACTTTCTTTGTAAATTTCCAGATTTCCTCCTATATCACTGGAGTCTCATTCTCTGCTTATTTCAAGGTTTCTCTCATGAGAGCTCTCTAAATATTAGAGTACTTTGGGATTACGCCCTCAGCTCTCTTCCCTTCTCAATTTGTGCTCACAACTTGCAAGATGTCATTCTATTTGATGGCTTTAAATACCACACAATATGCTTATAAAGCCCCAAATTATATTTTCAGTCCTTTCTTTCCCCCTGAAATCCATGCATTTCTATGTGATTGCTTAATAATCATTTCAAATTCAGTATATCCAAAACTGAATTACTGATTCTCACTCTCTCCATCTGGTTCCTCCCCAAAGTGAGTGTCTATGCAGTCCAATGCAAGCTCTAGAAAGCAGAGACCTTCACCCTTGTTTACTACTGTTACCTAAAGCCTAGAATACTGACTAGCATGGAGAAGGTACAAAATAAATATTCAATGAATAAATGAATTTTTATACAAGGATATCTCAAGGGTAGTTAGAAATTCCGCCTTCATTTTACTGATGAAGATACTGAGGTAGATTTAAATAAAGTGAATTTTCTGAGGTAACGGCACCAGCAGCAGCAGACTTGGCCTACTCACTCTTTGATCAAATCAAACAGTTTCAGTTGCTGTCATTACCACTTGTCTCTACTTTCAAGCTTGTCAAAAGTGCCTTGGGATTCCATGGGTCTGTTGAAAAGATTCGTCCACTGTTCCTAAGTTTGGTCAACATACAGGAGAGGAACACAGTTGAGATTTCAGGAAGAACCAACGGCTTCCCAGCTGTACTAGATATCTATGATGTTTTTCTGACTGATCGGTACCTGAATTCTCTTTCTTTTTCAAGGATGTGCTTGGATGCACACATTTTGGCTAAGACAGGACTCTTCTTCATGCTACAAAAGCTAAAAAGGTTCAAGCATCCCCTTCTCTTTTCCTCTGGCAGACAGGTTACTCTATCAACTGGAGGTCCCTGCCCAGGACTCTGAATCTGAACATAGGGACACAAAGACATGGGATTCTCACAGATCAAGAATTCATGGTGCTGGTGGTGGACATAACATAGGGAAGGGGCAGATGGGCATACTCTCCAGTGATGAGGTGTCAGGGGTAGCATTCTAGGCAGACTTGTTGTGGCCTGACAGCTGGGCCCTCTGCTGCACACCCATCCTTCATTCCTAGCTGGGCTAGTTATCTCCTAATTCTGCTTAAATTAGCCAGAGTTTTCTTTTGTTTGCACCTGAAGTGCTGACTGATTCGTCAATGACCTCCAAACCGTTCTTCTGTGTCACCCACTGACTCACCAGCACTGATGCTGGTCCCCTCCCCACACCTAAACCTATCTTGTCTACCTCATGTTACCTCAGAAACCAGTTTCATGATTGGCTTCCTAACCCAATAGCCAGATTCAAAGTGAAGGAACAACAGCCTGAAACAGAAGTCATCCACCAATCACGTCTTGTTCCGGCATCAGAACTGCATTCTAGATCCCAAGCTAAATAGAGGTAAATATTTTAGACATCACTTGAAGAAGAGATACTTCTGAGGCAGGGAAACGTTTACCACCAGACTTTTTCCAAACCCATCCTTTGCCACTGTTTCTTCAGTGAAAACTCATTTATGGTTTATATCTCAGTTTGTTCAAAAGTTTCCTGAGCATCACCCCATGCCTATACTCTATCACCAAAATTAAAGGGGCTGCTATCCCTTACCACCACCCCAGTAAATCTCTCCAGCAAAAAGGGAATAGGACTGGCTAATTTGATTTTAAAAAATAGGTCATTGTTTGGCCAAATTTATTCATGGGATGGATGGTAGTAAGAATGGGCCTTAAGAAGCAAAGAGCCCTGGCTTGGATCTGGTTCTAAGTCAAGTGTCCAGGCAGCTTTAACAGAAAGTTTTGCATTAGATATTAGGGCCCATAGTTTAATTTTGTCCTGTTCATGTAGAGCTCTCTTGGCAACTTCATGTGAGAGAAGCAACTGGGACAAGGCAACATTTATAAATTTCTGGGCCTTTACCTGTAAGATCTTCTTACCTCAACCCAATTCCTAATAATGCCTTATGTCAATGGTTCTTAACTTGATGTGTGTCATATTTCTTTAAAATACAATTTAAATTAAAATAATGGACTTTTTCTTAAGGAAAAAAGTACACACACACACGCACGCACATACACACAAACTTTTGCACAGAATGGAGTTCACAGTTTAACTCCTAAGCGTATTCATTACAGTAAGTCATCACCCAGCTTACACAGTCATTTGTTACAATACTTGGACCACTGTACTTTCCTTAACTGTTTACAGGATTCTTACTATTAATATTTGAGGTCCATGAGGGCAGGGTATCTTATTATCTTATTTATCTTTTTATCCAGAACACCTGAACACTATCTGGCATATCTTGGATGCTTAATAAATGTATGTTCAAGGAAAGAATAATTCAGTCTTTTAAATTGCTTCACATAGATAATATTAGCCCGGTACCTCATTATTCCACCTATGCATGTTTAATCACCCTGTACTTCAAAGATCTTACCTGTGAAGAGGGTACACAATTCTCCTCTTATTTACTATGGGGTTATGAGCATTGCATCTAATAACAACTATTAACAGGCACTCTACAAATGTCAAGAGGAAAAACTGCGTTGATGAAATAATAACAATTTATATAATTTGGGTAAATACATATTCACCTGTCTTCCCGGGCATTGCAAGGAACAGAAAAATAGACATGGAGGCATTCCAAAATAAGCCTATTCCTCCAACAAAGCAAGAACATCTTTGTCAGTAAAGACAAGCACCATATCCAATCTGTTTTTAATAGCATTTCCTTCTGCTTGTTTTCCAGGTCTTGGGATATCCACTTAATCATCTATGTAAAGGCTGAGACAAATGAGGTGAACAAGACAAATGCCTTCATTTAACTGAGACGTGAGTAACTCTGAATAAAAAAAGGCTTGTTACCCCGTGACTCCTACACTGAGCTTATAAAGATGCTGCACCGTGTAAAAATGGATCTCATATTTCACACATCTGAGAAACTTCCAAAGCCAGAGAACGTTTCCTCCATGTACAAGATCTCACAGTTGGTCCAGTGCACACCATCCAGAATGAGTCTAATGCCAACCCTAGAGGCAGGGCAATGGATTCCCAGAAAGACTGGCCTGATGAGACACTAGACCCAAATCCTCTAAACCCAAGGACAGCACATGCACAGGTTGCTAATTGGCCTCCTGTCCATCTAGCCTGCATGGGACTTGCCTGGCATGTCTGCATCATCCACTGGTTGCCAATTTTCTCATCTCAAGAAGGTGCAGTCAGGAAATGCAAAGGACTCCCAAAATGTACCTGCCCTCTGTGCCTACCACAACACACCTGGGAGCACTAATTTTAGGTTTTCATCAGCTGTGACATCAAAGCTGCAGCATCAGTTAATTCATAATCAGTGAAGGGTAAGTGTTTATAGATTGCATGTTAGGAAGTCAAGAGTAATCGTGTACAGCTTTTCACTTAAGTGTCATCATGGGCTGGGGGATGGCTTCAGGGGAAGTAGTGTTAGGTATACAATTGTCTAGGAGGAAAAATGAGTATCTCAGCAGAAAGGAAGGAAGGAAGGAAGGAACGAAGGGAGGGAGGGAGGGAGGGAGGGAGGGAGAGAGGGAGGGAGGGAGGAAGGAAGGAAGGAAGGAAGGAAGGAAGGAAGGAAGGAAGGAAGG